>NC_140173.1:84808384-84885884 GCF_963971535.1 Notolepis coatsorum
ATTGCAGAATGGGTACAATACAGTACAGCTCAATACACACAATTGTTAAGGGGGTGCAGACCAGAGAAAGACTTTCGTCTTGTTTACATCAGGGTCCCCCATTTTCAATTCATCAGGACATATATGACATACATGACATACAGAGTCAGTACTGCTACATCTATACATTTATGACATACCAGATTTGCAAATACAGTACTGTTTGTGATACAGAAGGAGTCAAGAAAAGGGAGTATATACATTTGACGTAGAAACTGTACATTGGAGGAGGTTGTGTGGGGGGGGGGGGGGGGGGGTTGGGTGGGTACATTGGGATATTGACAAACATACTGGGTAATTTACATTGGAGGTGGTTGGGAGGGGGGGAGAAACACTGTATAAACAAGCAAAACTGTACATTGAGGGGGGGGGGAGGAGACACTACAAACAAGCAAAATTGTACATTGGACTATTGACAAAACCATACTAGGTAAATGACTGTACATTGGAGGGGGTTGGGTTAGGATATTTACAGGGGCCAGTTTTGAATTGCAGTCTCCCGTAGGTGTCCCTTGAGAGTGGTTTTGAAAGTGGGTAGTGATCCACATTCCTTTACAGCTTTGGGTAGGGCGTTCCACATTGATGTGGCATCAATCGCTGTAACACGCAACACTTTGATGAACATTGTTACTCAGCTGATAGAGTTGTACCCTTCCTGATGACCTGTCGTACAGAACTTGTAAGTCGCTTTGGATAACAGTGTCAGCTAAATGACTAAATGTAAATGAAAACGTTTTATTTAAAAATCGCAAAAAATATGCACCACTCTGAAAAATATTGATTTATGATCACATGTCATTTTGGGGTCGGTACCGACCCAAAGGGGTGGAACAGGTTAACCTCTTAAGCCCAATGTCCATTGCAAGTGTGGTATTTTACCAGTCCTTTACAAAATGGTGGTGACAATTTGTCTCAAGTCATATGTAGCACTCTTGTCACTAACAGTAACAGCTGTTCGCCACGGACCAGTTCTAGGTTCGAATGAGGAGAGTGATATGCACAGTAAAAGGAATAGTAGACCAGAGACAAGGTTATAACAGTGACGGGTAATTTATTCACAACAGCGCTAGCTAGACAATTGCAATACATACAACGAGTAGGTGAGGTAAAGTGAAGTATCCCTTTTAGTTTCTTTCATTAACCACTCCTTCTTTCTGGAAGGTTAGTTCGATATCAGGTTCTAGGTTGACTGGATCAACACATTTGGTTCGGTTCAGACGTCTGAGGTTAGCACTAGCTAAAAGCTAGGTTTAAAGTTGGACATTAGATGTATCCCCTTTTCGTGAGTAACTCGTTATCTTTTCTTCTGCAATTGCAGATCAGTAAACTCGTATCAGTTTATCTTTTCAGTAAACTATCAGTTTATCGTTTCAATTCGGTAGGTAAGTGTTTAAACATTAATTTAAACCATTAAGTGTGCAGGGAATGCAAGTACCTTATTGGGTGAATTTACCCTTTAACTCTCCCTTCTTACAGGAGAAATATCAGTACCCATATATACAATGTGCATCAATCAAATACAAAATACAATATCAAAATACAAAAGGTGAAACGGGGTCAAAGCCCTTGGAAGTCCTTGTGCTCTCGTTCAATCAGTTTGTATCATAGAAAAGGCACATATAACCCAATAACATTAACTATTTATGTTCTTACACAATATCATTAACTATTTATGTTCTATGTGTGTGTGTGTATATGTGTATGTGTGTGTATATATATATATACACTTTCACATGTTTATTTTGAGGGCTAAACAACTCTCTAAAAGTGTACCAAAAGTTTACCATTGGTAGCTTATTATTCTAGGTGGACATAAGACATATGTACTGTAGTACCAATGCTTAACGGATCACACACTTGATTTATATTTGATGTTCATGTTTGATTTTTTTCTTGTACCAACGGTCACACACCTCAGGTAGTATAGAGTAGAGGTAAAGGAAATATGATTCCTCACAGTGATGTGGACATATTTCGAGCTCGAAAAGGAAGCTACTTAGTAAGTGGCCAACTCGGGCATGTTAGGGGTAGGATAATCTCTCTCTCTGTACTATGGTACCATCCAACTTTATTAGTTTTTATTTTTCTCTTATTTCTATATCGTTACACCATGACATCCGAATCTTTACAACTGTCTCAGGGAGACAAAACAACTAATGCAAAATGGCAGATACCTTAATTGAATATATTTCATGGAACTGCAGAGGCCTTCAAAAGCTTACTAAAGTAAAACAAGTTATGAACAGGATAAAACAACTAAAAGCCAAGATTGTGTTTTTACAGGAGTCACACCTACGAGCGAACAACACACCTAAAATACAACGGAGGTGGCCAGGACAGGTCTTCTCAACCTCATACTCTTATCAATGCTAGAGGTGTAATGACACTAATACACAGGTCTATTCCATTCCAAATTGAAGAGGTGATAAAGGATCCCAATGGTAGATTCTTGATTATACAAGGTCGCCTTCTCTCTGAACACCTCAATTTAATCAACGTATATGGACCAAATAATGATGACGTTAACTTCTATAATAATCTATTTCTAAAAATCTCAACACTACCAGGCAAATATATTATCGCTGGGGACTTTAACTGCACCCTCGACCCAACTCGACCCCTACTGGATATATGGAGGCATCTAAATACATCAAAGAAAGAATTTTCCTGCTACTCGAGTACATACAAAAGTTACTCCAGAATAGACTACTTCCTGATATCAACAGAACTACTACCTAACATTAGAGGATGTAAACACAACAGCATAGTCATATCAGACCATGCAGCTGTGTCTATGGTATATGTGGAACCAAAACTGATACACAAATCTCATAAATGGAGATTTCAAACAAAATGGATGAAAGATCCAACATTTTAACTTTTTTTGGGAGAACAAATTGATATATACTTTGAAATTAACACGACTCAAACGTCTGCCACAATTAGATGGGAAGCCTTCAAGGTATATATTAGAGGTCAAATTATAAGCTACACAAGTAGAACGACAAGAGAAAGAACGAAAGAAATTAGAGATCTGGAATCCATAATCAAAATGTTTGAGAATGAAAGGTTTCAGAAAGGACAGAACAAACATCTCATTTCAAAACAATTATTAATACTTAGAACTCAATACAACGAGATAACATACGATAAAGCTGCTGCAAATGTGATGAGGCTAAAACAGAATTATTACGACAAAGGAGAAAAACCTGGTAGACTCCTTGCATGGCGCATCAATTGAGGCATGGAGGCTGGACTTGGGAGAGGAGATCTCAAACGAGGACTGGAACAGAGCATGCGAGGAGGCTCAGACACAAACAGCCAACACTAGCTTAAAACTACTTCAATACAAATGGCTGATGCAGACTTATATAACCCCTGTCAAACTGAATAAATACAACAGCAACACACCAGATAGGTGCTTTAAATGTACAGAGGATCGGGGAACTTTTATACATTGTATTTGGGAATGTGACAAAATCAAGAAGTTCTGGGGGGAGGTGGTGAATAAAATCAAAGATATCCTGTCAGTGAATATCCCACTAGACTCCAAAATGATATTGTTACATTTATATCCAATAAATCTGAACCTGAGAACCAAACAATTTAAATTTATTGATTTTGCTATACTACAGGCAAAAAGAACAATAGCTTTCAATTGGAAGAAAATAGACGCACCCACAATCGGTGCTTGGATTAAGAACATGGCACAATGCATGTCTATGGAGAGAATAACATATCCTCAAGCACAATATAGAGATTTACGAGGATATATGGAAACCATTTAATGAATATCTGAGAAGGGAAGATATAGGAGGGCTGCTATAGGATGAGTCCCCCCGCTCTCTCCCGCGGTCAGCCGTGACCCGGACCCCGGGAGAGAGCGGAGACACGTCAGTGAAGGTGTTGTAAAGATGTCATTTATTTTTATTTACATTTTCTTTTCTTCTTTTCAATTATTTTTATTTATGTACGAGCTATTCTAATGGAGGTACCAATGAATGTACGTACTATTTCTGTATGACAACAGTAAAAAAAAAACTCAAAGATGCTAAGAGAGAGAAAAGGGGAGGGGGTATGTGGGTATACGTATAATCTTGTGGAGAAAAGGAATTAAGAATAACTGATGACAATGAAAACTTGAAATGTGTACTGTAAAACCCAATAAAAATATTGTACAAAAAAAAATATATATATATTTATGTTCCTATAACTAAATAGTTATTAATCTGAAACCTGGGTTACACATACTATAACCATATAGGTTATATTTAAAGTACTTACAACTGCCTTAATACACTAAGTTTAAAAACAATAAGCAAAATATAGAAAATATTGCAATATAAAAAAACCTGCACAAAATGTTTTACAAACTAAAAATGTATATGAACAAGTCAGCAGGGGGAGAGGGACTGGTTGGGGCAGGCGGGGATAGTGGGGCAGGACGATGGATGCTCCTTTACTATGGTTTTTAAATGGTAAGAATCAGGGTGCTTGCAGTAGGGTTGAGAGTTCTCTACAGCAGGTTTCAAACCTCTCCCTCAAGTCTGCAATTCCTCCAGTCACATCCTGGAGGTCCTGCTGTTGCTCAGGGGCCAGGTGAATGTTCACTTGAGGAACAATTACAGCTCGATCAAGGTCGTCGTTGTCTGCCTGAATCTGTGCAAGCTGAATGCCATGTCTTGCCAAAACTGTATGCACATTTTCTGGAGTTAAAGGGTCATCTCCAAACACGTTGTTGATGGCAGTTGCATTTGTGTCAATGTTGCCGAGCATTCCTTGAATCCATAGCTGATTGGGTGTGCGGTTGTTTTCTGTTCTTATCCTGTGGTTGTTCCATGCTTGTCTGAACACACCAAGTCGGCGCTGAATTTCAGGCAGATAGACGGTATGTAAAGAATAACGGTGGATGTCATCTTCGGGGTTGAGAATTTGCTGGTCCTCGAATGAATAGAACAGATTATAGAAATAGTGTATGACTTGTGTGAAGACGTCTCTCCAAAGACGCTCAATGCGCTGATTGTGCACAGACCGTCCGGCAATGTGGCGTTGGCCTCTCTGAGCATGTAGCAGGTTCATCAGTACCGCAACCATTATGTTCTCCCCCCCACGATCGGATCGGACTCGCGATGGTAAACCATAAACGCAGGTTGATTGTGTGAACTGTGTGAGCACATTCAAAGCTGTGTTGTTTGTGCTGCAGTTGAGGTAGGTGATGAGTCGAGAGTATCCATCAATGCAACCATGTGTCACAAATCCCCACCTGAAAAAAAAGAAAATAGCTCCAAGTAAATAACTAATAAAAATGTAAGCAAACATTTCATTTAATCATAAATAATGTCACATAGTGTGCCAGTCTCGACACTTGCATGCACAGGAAATGGATGATAGAAAAGGCACGTCAAAGGAGTGACCCTCTTTGCGCCGCCCCTGTGCCTCAAATAGATTCGCTATCAGCTCTATCTTTAATCTTTCAAAATGTTCAGTTGCTATTGCATGCACTCATCTGTGTTTCACTACACACATGAGTGCATGCTTACCAACTGTTAGTCTGCAACACTACCGGTGTGTGTGTGTGTGTGTGTGTGTGTGTGTTTGTGTGGGGGTGGGTGGGTACGCCAGCGTCGGACAGTGTGAGAGTGAGCGCTGCAGTCAGGGGGAAGGAAGAAGACATTTAAAATAAAATTGCAAATAATCAATCAATCCGCGATTTTTCTTTTTGTTTTAGTGAGTTTTTCCTTACCTTTGCGTGGGGTATGTCTGGGAGTGCTTGCATTCTTTCATTTATTTGCATTTATTTTAAATTTGTTGGACCTTATGGCGTTCTTGTTCTGTTCTTGACTTATTGTTATGTTTCTTCTTGACTTGTTTAAAGAAGACGTGTACGGCCCATGGGGACATTAACGTGTGTTGTCGGGCCTTACAAATAAATTTGATTTGATTTGATATACCACGCTTCATAATTCGAATTTCGACCCCATATATATATAACTCCACCTACTTATTAACACTCTGGGTATGTCATGGGTGTCATAAAAGGTGCAGAACAGCAACTATTGTGATTGAAGAAGGACATGGAAGTTTGAGCATGGCACACATGCCTTCAAGACATTGTCGGTCAATGATCTGTTTTGGTCTGAAAGTTACGAAATTTAGTGGTCCAATCTCAAGATCCACTGAGCTGCTGTTTTATGACGATTACCGGGCTTTTGGCACTGCACCCTGCACATACACACACACACACTGCACACACACCAATAAGTGTTAGTGTGCAGGTGGAGTGAGGGGTCTAATTGGGACACATATTTATTACCCCTATTTTTACTGGTGTGTTTCTTATTGCTTAGGTATTTGCTTTTACCTAAATAAAAGCTAAATGTTCTTGATTTTAGCCTTACTTTCATTATTATAGTTTGCAATTGTATTTAATAGGCATAAATCAGCATGAAAACTAAAATTACTAAAAATCTTTAGCTACATTTATAACTGTTCAATACTTCCAGTGGGCACTGTATATCTCACAAATATGAGTTCCGTACAGAGACAATATACAACTGCTAAGAGGATTTACCGTATGAGACGCATATGGCCATCCATGTGCCACAGACTGTTTGGGAATGGGACATGGTATGTCCGCCTTGCAACTGTTTGGCCCCATCTTAGTGCAGCAGATGCTGGGTCAATCCTGTTGAGGGTCTCTCGAACTATTCTCCTGGGCACGACTATGCCTTCAGCACACAAGTAGCCTCTCATCATCTAGAATGAGGGGATGTGGATAAAGAACAATACACAATAGTTATAGAAAAAAAATCATGCACAAGGACGTAGATGTTAGTTATGTATGTCAGGCATAAGGACGTAGATGCCATGCCTTTTGGTTCTCCACCAATTTAGTTAATTAAAGAATTTCAGTTATTCATCCATGGCAGTATAGCAAAAGATGGAAATATCATTGTGAAAGATCTACCAATACAAATTGTTATTGAATTACCTCAGAGCCTGCTCTTGGAAACATAAGATGGAGCCGTCTTATGTGCTGTTCTAGATGCTGGTCGTTAATAGTAGTGAATCTACTTCTTGCGGGAACCCCGAGAGACCTCATCTTCTTGTAAAGGTATGAGGAGGAACAGCCCAGCATCCTGGCCATGGCTTTGACAGTGAAGCCTTGCCTAAGGAGAAGTTGAATCTGTTCTCTTGTGACGTTCAGAGCAGGCCGCCCTCGTGCACCTGCATCAATGAAAACAGTATTTGACACACAGCTTTATTCAGTATTCACACAAATTAATTAATTGGGAGCATGTCTATGTTCCCCGGGTCCTATGTTCCCCGATTGATTGATTGAACATTTTAGACCACCAGCGACCAGCCCTGATTCCAAACTCTAACCTTAACCAACTTCGAAAGAGGGCCTATAAGACTAGGCAGAATTTCAGAAAATGTGCTTGTATAAAGTGCTGAAGGCATTTCGTGTTTATTTTTGGTACACAACATTTCTAGGGGTATTAAGGGGTGCTGAATCCAAATCTGCTGTATACCAAGCTCAAAAATGTCAAAGGCCTCAAAATTGAGAAATCCAACATGGCCGCCAGCACCAGGCCCTCTCCACAAAAACAGGTGCTAAACCCACAGTTTTTATTCTACTGACATGAAAGTTTGCACAGAACATCTGCACCTATGGAGGAAGAAAGTAGGAATATAGCTGGGGTGCAACCATGAGTAACAGGGTGTTTTTGACTGTCTAACTGTAATCTTTGTATAGGTGAGGATACAAAAAATGACATTTCTTCAGTGTTTGCAGGAATACTACAGCAATTTGGTAATAACTGTACAGTGTTGGACACCAACATTAGAATCCCCCAAGTCTTAGCTTTCTTCAGGTACCAAGTTTATGCAAGTAGCTCTTATAAATCTGTATATATAAGCATTTTAATGTAAGCATGCTGTTTTAGGCGAATTTTCTAAAAATAAATGGTGGGGCTTAATGAGTTAAGTGTGATTACACAAGGTACAAACCTGAATTAAATGTGCTTTTGTAAGTTTTCTTACATACATCAACAAGGACGTAGTCACACCGGAGATTCAAGAATCCATACTTGGCGCAGAACACCTTGGACAGGCACAACTGAACATGTTTGTGGACAAACGTTTGTGTGAACCTCCAGATAGTGACCAGCACCTGAACCTGAAATCACCCATTCGAAAGAACAAAGCCAAAGACATTTGCCTCTTTGTATGAAGTTGTGCAACTTTCCAAGAACAAGCAAAACACCATCAAAGTGGACAGGCAGATTCTACAAATGCTCATCACAGCTTACAGAGCAGGTCGTAAGGTAGACCTTGACAATATCCTCCAGCATGAGCTCATGCCCATCCCGCCATCTCTGGCCACAACTAACGGGAGTCTACATTCCACCAACAAGTCTGTGTTCGCAAATATACTGACGAAACAAGTTAAAACCCCTGCAGATCTTACCCTTCAGGGACCCAGCTGCCTGGTCATTGATGGCCAAGCTCTGGTAATGGCACTCGGAAAGCCACCTGACACTACAACATTTGGTGACTATGCCAACAGGTTCACTGACACCGTGTTGAAGATGGGAGCAAAATACCAGAGAGTAGATGTCGTCTTTGACAGATACCATGACCAATCCATCAAAACAGGCACAAGGGTGAAACGCAAACAGCGCCACAGGCCAGTACGTCGTGAAATCAAAAACAAGTCTGTTCCACTTCCTGCCGATTGGTCGAGCTTCATGGCCCTTGAAGACAACAAATCAGATATCGCTCAACTACTCTCAAACCACCTGATAGAGCACAGCCCGGATGATGAACGGGTTGGTTTGCTATAAACATCAAAGATGTAGTTATGATACTGCATACTTATAAAAATCTCTTTTTTTAAAGATGTTTTTTTTACAAACCGCTTGAATCATAGCCACGTTAATAATGCTTGTAATAAACCAACCCGTTTGTAAATCCGTCAATATTTCAGCGAGTTATGAGTATTTTTGTCTGTGCAGCTCACTCACTCTCACTCAAGGCTGACTGGGGTAAGATGGCGGCGGTTCAGTGACGTCGCTCTCCATTGGCCGGCAGGCGTGTTGCTTTCTAACAGCGGAGGAGTGCAAGAATGTGACAATTTGACCATGTGACTGCGGCAACGCGGGAGAGCGGCAGTGCGGCAGTGCGGAAATAGGCTGTCTATTGCCATTCTCTAAGACAACCGCTAACCTTAACCAGCTCCTTAACAGCGCCTAAACTTAACCGTTCTAACCTTAACCAACTGCGAAACAATGCCTAACCTTAACCTTAACCTTAACCATTCCTAACCTTAACCTTAACCATAGAAAGAATATTGCCATTCTCTAAGACAAACTCTAACCTTAACCAGCTCCTTAACAGCGCCTAAAATTAACCGTTCTAACCTTAACCAACTCCGAAACAATGCCTAACCTTAACCTTAACCATGCCTAACCTTAACCGGCGAAAGAATACACGTTAAAAAAAATAAAAATTGATGGGATTCGAACTTGTGAACAACGGACCGCTGCGCTGCCAGGTGAGCTGAGCTTCGAATGAAAATCATGGCGGATTAGGGCGGTTACATAATGCCGCAAGCTCTGCCGCTCCGCTCCGCGGCTCTGCGGTTGCCGCGCCTGCCGCGGGGCGTGTCGCAGCCAATCAGGGAAAACGCGGAAGCAACGGCAGCACTGTTACGCTGTTATTAAGCAATAGGCGGATGTCTCCACTTGCACAATCTGAAAGTAGCCATTTCCGGCTGACTTCCGGTTGCCAATGGCACTTCCTGTCCCATCCAAATACATTGGTTTTAGCTACTTTTCTCCCCTTATTTAAACAACTTTGTCGTCACAGAGAGGCAATGAAACGTTTGTATTATTATAGTATAGAATGTATTTAATAAGCAAACGTTTGTCAGCAGGGTTTTTGGGCTGTATTTCATGTAAAAACGTTTACTGTTAGTTTCCTTGCTCAGCCAGCATTAGCCAACAGAAGCTAGTGGTTAAACAGGCCGGATTAGCTTTGAGCTAACTATCTTTCCCGACCCATGTATTCATTCCATTCTAAACATAACGTTAGTTTACAAAACATGACCCGTCTATATAACGTTGAGGAACAAATTATATAGACGGGTAATGTTTTGAACAACTAACGTTACGTTTAGAATGGAATGCATCGGCAAAGATCCGTTAGCTCAAAGCTATTCCGGCCAGTTTATCAACTTCCTGTCATTTAGAAATATGATTTTATTTATACTATAGTGAAAATCATTACCAAAACGTCCGGAAAAACCTAACGGGAGCATTATAGACTGTCATACAAATGTACAAATGCTGTAAGGTGGCAAGAAATGCAATATAAACAATACTTTATGCATCGGCAAAGATCCTTAGCTCAAAGCTATTAAGGCTAATGCTGGCTAACAAGAGGCTAGCGCAAGAAACGACGCCGCAAAGTATTGTTTATAGTGCATTTCTTGCCACCTTATAGCATTTGTACATTTGTATTCATCCCAATAAATTCAGTTACAACTTCAGTCTGATTTTAACACTATAAAACCATTATGCACCGAATGGGAAATTGATTATTTCATCAGGCAATTATAAACAAGCCATTAATTTGTGAACGACCCATCACTACAATGCATGACCAAACCAGTTCTGAATTCTACAGAAACACTTTCGTCTTGTTTACATCATCGTCCCCCATTTTCAATTAATGAGAAATTAGAAGTAGAAGTACATGACTTACCCGTAGGAATACGCTGTGCTACGTAGCCACTCTCCAAAGCTGGAGTTGCAGTGATGATCGCTGCCCGAAGTTCGGAGAGACTTTCAAGCATGTTTCTCATCACCCGTATACTAAAATAACGTTCAATTCTCTGAAGGTTTTCAATTGCCGAATCTATCGCCCGCACGTCGCGGTGGCCGGCATTTCCTTGCCTGAAAGTCCGCTGCATTGCGAGGCATCTTCTCCTAATACGTTGTAACACAAATTCAGCCATTTCTCTAATACTATGTTGAAAGTAGGGTATATCTGCAGAGCCACAGAGCCCAACGTCTGGGCGGGGCTTTGTGGCGTGGACGTGGCTTGAGGCGGGGCTTCGTGGCGTGGACGTGAATGAATGAATGAATGAATGAATGAATGAATGAAAACTTTATTTAACAGATTGCAGAATGGGTACAATACAGTACGGCTCAATACATACAATTGTTAAGGGGATGCAGACCTGAGAAAGACGTTTGTCTTGTTTCCATCAGGGTCCCCCATTTTCAATTCATATAGACATTTATGACATACACAACATACATGCCATTTATGGCATAGGGACATATAGGTATTTAGTACTGATACATTTGTGACATAACGGTATTCAAATATACAGTACTGTTACCCCTAGATCCTGACAGAGTATATACATATGATGGGGAGGGGACTGTACATTAGGAGGGGGTGGGTGGGTGGGAGGGCTTGTGGCTTTGATTGATTGATTGATTGAAAACTTTATTAACAGATTGTAGAATGGGTACAATACAGTACAGCTCAATACACACAATTGTTAAGGGGATGCAGACCAGAGAAAGACTTTCGTCTTGTTTACATCAGGGTCCCCCATTTTCAATCCATTTTCACTGTAACTGAGCAGCCATCGGTCTTGCTGAGTTTGTTATTTGAACCGAAGAGAATGGACTCTGTTTTGCCCATGTGTAATGATAGTTTGTTGTCGGCAAGCCATATGCAGATTTTGCCTAGTTCTGAGCTGAGGGTTTTTTCAACCTGTAACTTGTTCTTGTCAGAGACCAGCAGGGCTGAGTCGTCCGCAAAAAGGAACAAGTTGCAGTCACAAGCTGACGACATGTCATTTGCATAAATTAGGAACAGTAGCAGACCTAGTATGCTTCCTTGTGGAACACCACAGCTTACTGTGAGGGGGGGGGGGGGTAGGGTACCGTTTACCTCCACCATCTGCTCTCTCCCCTCCAGGTAGGATTGCATCCAGCTCACTGATAGACTATCAAAACCAATTGCTTTTAGCTTGTCAATCAGAATGGTGTGATTGACAGTGTCGAAGGCCTTTTGTAGGTCCAGCATGACCATGCCGCAGTATTTGCCCGCGTCCACCTCTTGCTTGATGTGGTCGTTCAAATAGAGAAGGCATGTGTCAGTGGAGTGGGATGTTCTGAAGCCAGATTGGAATTCGTAGATTAGATTTTTATCCGCGAGGTACTTTTCGACCTGTTCGTATACTATTTTTTCCATGACTTTCGAGATGGATGTAAGGATAGAAACAGGGCGGTAGTTGCCTGGGTCTAATTTGCTGCCCTTTTTGTGCAGGGGTGTTACTCTCGCAATTTTGAAGTCCTTGGGGACGTGTCCCTGTTTTATGGAGAGGTTTATTATGTGTGTGATGACTGGGGTGATGGCGGCTGCTGAGTCTCTGAGGAATTTGGAGGGGATGTTGTCATGGCCAGTGGCCTTGTTCGGTTGGAGGGCGCTCAGTTTTTTGAGTACCTCATCTGTATAGTTACCATTTCCAGTTTGAAATCGTCTTTGTGGACGCCTAGGTTCTTGTAGTATGCTACTATGTGTTCTACCCCATACTGCCCTGAGTGGGAGGGTAGTTTGTTTATCAGTGTTGTGGCTATGTTTGTGAAGAAAGTGTTTAAGTAATTGGCTACATCCAGTTTGTCTGTGATGAGCGTGTTGTCCGTCTTTATGTTTATGTTTGAGAACCTGATTTTAAGTTTTTTACTGCAGCCTAGTTGATTATTGAGTAATTTAAAAAGTTCATGTGGTTTATTTTTGTTTTCCTCAGTTTTGTCATTGATGATTTTTTTTTGCAGTTTTTATCATGGAGTTTACGTCATTTCTTAGTCTGTTTCTTTCTAGTTTGAGTTCAGTCACATGGGCTTGGAGTTCACTGCTTGTGCTTTTGGTAAGCTTTGACTGACTTTTACTTTTACGGTCAGTATTTCAGTGTGCATCCACGGCTCAGCGCAATTTTTTACCCTGGTGGTTCTTAGGGGGGCCATGTTGTTTAGTATTGTTGAGAATTTGGTTTTGAAGCCAAGCCATGTTTCTTCAACCAGTGTACCATTGAGCTCATCTGACCAGTCCAGGCTCTCCAGTTCAAGGTTAAAGGCCTCGCTAGAGTAGGTTTTGAGGTCTCTAGATGTGACTGTTTTGTGACAGCCAGCCTTTTGTTTTAGCTTTTTGCGGGTACAGAATATCATGGCGTTCTATCGCCATGCTCTAAGACAAACTCTAACCGAAAACCAACTTCGAAAGAGTGCCTAAGCAGCAAAAAAAAAAAGAGAGAGTGACTGATAGTGCCATCTAGTGGTAAGGTAAAAGTACTGTATTACAACACTCTCACTTAATTTTACAATGGCATTCAAGTCCCTTTAAATAATATTACAACACTCCCACTTAATTTTACAATGGCATTAAGTGCCTTTAAATAATATTACAGCGCCATGCTCTCCTTCATAAAAAGAAACGTCAAGAAAAAATATATTTTAAACAGCAAAAAAAAAATACTTTTTACAATGCTTTTACTGGAACTCTTTTTCACATTATTTCAGACTTGCTTTGACTAGGCAGCGTTCGGCGTTCACCTGTCAAGCACAAATAACCACTCTATTTTACATGTGAATTACCAAAGTGCCACTTAACCCTTTCACTGCCACACGACAGAAGGTTAACCCAAATTAAACAATTACATTTTTTTTGTATATATATATTGAACAATTAACAATATTCCTGTGAATGCATGAGTACACTGAATGAATACTGAGAGTATTACTGGCATAATAGATCATGTAAATAGAATTCTTACAATTTCTGGATTAATAAACCATCCTCTGACAAGCATGTTCTTGAATAATTTGTGTGTTTTTGAAACTCAATGCCTCTTATCACCTCTGTGGGGGGTGAGTGGGCTAATAATTCACAAATTATATTGTGGTGCAGGTATTCTAGCTAAACAAAACAGTGATAATGACACTTTTGAATGGTGTGAATTTAGTCATTGTTAGTATAAATAAGAATAATCAATTTTGTAATGTTGGGCAATAAGGCATAACAATAGAGCCTCTTGATTGATTGATTGATTGAAAAGTTTATTAACAGATTGCAGAATGGGTACAGTACAGTACAGCTCAATACATACAATTGTTAAGGGGTTGCAGACCAGAGAAAGACTTTCGTCTTGTTTACATCAGGGTTCCCCATTTTCAATTCATCATAACATATATGACATACAGATAGACAGTACATCTATACATTTATGACATATCAGATTTGCAAATACAGTACTGTTTGTGATACAAAAGTGTCCAGAAAAAGAGTGTATTTGACGTAGAAACTACATTGGAGGAGGTTGGGTGGGGGCTGTACATTGGAGGTGGGGGGGGGACACACATTGTACACTGTACATTGGAATACTGACAAAGCCATACTTGGTCATTTATTGTACAACTGCACAGGAAAATTCGCAGAGTCAAATTTACTCAAATTGAGTAACATTTTACTCCCAAAAAGACAGTATTGGCTCCGACTCCAGATAGAGTGAAAATGACTCTTGTCACAGAGTTAAATCTTCAGAGTTATTTCTACTCCATTTAGTGTTAACATTTAACTCTACAAAATACCAACTTACTCCATTTAGCATAAAGTAAAAACAACTCTAACATCTATAGAGTTATTTTTCACTCAATATAGAGATATTTTAAGTTATATTTCACTCAATATAGAGTGGTATTTTAATCAATATAGAGTTATATTTTCACTCAATAGAGTTATATTTCACTCAATATAGAGATATTTTAAGTTATATTTCACTCAATATAGAGATACTTAAAGTTATATTTCACTCAATATAGAGTGGTATTTTAATCAATATAGAGTTGTAATTCCCTCAATATGGAGTTGTAGTTCACTCAATATAGAATAGATTTCACTCGATATAGAATATCATATTTCACTCAATATAGAGTGGTATTTTAATCAATATAGAGTTGTAATTCCCTCAATATGGAGTTGTAGTTCACTCAATATAGAATAGATTTCACTCGATATAGAATATCATATTTCACTCAATATAGAATTAAATAATAATTTACTCTGGAATAATACATTTAAAATAAACGGGGGCAAAGCAGAAATCAGTATTTAACAATGCACTTTTATTTGCAACATGCAGGCATATCCTTTGGGATGCAAACAGTTTTACAACAGCGTGTGAGAATCATGACTTCAAGGGGCAATCGATAGAAAAAAAAATTAATAAAATAAGATTCATCAATAAGCTTGTGCAATCTTTGTTTTCAGTTGCCAAGAAATTTGAAATTCCTAGTACCTTGGACTTAAAGGTCTATGATGACTTAAAACACTGAAGTCGACAAGGAGGCGTTTCAGTTGGGATGCAAACAGTTTTACAACAGCGTGTGAGAATCATGACTTCAAGGGGCGATCGATAGAAAGAAAAAATGGTCATTAATAAAATAAGATTCATCAATAAGCTTGTGCAATCTTTGTTTTCAGTTGCCAAGAAATTTGAAATTCCTAGTACCTTGGACTTAAAGGTCTATGATGACTTAAAACACTGAAGTCGACAAGGAGGCGTTTCAGTTAAAGAAACCAGACATGGGTGTGTTGGAGATTTGTTCACCCCAAGTTGCTTATTAACATGGAGCCTAGCCTCATCCAAAATGTCACACAGGTACTGTATATGTTTGTACTTTGAAATGATCTTTGTTTCTATACGCCCAATGTAATGTAACATAGTAAAAAAAAAAAAAAAACACACGTCTGAGGAAGAATTGCTTGGTGTGGATCCTTCCTAATCTTTTTACATTACACTTGTCAAACATTCCTCTCTTGCTAATCACACTTGGTATATGTCTACGTGATTGTTAGATTCAGTGAGCCCCTCTGCAAACAACTCCATTATATACAAAAATCACCATGACTTCAAGGCTTCATGGGGAGAGTAATCGATAGAAAAAAGGTCATAAATAAAAGACAATTACATTTTGGCCTCTGTAAGCATCTGCACCCTTTTAAAAAGGGATAGCTCACCCAAAAAAAGAAATCTACCAATTACACACCCCATGAATCCTTGAATTCATGGAGATTTGTTTGTTTGTCGCATTCCTGAGCCAATAATTCAAGCCAGTCATCAAATTATTGGCTCAGGAATGCAACAAAAAGAAATCACCATGACTTCAATTAAGGCTTCATGGGGAGAGTAATCGATCAATTACATTTTGGCCTCTGTAAAGTGACAGCAGCATCTGTACACCCTTTTAAAAAGGGATAGCTCACCCAAAAAAAGAAATCTACCAATTACACACCCCATGAATCCTTGAATTCATGGAGATTTGTTTGTTTGTCGCATTCCTGAGCCAATAATTCAAGCCAGTCATCAAATTATTGGCTCAGGAATGCAACAAAAAGAAATCACCATGACTTCAATTAAGGCTTCATGGGGAGAGTAATCGATCAATTACATTTTGGCCTCTATATAAAGTGACAGCAGCATCTGTTCACCCCAAAGAAATAAAAGAAAACTAATAGTGTTCATCCCCAGTGCAATAGTTCAAGAGCTTAGTGATTTTCTCTTTTCCTTTTTTAAATCACAGGAAACAGTATGGAACAATAAATGAGCTTGAATCGTCATCACTGTATGACATCTGTATATCGAATGCTTTGTAAAACAAAAGCTCTTTGACATCAACTACATGAGGTCCATCTGTAGTACACACAACTTTAAATGCATAAAAATGGTCATCCAGAGACACAGTTTGTAGTGCAAATGTAAACAACAGTAACCTCTCATCTTTAAGAACAACACGGTGGATTTTGTGAAAAACTGGAACCTCACTAAGAACTTTAAGGCAAACAACTAAACCTGGACGATACATATTTCCATGGTGTTTGGCCCATCTAACATTTAACACCTTGGTGTCACTTGGTACCTGAAGAGTCTCCGCTATCTCACAGCCTCTGTCCATCACATTTAATGCTACCATTTTACTTGGACCAAGCACCAGTCTGTTGGGATCAAATGTCTGCCAATTGTATGCTACTTGACTTTGGTGTTTCTTTGCCAACGTTTTAGTTATATTTTTGAAGCTTTTTAGTTGTTTTTTAAAGAAATTATGCTTCGCTTCATAGCGCATGCACCAGACATGCAAAAGTGGTCCAATTTTACGAATACATGTAGGATAGTGCACCATAAAATGATGCTTTGGTAGTAGCCTCCTGTTGGGAAACAAATGCTTGAATAACCCGTGGTGCTCTGCAATCAAGTGTTTTAAATAAATAGTAATGCCAGTTGATAACCTGGGAGAAAATACAATATCTGCTATTTGAAGCAACAGCAGAAGCAAATACCAGTGTTGATCATTTGGACAAACCAAGTCTCCAAAGATAAGTGGTAGATTGCGAAGTAAACACCAAGATTGGATTGCATTTAACCCCAAGTCATTTGAGGTCTCTACTAACTTCAATGCAGGTGGCTTGTTGTTTTGTTCCAGGTAACCATAGTTAAAGCTCTTAATTCTCAAGTCTATTTCCTTTGATGTTGTGTAGTTTTTAATCAAGTGTAGTATTAGCAGTTTCATTTCATATTGTGCCACGCCCTCCAAGATATCATGCATAATATCGACAGAGAAATTGTCACATGTATTGAAGTACTGCAAGGAATTTAGAATGCAAGAACGTTTAACTCCCATCACATAGGGAAGACCAATAGTAGTCTCCATTGTGTGGCAGTGTTCTGCATGAAGTGCTCGAGTTCGCATTACTATCTTGGGTGAATCTTCTTTGAATTCCGTCTGAAAGTCCTCTTTCTCAGCAAGACAAAAGCGGCAACAATATCTGGCACTGAATGATTCTACGAAACCAAACAAACCGTGAATACCAAGGTTGTCACCTGTAACTTGGACAATAGTTCCATACACTGGCTGATCATACAATGGGACCTTAATTCCATCCTTCTCCAGTATTTTAATATCTTCCACAAGTGGAGCAAGTATTTTAGAAAAGCCATGTGTTTTAATGTCTTGGGCATGGAATAAAGCGACCAAATGAATATTAAGCAGAATTGAGTTGTACTTTGGAGAAAAATTACGCAAGGTGAAATAGATTGCTCCTAATTTATGTATTCCCTTTTTACTCCCCAACGGATTCGCGCATTCAAAATCATCATAGAAAAGCTGCACCTGAATTGCATGCTTCTGTTTTGAAAATAGAGGATGACTCTTGAAATACTCTCCATCACACAAGTCATTAAGAAGATCTTCTCTTAAACTGGAATCACTCTGCATCATCTCTTTTATATTAGGGTGTTTGTAAATAAAGTCTAATGTTTTCAAAATTGGGATATAAACACATTTATCAGTAACAACAGCCTGATCATAAGTTCCAGTAGTCCGATTGCGCAGGGTATCAAATCTTGTACCAAGGACATATTCAACTGGGTCTACCCTTCCCCACTTCTCTGTAAAATATTGCCTTCTCTTAGTTTCAGAATTTAAGATACAAAAGGGATTTTCAATTTCTTCATAACACTGATCAATTTTACACTCAACCTCACTTTTGATAGGTTCCTGTAAAGATAGACACTGCTTCACATATTGTTTTGCTTGATTATGGATATCATCAACAATCACTTCCATTGAAGTTACCAAAGAGTTGATTATTGTTTCACCTACACCTGCCACTTTAAGTTCAGCTACTGTTGCAGCACAGCTGTCTACAAGACTATTATTAAGAAGGACTGGAAGGACTGGGTCAGAAGGGGCACTGCCTGATGGAAAGTCATCAACATAACTTTCAGCTAAATGTTCAGCTGTAGAGCGGCCTTCACCAGGATCATCACATGGTTGATGACGTGCTTTAAGATGCTTTCGAAACCCAGAAAAAGTGCAAAAGACATGTAAACAACCAGGCTGACCACATTTAAGACGAAGTGTCCTTCCTGAACAAAGTCCGTGGATCATCCTTAAGTGCCTCATCAGTGAATTGGCATTTGCCTGAGAGTTTTTGCAAATGAAACACAACATCTTATCAAAAAACACTGGAGCATCAGAGGCCTCAAGATAAAATATCTTCTCAGTATCAAAAGTCTGTGCAGCATCAGAGGCCTCAAGATAAAATATCTTCTCAGTATCAAAAGTCTGTGCAGCATCAGAGGCCCGAGATAAAATATCCTCTCAGTATAAAAAAGAAATCAGTGCAGCATCCGAGCCCTCATCTCTTTAACCCTGGGGTTGACATTAGTTGTAGCAGCATCGATCTTGTAAATGGCGGTTTGCAAGAAGTTGTACATATTGGCCAGATCCCGGTTGTATGAGGTACCAAAGACAAAATGAGCTTTGAAAAGCTCATCAAAAGAGGCAAGAGAGTCTGGTGACTTACAAGGGATTGCATGTTTGTCAATCACAATGAAGTACTTGTGAATCACACTCCTCTGGGTCCCCACAGCAAGCAGATAGGGTTGAAGGCTCTCCGTGATGCTGTCCAAATGCCCCTGGATACTGGTCCCAGTCTGTGACAAGAGAACTTCATTAGTCTTGCTATTAAAATTAGTCACGGTTTGCAAACCGTGGTCTTTGCATGATTTCAATCATGCAGGTCAATATCAGGGATGCACGATAATTATCAGGCCGATATCAGCAATTATGACGTCATCCCGATAAAAGTATTGACAGCTCTGATAATAAAAAAAATATATATATTTTTTTTACTTTTTTCTTTTCATGTCAACATTCACACGCACTATATATGCTTATTTAGGCTTGATTCAACAACAAAGCAGTCGGGGCAAAGGCAAGCCAAAAACGGTCGAAAATGTGGTTATTTGAAGTTTGGATTTTTTTCTTCTCACAACTGAGGTAGGTAGATTACATTTTTAGAGACTAAAGTACCGAAAAAGGTACCGTTGGGTACCGGTATC
This sequence comes from Notolepis coatsorum, assembly GCF_963971535.1. Taxonomy (NCBI): domain Eukaryota; kingdom Metazoa; phylum Chordata; class Actinopteri; order Aulopiformes; family Paralepididae; genus Notolepis; species Notolepis coatsorum. The sequence goes on from NC_140173.1 coordinate 84,828,408, forward strand.
GATTCACAGGTACCGGTACCGTATCGGTTCAAATGTGAACAGCATCCCTACTGACAAAGCACAATACCTGTTGGTTTTTAGTTGTTCAGGGAAACACATTGTTAATGACATTGACGGATTGTGAATTTTGTGATCGACTCAAATTATATTTATTTGGAAAAATAAATAGTCACTTTATTTGAAGAGTCAAAACTGTTCTCTTGGCTTTGTTTTGTTCATATAGTAACGCTCATGTCATGATAAATCTGGTTAGGTCAAAACTACAGGAATATACATAAAAAAATTTATAATTATAGTACAATAAATATATATATCGGTTATCGGTATCGACCTTGAGGAGCAGAAAGTTATTGGTATCGATATCGGGGTCAACAAATCAATATCGTGCACCCCTAGACAGAACAGTGATCCTTCTTATACTTTAATTCAACTGTAACTAGGGATGCTCGATATTGGCTTTTTTACCGATATACCGATATTGTCCAACTCTTAATTTCCAATACCAATATCAACCGATACCGATATATGCAGGGTTTCCCCCCCAAAAAACTGAATAATTTCAGGTAATTAACATTACATATGTCTTGTTGTGGAATTAACATAACATTATGCATACTTTTGACAATAAATAAAATCAGAATTTGTTCTTACTTGCCTGGGTAAATAAAAGTTGGTTATAGAAATGTAAAAAGAATAATTCATTTTTTTTTTACCGATATTTTCCTATATCACATTTGAATGCCAATATCGGCCGATAATATAGGCAACTGTAACCTTACCTTTATGAACTTCACAAGGGAGTCAATGGCTTCTCTGGCTGAGAGCTTTCCCGGTCTCTTGTTGCGTCCCTGAGGTGATGGTGGCAGGAGGTGGACAAGAAGCAAGAGGGAGGACATTTCACTGTCCCATGCTAAAAATACAAAAAATTAAATAAAAAAAATCAGAAATACATTTGACTAAAAGCTGTGTTTCCATTTGTTTAAAAAACAATTCACCCTTCCATTATTATATTCCTTTAATTCAAGCATACCATTGTTCAGTTCTATTGTGTCTGTTGTGGATTCAGCATTCTGAAGCAGGTCTTGAAGGTCGCCGGTCTGGGTGAGGCCACGGCTTTGTTCAAGGACTTTCTGCCTGCAGAAAGTAGGCCACTTCTCCAGGAACTTTGCAGAGATGTCATCACCAAACATCAGACTGAAATCCTGCTCAATCTGCAGACAAGATGGAATAAAACATGGTTGAAATTTTTTTGTCATACATTGTTAAATAGTAGGGCTGACCCCTATTAATCGATTAGTCGACTAATCGGTCGAAAGGGGCCGTAGTCGACTGGCCAACCTCTTAGTCGAATATAATATTATAAAAAAAAAAAAAATATATATATATATATATATTATAATTTTTTTCAAAAGAAAAGAGGCATAGAAGCGTGGCTAACGCTAATGGCAGGCATACCAGAGGCTAACTGCCTACGAAAACAGGCACAGAGGCACTGAAAGAGGATTTCATCAGTGGACCAATTGTATGCTTTTGCAGAGGACAAGAAGCCTTCAGTTGACTCCTTCAGACATTAAGCACCCCCCACAGCCCAAATGGAATGATAATTTTTTTTTTTTTTTTTTTTTTTAACAATCCTAGTCAACCATCCAAATCCTTAGTCAGGGACAGCCCTATTAAATAGGTTCACCCTATGACCAGGGATGTGATCTAAATTGTTTAAAAAGGTCATTTTTTATTTCAGTTAGACTTTAATGCAAGCCACATACCATTCCTGTGATGTCTAGGAATCTTGGAAAGGTGGTGAATATTTCAGAGGACTAGATTGGGTCGTGCATCATTTCTTGGCGATGGGTGAAGGTCTGTTTCATCTTCTCCTTGATGATTGCTTCATCAGTTGTATGCTTCATCAGTGCACTGGCCTCACGAAACTGGGTGTCTGTGGTTAGCTGGTTTTCCTCAGAGAAGGGGGCTCTGTCGCCAGAACTTGGACCACCTGTAACAGTGTAGAAACCACACATACTGCTGCAATACTTTCCAGTGATATGCATTTACTATAATGATCCATCTTCACAGTTGCTAGATAAACAGTGGACTGGGACAATCAAAATTACATACCGATCAGTGGCTGAACATTACGGCTCTTCTTTTGTCCCTCTGATGCTATCTTTTGAAGTGATTTCACCCTCCATGCCAGAAACCCACTCCCATCTACTGGATTGTAATACTGCTCCTAAAACACAAGAAGTAAAGAGGAAAAAAAAAAGTTATTTGGTTTAAATGGGCATGTGTAAATGTGTTTATTTCTCTCCTTAAAACTTAACACATGCCCTTCTCTGAAGAATTGCTAAAATCAAGGTCAACAGGTAGGACATCTGTGGTTCTTAAATTGTTGAGGTTAGGAGAAATGGTCAGCATACAGAAATGTTAACAAATATTTAGTTGAAATCGTACTCCGCACAGCCCTTTTAAGCAATTCCAGAGAAGTGAGGAGTAATGGGGTTGGTGTTTTATGTACCATGCATGTGATTGGATAATGTTATGCATAATGTTGTGTTAATTCCACGACAAGAGATATGTAGCCTAATGTTAATTACCTGAAATTATTCCTTTTGGGGGGGGGGGGGGGGGGGGGGAGAAACCCTGCATATATCGGTATCGGTTGATATCGGTATTGGAAATTAAAGAGTTGGACAATATCGGTATATCGGATATCGGTAAAAAAAAGCCAATATCGAACATCCCTAGAAATTATATAACAAGAATGACCTATAAACATAATAATTGTTAGACTAGAAGTCTTTATTTGTCATGCAGTTTTAACACACACGCAAGATGGGCGACCCACAGGAACACACATGCACTGAGTCGCCGATGAAATGTCTCTCTGCACTTTTCCCTGATGTACTTACATATCCCAAATTGCCCTGGGGATCGGCCAGGTATGGGAATAAGGCAGTGATGCCCTTTGCGTAGTCTTCTTTAACACGCCTTGAAGGACTCGTCCTACAGTGCACACATACACAAGTATGAGATCCAAACAAAAGTATTGCTGTGCCAATGCCTTCTGCACAATCTATGTAAAGCGCTTTGGATAACCATTTATCATTTACCAATTCTGCAAAAAGGAGGATCTTAGTAAAAACCAAAAATGTGTATTGGGTGCGTAATGTTTAGATAACATAATTACCCATGCTCTTTTGCCATGTGCGCAACCAATATCTTCACCATGTCGCGTCTTCTGGTATCCGTTAGGGTTTTCGTCCGAGCATAATCGGCAATGATCCTCTCTCCTCCAGCTGTGTCCCTCAGAATCTTTTCAGTCATCTAAGCGGGAGTAAAAAGGGGGGGGGGGGGGGAGGACACACATGGATAGACAGTCATTTGGTGGCCAAGTATATTTAACCCTTTCACTGCCACACTAGTACCAGTATGTGGTATACAGTATGTGGTACAGTATGTGATAGTAAAGGGTTAACCTTCTGTAGTGCGGCAGTGAAAGGGTTAACCTTCTGTAGTGCGGCAGTGAAAGGGTTAACCTGCTGTTGTGCGGCAGTGAAAGGGTTAAGGTGACAAATGTAAACCATGACCCCCCCCCCACCCCCATTTTCTCCCCAATTGTACTTGGCCATCCCCAATGCCCATGCTACCCCTTTATCAGAGTCACCATCTCCATTTCAAACAGTCATATGCAAAGCTTACCAGAGTGATACGAGTCAGGTCAGCACCGTTTCTTGGAGCAGGACTAGACTGCAAAATGATGGTGTCATCAGACTCCCCCTCATTGTCTGCACCAGAGCTGAGAACGGAGCTTTGGCTGCTGGAGTTGCTTGCAGAGGTCCTCACTGAATCTAACAATCATGTAGACATATAAGTGTGATTAGATAGGAATGTTTGTGACAAGTGTAATGTAAAAAGACCACATTAGATTAGGAAGGATCCACACGTTACATTGGGCATATATACAAAGATCATTTCAAAGTACAAAAATACACAGTACCTGTGTGACATTTTAGGTTAGCCAGGACACGTGTAGCCTTTTTACAACGCATCCGCGTTTCCGGCGCTCTGATTGGCCAGGTCATGTGACATGTGCGCCCAATAGCGTGTTTGCCCATTTCCACGTCGAACAGCCTGCAAACTACCTGGCGTTCTATCGCCATGCTCTAAGACAAACTCTAACCTTAACCAACTTCGAAGAGTGCCCTTAACCAGTGTAGAAACTTGCCGTCCCACGATTGCCGCTCATGTCACATAACCTGGCCAATCAGAGCGAAAAAAACGGGAACCCGGAAATGTTGTAAAAAGGCTTCAAGCAGCCAGGACTGTATGGATGAGGCTATAAGGCTCCATGTTAGCAACTCACCTTCAGGATTTGAGTCTTGGGGTGAACAAATCTCCAACACACCCAGGTCTGGTTTTTTTAGAAGAAATTGAAACGCCTCGTCGTCGACTTCAGTGTTTGAGTCATCATAGACCTTTAAGTCCAAGGTACTAGGAATTTCAAATTTCTTGGCAACTATAGACAAAACAAGATTGCACAAGCTTATTGATAAATCTGTTGTGCAATTTATTTAATTTGTATTAATTAAAATGTCATAAAATGGGATATTAAAATAGCCACTGAAAATGTGATCATATGAGGAAGATTGACAGCCTTAATTGACATACTTAACACCGGTTCCTGACAGGCAGCGAGCGTGCGAACTGGAGACGAAATCGTGCGCGACACTGTCCTGATATGAGGCGGCGCGTGTCCGGGTGTGTCTGTGTGTGTGTTACCTGGAAGCACACAGGGGCAAAGCAGCCTGCGATTCTTGACCAATAAAAAGTGTTTAGGGGCGTGACTCGGCCGCGTAATCGCTCAACTAGAGACACAGCGAGCGAATATTTGAGGGGGGAACGACATCGCCGCTCAGTTTGCTGTCGCTCGCGGCAGGTCAGGATAGTCTGATTGAAACGAATACATTTTAATCATTTTCGCAATCACGCTCGCTCGCGTCACTGCCTGTCAGGAAGGGGTGTAAGACATTGATTGGTTCACTCTATCCTAAATAAAATGGATTGTGCTTTGTACTGTAGGCCTACAGCTTAAATTAACATGTAGGGAAAGCCTAAACTGATACCCAGTATGTTGTTGCATAGGGCAGTGGTTCTCAAACATTTCATGTCAAGGACCCCCCAAATTGACAATTAGCCCACAGACCCCCCATTTGAAAAGATGTGCCATGGACCCCCATAAGACAATATTTGTACGGCTCTAGCAGTGATTCTCAACCATTTTAATTCCAAGGGCACCCATTTAATGGCATTTGTATCTTTGGGACCCCAATTTATATTGTAAAATCAATGTTAATTTAACTCTTGACGGTGTACAATGGACGTTGGGGTCCATTTGTACACAGTCAGAGTTACAGACCAATAAGGGTCCATTTGGTTCCTAACTATCAAGGCGGACGCCATTTTGAGAACCAACGGCACGCTGTGCAAAATGTTTCACTCACCACACTCCAAAAAAGTTGTGAAGGTCAATTGGCCCTCAAAACAGATGAATTTCTGCCGGTCAACGTGTTTAACACGTACAGCCTGCATCTGATGGCAAATAAATAATAACAGTTACTAAGATGATACATATAGGGCACAACAACTCATGCATTATGAGGAGTGTTACAATTAGAAAATATTACAAAAGCACCATACAGTAAATTTCGCTGAGTACATTTTACTCAAACTGAGTAAAACTTTACTCACGTCTTGGGCTCAAATTGACTCAGTTTGAGTAAAATTTACTCTGTGAAATTTACTGTGAGGATAGTTCCACAAGTTTCCATTATATTATACATGGAGGCAGAACACACAAATTAGTCAACCCAGTACAATGGTTCAAATAAACACTTGTTGAACCGAACAGTGCGTCAAATTAACTTGTTATGTCCATTTACCACTAGTAAAACAGTCAACCTACAGCACATTGCGGCAAATTTACGTGACTCTATTTAGAGTAAAACACACGTTGTCTCTTCAGCAAAATCCGCCAACATGTAACATATAATTGTTCCATCTCCTGTACTATGTCTACTTGTCTTGTATGTTCTTAATACGTCAGTTTTTGTATGGATATAGTTATATCACTACTTTTAACAACAGCCTACAGGCATGGTCTACAGGTATGGTCTCAGGCCTATACAGGTATAGCCGCATGCAGGTGAAAATTAGCTTCTGGCTAACACTAGCTCATATACATTTTACATGAAAACCGACATGTTGATTAATGTGCACTGTCCCTGATAGCAATACTGTTGATAATTGAATACTCGTGTTGCACCGACGTACCTGTTCTTAAGTTATTGTCCATAAAACTGTAAAACGTTTATTTAATAGCGTGCGTGCTAGCAGCTAACATGCTAACATCGTGATAGATGGCTCTGTGGCTTAGCTGTAATGTACGGTGACTCTATTTAGAGTAAAACACACGTTGTCTCTGCCACCGTTTCAGCAAAAACCGCCAACATGTAACATATAATTGTTCCATCTCCTGTACTATGTCTACTTGTCTTGTATGTTCTTAATAAGTCAGTTTTTGTATGGATATAGTTATATCACTACTTTTAACAACAGCCTACAGGCATGGTCTACAGGTATGGTCTCAGGCCTATACAGGTGGAAATTAGCTTCTGGCTATACACTAGCTCATATACATTTTACATGAAAACCGACATGTTGATTAATGTGCACTGTCCCTGATAGCAATACTGTTGATAATTGAATACTTGTCCATACAACTGTAAAACGTTTATTTAATAGCGTGCGTGCAAACGTATAGCAGCTAACATGCGAACATCGTGATAGATGGCTCTGTGGCTTAGCTGTAATGTTGCAAATTAGTTACACACATTGCTGTTTAATAAATTAACAAATAATAATAATAATCTTACCTTGTATTTGGCATCCAAGAGAAGGAAAATATCGCTGTATTGCGCTCTTGCTGCACCTGAGCTTGAAGCGAGGACTTGGCGAGAGAGAAAGATGGCGTCGGCACCTTTGGGAATTATATGGATAGTAGGCGTGACCAATGCTGTATTACTCCAATAGAAACTCTTCTGGAACTTTACTCTCACTCTATTGGCCACAGGCAATGATTATGCCCCAAATGGAGTAAATATGACTACTTGAGAGGAAAATAATAACTCCGTAATAATTACTCTGGGAAAATGACTCCCCAGTTTTTCCTGTGTGGGTTAGGACATTTGTAGGGGCCAGTTTCGAATTGCAGTCTCCCGTAGGTGTTTTTTGAGAGTGTTATTGAAAGTGGGTAGTGATTCACATTCCTTTACAGCTTTGGGTAGGGCGTTCCACATTGATGTGGCATAATTGCTAAACGTGTTTAGTCCCTTGTTTGAGCCGAATCTGGGTTTTACATGATTTGTGGAGCTCCCTCTGGTGTTGTGATCATGGTATTCACTGACCTTTGGGAAGTATTTTGACATGTACAGAGATACATGAGAGATATTTAGAGAAAGTAGATAGATTTTGGGGGGGAATTGTTAATTCTACTTAAACTTAATGCAACATCTATAATAGTAAATATCATTCAGAAAACAATATGTTGGGTAGGAGTGGGGGGGGGGGTTGGGTAGGAGGGGTGGGTGGGGGACACTGTACAACTGTACAAACAACACTGTACATTGGATTATGAATGAATGTGGACTGTTCCATCAGAGGGGGGAGCTTCGATGGTCATGTAAGTGGCTACAGACCGCTGCACTTAAATATAAACATTAGTCTACCTGGAGACTCAATGAGGTAATTGTAGATGTCGCCATAAGACGCGTCTGGCCATTTAGTGGGATCATTTTTTCATTATCCTGTTCGGCTGAAAGGACATTGGCCACCGAAGCTCCCCCCTCTGATAGAACAGTCCACATTCATTCGAGCGTCATCTCGCGTCGTCCAGACTCCATGGGCACTCTGCGCATGTCCATGCGGAATAGGTGCTTTAAAATGGGCTTTTTCTCTGCCGATTTAGTTCTGATCGATTAGTTATGGGTCACGCCGTGTTCAGGAGAGCGAGGCGCATAAACGTCTATTCGATCATGTCTCTAGCACCCCCACAGCCGTATCGGCAACCACTTACATCACGGCTCTCATCCACATTCATTCATATGCTCCCCCCGCAATCTCCTCCCCGATTTCAATGTAACGCGGAAGTGTAGTGGTCTTCGTTAAACACTAAAACTACGATACCCAGAGCTCATCGCACAAACCGGAAGCGAATATACGTCATCTTTCCTCGCCACGTCCTTTAACTATTCCTCACCGGCAACTTATCCAATTTAAAAGAAAATTAAAACATCTTTTCAAAATCTTTCTTCACATCTAGATTTGTAAATTCCACATAACCTTAGATGTTGTTCTTTAAACATTACGTAGGCCCCTTACCCGCTCGCGAATTGAACGCCACCCCATACGTTAGGCTAAAACCAAAGATTTTCGTCCATCAGCCCGTTTTAAACAGCGTAAATACGCCATTTCTCTCCGTTCTTAAAGCAATCAACTTATATACGCCAACTCCCGCACACCTTAGCTAGTATCCCTGCGTTTTTAACAACAATCCGACGGTCGCAACATATTTTAAAACGCATAATATTAGCTAAAATCAAAGATTTTCGTCCATCAGCCCGTTTTAAACAGCGTAAATACGACATTTCTCTCCGTTCTTAAAGCAATCAACATATATACGCCAACTCCCGCACACCTTAGCTAGTAGCCCTGCGTTTTTAACAACAATCCGACGGTCGCAACATATTTTAAAACGCATAATATTAGCTAAAACCAAAGATTTTCGTCCATCAGCCCGTTTTAAACAGCGTAAATACGACATTTCTCTCCGTTTTAAAGCAATCAACTTATATACGCCAACTGATTGATTGATTGATTGAAAAGTTTATTAACAGATTGCAGAATGGGTACAGTACAGTACATCTCAATACATACAATTGTTAAGGGGATGCAGACCAGAGAAAGACTTTCGTCTTGTTTCCACCAGGGTCCCCCATTTTCAATTCATCATAACATATATGACATACATGACATACAGATAGACAGTACTGCTACATCTATACATTTATGACATATCAGATTTGCAAATACAGTACTGTTTGTGATACAAAAGTGTCCAGAAAAGGAGTGTATATACATTTGGCGTAGAAACTGTACATTGGAGGAGGTTGGTGGGGTGGGGTTGGGTGGGTTGGGTGAGGGCTGTACATTGGAGGTGGGGGGGGGGGGGGGGGGGGGGGGGGGGTTGGGGACACATACACATTTTACACTGTACATTGGAATGTTGACAAAGCCTTACTTGGTCATTTACTGTACAACTAGGTTAGGACATTTGTAGGGGCCAGTTTCGAATTGCAGTCTCACGTAGGTGTTTTTTGAGAGTGTTTTTGAAGGTGGGTAGTGATTCACATTCCTTTACAGCTTTAGGCAGGGCGTTCCACATTGATGTGGCATAATTGCGAAACGTGTTTAGTCCCTTGTTTGAGCCGAATCTGGGTTTTACATGATTTGTGGAGCTCCCTCTGGTGTTGTGATCGTGGTATTCACTGACCTTTGGGAAGTATTTTGACATGTACATGGGTACCTTGGTCGCGTAGTGTATCTTGTAGACCAGGCCCATTGCAAGTTGCTGTACTCTGTCGTCTACTCTAAGCCATCCTAGGTTGTCAAAGTGGGCAGGGGTGAGGTGGGTTCTAGGAGTCAGGTCAAGTAGTAGTCTGACTAGCTTGTTTTGAGATGTTTGTAATTTGTTTTTTAGTGCCTTTGAGGTGCTTTGGTACCATGAGGTGCAAGCATAGTCGTAGTACCCTTGAATGAGTGCTCCTGCTAGAGTCTTCAGGGTATTCTTGTTTACCAGAGAGGAGATCCGGTACAAGAATCGCGTTCGTTGGTTGACTTTTTTTATTACATTGGATGCCATTTTGTCACAGGAAAGATTAGCCTCTAGGATGGAACCCAGGTAGGTAATTTCATCTTTCCTTGTGACAATATTGTCACCCACTGTAACCGAGAAGCCGTCAGTCTTGCTGAGTTTGTTATTTGAACCGAAGAGAATGGACTCTGTTTTGCCCATGTGTAATGATAGTTTGTTGTCGGCGAGCCATATGCAGATTTTGCCTAGTTCCGAGCTGAGGGCTTTTTCAACCTGTAACTTGTTCTTGTCAGAGACCAGCAGGGCTGAGTCGTCCGCAAACAGGAACAAGTTGCAGTCACAAGCTGACGACATGTCATTTGCATAAATTAGGAATAGTAGCGGTCCTAGTATGCTTCCTTGTGGAACACCACAGCTCACTGTGAGGGGGGGGGATAGGGTACCGTTTACTTCCACCATCTGTTCCCTCCCCTCCAGGTAGGATTGTATCCAGCTCACTGATAAACTATCAAAACCAATTGCTTTTAGCTTGTCAATCAGAATGGTGTGATTGACAGTGTCGAAGGCCTTTTGTAGGTCCAGCATGACCATGCCGCAGTATTTGCCCGCGTCCACCTCTTGTTTGATGTGGTCGTTCAAGTAGAGAAGGCATGTGTCAGTGGAGTGGGATGTTCTGAAGCCAGATTGGAATTCGTAGATTAGATTTTTTTCCGCGAGGTATTTTTCGATCTGTTCGTATACTATTTTTTCTATGACTTTCGAGATGGATGTAAGGATAGAAACAGGGCGGTAGTTACCCGGGTCTAATTTGCTGCCCTTTTTGTGCAGGGGTGTTACTCTCGCAATTTTGAAGTCCTTGGGGACGTGTCCCTGTTTTATGGAGAGGTTTATTATGTGTGTGATGACTGGGGTGATGGCTGCTGCTGAGTCTCTGAGGAATTTGGAGGGGATGTTGTCATGGCCAGTGGCCTTGTTTGGTTGGAGGGCGCTCAGTTTTTTGAGTACCTCATCTGTAGTTACTATTTCCAGTTTGAAGTCGTCTTTGTGGACGCCTAGGTTCATGTAGTATGCTACTATGTGTTCTACCCCATACTGCCCTGAGTGGGAGGGTAGTTTGTTTACCAGTGTTGTGGCTATGTTTGTGAAGAATGTGTTTAAGTAATTGGCTACATCCAGCTTGTCTGTGATGAGCGTGTTGTCCGTCTTTATGTTTATGTTTGAGAACCTGGTTTTGAGTTTTTTACTGCAGCCTAGTTGATTGTTGAGTAATTTCCAAAGTTCACGTGGTTTATTTTTGTTTTCCTCGGTTTTGTCATTGATGAAATTTTTTTTTGCAGTTTTGATCATGGAGTTTACGTCATTTCTTAGTCTGTTTCTTTCTAGTTTGAGTTCAGTCACGTGGTCTTGGAGTTCACTGCTCGTGCTTTTGGTAAGCTTTGACTGACTTTTACGAAACTCAGAGCATTTTTTGTCTCTGGCTTTCATAGCGGTCAGTATTTCAGTGTGCATCCATGGCTCAGCGCGATTTTTTACCCTGGTGGTTCTTAGGGGGGCCATTTTGTTTAGTATTGATGAAAATTTGGTTTTGAAGCCAAGCCAAGTTTCTTCAACCAGTGTACCATTGAGTTCATCTGACCAGTCCAGACTCTCCAGTTCAAGGTTAAAGGCCTCGCTAGAGTAGGTTTTGAGGTCTCTAGATGTGACTGTTTTGTGACAGCCAGCCTTTAGTTTTAGCTTTTTGCGGGTACAGAATATCATGTAATGATCACTTAACCCGCATGCTATAACCCCTTTACTGGAGATCTTGGACTTGTCAGAGGTCAGTATGAGGTCAATGGTAGTCTGAGTTGATTCACATATCCTTGTGGGTTGGGTGATTAGTTGGCTGAGGCCGTGCAGATCACAAAACCTATTGAAGGATTTGAAGACGGGTGCATTTTTTTGTTGCATATCCGTGTTCCAATCCCCAATAAGAATTTTTTCCGCATCCTCAGCTCCAGCTAAGCACACATCCACACATCCGCACACCTTAGCTAGTATCCCTCCGTTTTTAACAACAATCCAAGGTCGCAACATATTTTAAAACACATAATTTGTTGAGCTGGGGACTATAAACAGAACCAGGGTGCATGGAAAGGGCTGTAGCGTATTTCTGTATGCCTAGCCCTGCCCCCAGACTTCAGAATGACCCAATCAAATGTGCCCTATCATTGAAATGCAAATACCAGCAGCTACGTCATGTACCACGCCCCTAGACGTCCGCCCCCAGACGTTGCTACTCATCCCAGCTAGTTCATTCGCAGGTTGCGAATGAACTAGCTGGGTACCCAACTAGCTCATTCGCAAAATGATCCTTGCGAATGAACTAGCTGGGTACCCAGCTAGCTAGGTCATCTTTGCGAATGAACTAGCTGGGTACCCAACTAGCTCATTCGCAAAATGATCCTTGCGAATGAACTAGCTGGGTACCCAGCTAGCTAGGTCATCTTTGCGAATGAACTAGTTGGGTACCCAGCTAGTTCATTCGCAAAATGATCCTTGCGAATGAACTAGCTGGGTACCCAGCTAGCTAGGTCATCTTTGCGAATGAACTAGTTGGGTACCCAGCTAGTTCATTCGCAAAATGGTCCTTGCGAATGAGCTAGCTGGGTACCCAGCTAGCTAATGTGTCAGCTAGCTGGGTACCCAGCTAGCTCATTCGCAAGGACCATTTTGCGAATGAGCTAGCTACTAGCTGAGGCAAAATTGGGTGTAAAGCCTATGGGACAAAGCCGGCTAGTTAACTAGCTAAGACACGTGCTACCTAGCTAGCTGGGTACCCAGCTAGCTGACACATTTGCAACCTAGGTAGTGAGCTAGCTCATTCGCAAATTTGTCTTTGCGAATGAGCTAGCTAGGTACCCAGCTAGCTAGGTCATCTTTGCGAATGAGCTAGTTGGGTACCCAACTAGCTCATTCGCAAAATGATCCTTGCGAATGAACTAGCTGGGTACCCAGCTAGCTAGGTCATCTTTGCGAATGAACTAGTTGGGTACCCAGCTAGTTCATTCGCAAAATGATCCTTGCGAATGAACTAGCTAGGTACCCAGCTAGTTCATTCGCAAAGACACATTAGCTAGCTGGGTACCCAGCTAGCTAGGTCATCTTTGCGAATGAGCTAGTTGGGTACCCAGCTAGTTCATTCGCAACCTGCGAATGAACTAGCTGAGATGAGTAGCAACGTCTGGGGGCGGACGTCTAGGGGCGTGGTACATGACGCAGATGCTGGTATTTGCATTTCAATGACAGGGCACATTTGATTGGGTCATTCTGAAGTCTGGGGGCAGGGCTAGGCATACAGAAATACGCTACAGCCCTTTCCGTGCACCCTGGATCTGTTTATAGTCCCCAGCTCAACAAATTATGTGTTTTAAAATATGTTGCGACCTTGGATTGTTGTTAAAAACGGAGGGATACAAGCTAAGGTGTGGGGGAGTTGGCGTATATAAGTTGATTGCTTTAAGAACGGAGAGAAATGTCGTATTTACGCTGTTTAAAACGGGCTGATGGACGAAAATCTTTGGTTTTAGCTAATATTATGTGTTTTAAAATATGTTGCGACCGTCGGATTGTTGTTAAAAACGCAGGGATACTAGCTAAGGTGTGGGGGAGTTGGCGTATATAAGTTGATTGCTTTAAGAACGGAGAGAAATGTCGTATTTACGCTGTTTAAAACGGGCTGATGGACGAAAATCTTTGGTTTTAGCCTAACGTATGGGTGGCGTTCAATTCGCGAGCGGGTAAGGGGCCTACGTAATGTTTAAAGAACAACATCTAAGGTTATGTGGAATTTACAAATCTAGATGTGAAGAAAGATTTTGAAAAGATGTTTTAATTTTCTTTTAAATTAGATAAGTTGCCGGTGAGGAATAGTTAAAGGACGTGGCGAGGAAAGATGACGTATATTCGCTTCCGGTTTGCGCGATGAGCTACTGTATAAACGGTTTCCATATTATAGTCCCTTTGCAGGTTGATGTGAACACAACATGCAATACAAAGATAATAAACGTACATACTAATTGTGTAGTAGTTAGTTATTATTATTGTATTAATATTCTACAGTATCGGCAGATCGCTGCCATCTCAAATGAATCTTCTGTACATCCCTGCAACAAGAAAGCCATTGAGAATATAATATATAGTGGGTAATTCTGAAGTCTGGGGGCAGGGCTAGGTAGGCATACAGAAATACGGATACACCGGTTCTGTTTATAGTCCCCAGCTAAACAAACTATGTGTTTTAAAATATGTTGCGACCGTCGGATTGTTGTTAAAAACGGAGGGATACTAGCTAAGGTGTGGGGGAGTTGGCGTATATAAGTTGATTGCTTTAAGAACGGAGAGAAATGTCGTATTTACGCTGTTTAAAACGGGCTGATGGACGAAAATCCTTGGTTTTAGCCTAACGTATGGGGTGGCATTCAATTCGCGAGCGGGTAAGGGGCCTACGTAATGTTTAAAGAACAACATCTAAGGTTATGTGGAATTTACAAATCTAGATGTGAAGAAAGATTTTGAAAAGATGTTTTAATTTTCTTTTAAATTAGATAAGTTGCCGGTGAGGAATAGTTAAAGGACGTGGCGAGGAAAGTTGACGTATGTTCGCTTCCGGTTTGCGCAATGAGCTCTGGGTATCGTAGTTTTAGTGTTTAATAATAATAACTAACTACTACACAATTAGTATGTACGTTTATTATCTTTGTATTGCATGTTCTTTGCATGTTGTGTTCACATCAACCTGCAAAGGGACTAGATGGAAACCGTTTATACAGTAACTCATCGCGCAAACCGGAAGCGAACATACGTCACGGCCGTGGTTCAAGTTTGCAGTTCCTTTCAAATATAGTTGTGTCTCAAGATTCAACGTTACAGTAGTAGAGTAGAGAAATGTTAGAATGTAATAGGACATGTATGGCAATCTGTCTGACAAGGATATGCGAGATTTGTTGATAGAAAACGGAGAATTGAAAATGATTTGAGAGAATATACTGTATTAATCCCCAAAGGGGGAAATTGATTGCCACCAGACGTATGTAACATAAAACACAAACAAAAAAAATATTATAATAGAATACGGCAAAGTGCTTCCAGACAACACATATGGATTAAATAAATTAAATAACACAGTATATATATTCTCAATGGCTTTCTTGCAGGGATGTACAGAAGATTCATTTGAGATGGCAGCGATCTGCCGATACTGTAGAATATTAATACAATAATAATAACTACTACACAATTAGTATGTATGTTTATTATCTTTGTATTGCATGTTCTTTGCATGTTGTGTTCACATCAACCTGCAAAGGGACTAGATTTGTATTACTGTATCTCTATCTCTTTGTATTTAAATGTTCTTATAATTTTTTTATGCTTGCTTATGCCTGTATGTTCTACTGTTGTGAAGCACTTTGAACTGCAACCTCTGTATGAAAAGTGCTATACAAATAAAATTATTATTATCCCATCACTGTCAATGGATGTCTTATTCTTTGACTTTGATACAATGGATATGATTTCTGCTTCACTGACATTTCCCAAAAACATAGACTGCAGTACTTTACTATCTCCTCTCCATCCTTCCTGTAATGGTTCATCGTGTTTTTGAATGGCATCTGCCAGATTTGGCCCCACATTCACAAAAAAATTGTTGAATTCATTAACCACCTCATTCATGTTTTTTATAGTCTTACTATTACTAATGAAATGGCTAGGCATTTTTATGGACGCTGATTTATTTCCCATTACCTTATTTATTATTTTTATTTCCGCCTAACAATCTATTGTAATAATCTTTCTTGGCCCATCTCATAATGAATACTAACTTATTCTTATACACTTTGTATTTAGTTTCAGCAGCCTTTTTTCTACATTTGATCAAATCTCTATAGTTTGTTTTTCTTTTTACATGCATTCTCTAACCACTTTGTTATCCATGGTTTTATATTGTCATTACTTTTTTGTTTATGTTGAACCATTGGGCAGTGCCTATCGTAAAGTGTCCGATAGATATTCAAAAAAGTATTGTAAGCAGCATTGACGTCTTCTACATAGACCCCCCTTGAAATGTATTAACGAAAATGTGTTATCTAATACTATACATTCACTAAATTGTTACTCCGTATAATAATTACAATTGGCTTCAATGGAATTAAACACGTCTTTCTGGGTCGATATCGCATTCAAAGTCTTGTATTTTATCGCCACATAAATATTCGTCTGTTGATTCTGTCATATTTCATGGAATATATATATATTCAACTGCTTTGCATTTCAAGTCACCGTCGACAAACACAGCTGCAGGTAGGATTGCATCCAGCTCACTCAATCAGAATGGAGTGATTGACAGTGTCGAAGGCCTTTTGTAGGTCCAGCATGACCATGCCGCAGTATTTGCCTGCGTCCACCTCTTGTTTGATGTGGTCGTTCAAATAGAGCAGGTGAATTGATGATGAATGAATGAAAATGGGGGACCCTGATGTAAACAAGACGAAAGTCTTTCTCTGGTCTGCATCCCCTTAACAATTGTATGTATTGAGCTGTACTGTACCCATTCTGCAATCTGTTAATAAACTTTTCAATCAATCAATGTGTCAGTGGAGTGGGATGTTCTGAAGCCAGATTGGAATTCGTAGATTAGATTTTTTTCCGCTGGGTACTTTTCGACCTGTTCGTAGACTATTTTTTCCATGACTTTCGAGATGGAGATAAGAATAGAAACAGGGCGGTAGTTGCAATGCAACATGACCGAATGATTGATTGAAAACTGTATTAACATATTGCAGAATGGGTACAGTACAGTACAGCTCAATACACACAATTGTTAAGGGGATGCAGACCAGAGAAAGGCTTTCGTCTTGTTTACATCAGGGTCCCCCATTTTCAATTCATCAGGACATATATGACATACATGACACACAGATAGACAGTACTGCTACATCTATACATTTATGACATACCAGATTTACCAGATTTGCAAATACAGTACCGTTTGTGATACAAAAATAGTCCAGAAAAGAGAGTATATACATTTGACGTAGAAACTGTACATTGGAGGAGGTTGGGTAGGTGGGGTGGGGGGGGGGGACTGTACATTGGAGGTGGTTGGGGGGGGGGGGGGGGTCACCCCTACATACGATAAAGACTTTTCCGGTCCTGTCTTTTTTGCTACAATGATGACAAAAGTGCTTGCTTTCAAAAATAATGTTTATTTAAGAAACCGGGAAACACATTTGTGTGTATATGCAGGCTATATAATGCATTATTAACAGGTGTTTCAGGTCTAAATGGCTTAGTACTGTTGACATTACACTGCTTGTAGTTATTAGTAAATCAAATAGCATTAATAATTACAGAAAATTATCACTAAAGTGCTATCTGTTGCAGCTGCACATGCAGCTGCACACTTTTCCATAAAAATAGCATATTTGTATAAGTGTGACCATTTCTCAAAAACAGAAAATCATGTATTTTTTTTAAATACAGAAAAGGATCACTAAAGTGCTATCTGTTGCAGCTGCACTGCACTGTTCTCCATAAAAATAGCATATTTGGATAAGTTTGACCATTTCTCAAAAACAGAAAATCATGTATTCTTTTTAAATACAGAAAAGGATCACCAAGTTACCATTTCTCAAAAAATATAAATAAATACAGAAAATAAGCACTAGTTCACTCAGTGGAAATTTCTAGCTCAATGCGAGGTCTGCTGCTGCCGGCTAATAATACGGTCAATACGTGGGGAGATCTTTGACAAGGCAACACGCATGTCATCCTCAAGGCTCAACTTGGCCCTATATTTTGTTTTCAGAGCCGTCATGGATGAAAAGCCAGCTTCACACAGATATGTGGTGCTGAATGGTATCAACACCTTAACTGCTGCATCATGAGATACCCGACTTTCCAGTTGGTGTAGTCCACGACGCTGTTGTCGATCCAGTGCCACTCACCTGAAATAAGGAGAATCGGGATGAGATAATACTAATGCATGAAAAAACAGGTTTCAAGAGACTAAATTAAGTTTCGCATAGCGAAAGCTGGTAAGTAGCCACACACTATACCGAGCGACTGAACACTCGTTTCTCAAAGCCTTCCGTCACTTCTAGAATGGACTACAAGTAGGGCTGGGCGATATGACGATATTATATAAATATCGGGTACAGTTCATTAACGATACACTTTTTCAACGTATCGTGGATATCGTGATGTTTTGCCCAAGAGGATTGTGTCGCGTCAATCTGTCCACACGTTACTCGTTCATATCTCAGCCTGTGCTGAGATATGCCCATTCCGCGGTCTGTTAATAAAGTTTTCAATCAGACAGATGTATGGAAAGGCTTTTATTATAACATTCGTTGTAGTAAAATCATTATGCCTCATTTAGTCAAGCACTGGTCTCCTACTCGACGGCCGCGGGGAGCTAACGTTAGTAGCTTTGTTGATGTTTAGCACACGGGACATTCAGGAAGTCAAACGCTTGCCGATTGGTGCTAAGAACAGCAGGGCGGGTGCAAGCGGTGTGACGTCATTGGCAGACTCGACTGTCAATCAAAATGATTATGTTTCCGTCAGAATGAATGAATGAAAACTGTATTAAAAGGTTGCAGAATGGGTACAATACAGTACAGGAGGATGAAGACCAGAAAAAGACTTTCGGCTTTTTTACATAAGGGTCCTCCATTTTCAATTCATCAAAACATTTAGAGACATACATATATACAGTAGTTTCATAAAAATGCTAAAATGCTATTTATTGATTGATTGATTTAAAACTTTAACATATTGCAGAATGGGTACAGTACAGCTCAATACATACAATTGTTAAGGGGATGCAGACCAGAGAAAGACTTTAGTCTTGTTTACATCAGGGTCCCCCATTTTCAATTCATCATATTTCATATCTAAATCATATAATATCTCATATGCAATATATAATCTAATAATCTAAATCTAATATAAAAATGCTAAATGCATGGGTATTTTATTTTGTCTTTAATGTTAGCTTGCAAACTCAAATACTGTCTTGGTAAGCCTCATAATGAATTGTTTGGCGTAAAAAAGAAAAACATCGTGATGTGTATCGTGTATCGCCGAAAGGTCAGAAAATATCGTGATATCATATTTAGGCCATATCGCCCAGCCCTAACTACAAGTGTTTTGTTGATTTACATCCACATCACTATTCATTCATCCTTATGCTGTTACTGCCGTCGGATTAGACTTTATTTGATTGGAAGAAGATCCCTCTGGAAAGAGTCGGGATTTGATGCAGGATATCGGCGGTATTATGCTAATTATATTTGTATTTTAACTAACCAGGTCGCAAATTAACCGCAAACAATAAAAATATTTTAGTTTGATCGCCACCGCGGTTGACCGCAGGCACTCGCCCACTATGGATCAGCCCACGCAAAATTTGTGTGTGTGTGTGAGAGAGACAGAATGAGGGGGAGAGAGAGGGGGAAGAGAGAGAGGGAGAGAGAAAGGGAAGGAGAGAGAGGGAGAGAGAAGGAGAGAGAAAGGGAAGGAGATAGAGGGAGAGAGAAAGAGGAGAGAGAGGGGGGAGAGAGATGGAGAGGGAGAGACACAGTGGGGGAGAGATAGAATCTGACAAGACAGAGAAATACACTTATTTGTTTGAACTGTATTATCCCTCGCCTGTTACACTTTGTGCATGTGTGAGAGAGAGAGAGAGAGAGAGAGAGTGTGTGAGATGGAGAGAGTGTGAGAGAGATATGGAGAGTGTTCATTCAGAGAGTGTTTGAATGAAGTACATTTGCTGAAATACAGTTGTTCTTAATTTTCACAGTTGTTCTTCATTTTCTCACTTGCTATGTGAGAATGTTAGTTATTATGTTCTCAATTCCCCTTGCATTGTTTGAGAATTGTGTGGAAGAGTTTGCTAGTTCTAGTACCCCTTTCGTACAAGTTAACAATAAATAATGGTATTAGGAATAACCACTGGGTTAGTATATTAGGACAAGTGCATGACAGTAAGGTTAGTTAGGGTTAGATATATTTATTAATTGTATTTCAGATATTGGTTGAAGAAGTGTGTCTTTAGTCGACAGCAAAAGATTGGATGAGTTTCGGCTGTCCTAACTGTGGTGGGAAGTTCGTTCTACCATTATGGGGCAAGGACTGAGAATAGGCGGCTTCTCTTTGATGACCCTCCCGGAGCTTGGATAGGAGTAGGTCTGAGGCAGCTGGAAGATGCAGAGCGTATAGGGGTCTTGAGGGTGTGTAGTTAGAGACCATTGACCGGAGGTAGGCGGGAGCCGTTCCCTTTGCCACACGATATGCCTGGTCGAGGGCCTTGAAGCGGATTCGTGCGGCAATGGGGAGCCAGTGCAGGTCCCTAAGAAGTGGGGTGACATGGGCCGACTTCGGTAGGTTTGAGATCAGGCGGGAAACTGCGTACTGAATGAGCATGTAACCAACAAGCATCTGTACGGGGGACTACCAAGGCTGAGCGACAAGGTGGCATCCAGGAGGATGAAACTTGCAGGTCACTGCCACCGACACCACGTACTTCCGACTAGCAAGCTAGTGCTCTGGGAGCCAACACACGGGCGACGACCAAGAGGATGTCCCACGCCGACATATGTAGACATACTGAGGAAGGACGCAGGTGTGGAGAGCCCTACGCAACTGGTCGGATGTATGGAGGATCGGGATGATTGGAATCTCCACTGGCGAACCCGTCTGAGGACGGCCAAATTAATGAATGACTACTGGTTTATTGAAGGTTCCCAACCACAGCCAAAAGAAAATCAAGGAGGCAGCCTTTGCGAATGATGCACCAAAGCCATGGAACACCCTATGGACATTAGGCTAGATCACTAAATATTTTCAAAAGTAAGCTAAATACGTACCTCGTTCACCGTAGCCTTTTAATACACTCTGCTACTTATACTCATTACATGCACAGTGATTATTGTACTGGAAAATTGAGCGATTTTATTGCACTGCACTATTGCACTATTTTATGCTAATTGCATGCTAATATTATGCCTATGTCTATTTTATGTCCATTATGTCTACATTACTGCTGTGAAGGTGCTATGCAAATTAAGTTATTATTATTATTATTATTATTATTATTATTATTATTATTATTATTATTATTATTATTATTATTATCATATAGAGATATTCAGACCTGGTGACCTCTTGCAGAGAGAGTAGTGGCTGTTGCTGCATGCTGCCGTCTTCCACGTTCGGTCCACGTCCATGTAGACAGGGCTCTACGCTAACCTTTTTCATTAGGGGCACAGGTGCTCCTAAATGAAAAAATTTAGGAGCACACAAAGAAATTTAGGAGCACAATGAATTTTTTTCTAGTAACTGAGTTTATTAACAAACTCACATTTTTTTAAACAAAAATAAATGTACATGTATAGTAGTACTCTGTATGTGCATGTTCAAATGGGAACGGAACTGTGCAATAGCACCAAAGTCACTGGCCCACACTGTGTGTGCTAAACAAACTCACATTTTTTAAACAAAAATAAATGTACATGTATAGTAGTACTCTGTATGTGCATGTTCAAATGGGAACGGAACTGTGCAATAGCACCAAAGTCACTGGCCCACACTGTGTGTGTGTGCTAAACAAACTCACAAGGATGGTCTCTCCTTTCTCAATATGTACAAATCTCTACACTGGATGACTGGATGTGCCGCCGCGAGACGTTGTGTTTTACTACCGAATCTCTTCAGGTGCGGGTTTCCCGACACAAAGGGCGTATTGCCTGCCTGTTTCTGCAATATTTACAAAACATGACATTGTTTTCCAACTCTAGCCATGGGAAAATGTTTAGCCAATTCACGTTAAATTTGTATGTCTTCCCTCCGGCTCCAGTGGGTGTAGCATCGTTAGCTAAAGTGGGTACATTGGGTGTAGCTTCGTTAGCTACAGTGGGTACATTGGGTGTAGCTTCATTAGCTAGTTAGCTACAGTGGGTACATTGGGTGCTACAGTGGGGGTAGTAGTGGGTGTAGCCTCGCTAGCATGCTGGCTAGCGTCAGTATCTTGGTTAACTATCACCTCTGTAACATGAGCTGCCTCGCCTGACTTCTCATTCTCCGGTATCTTTCGCGCAAAATAAAAATGAATGGGCAATACATGGCTGTATTGTCTGACTCAGACACTGACGCTCATAGATATATCTATGCTGACGCTAAAAATTACTTTCAGTTTCCAGTCGCGTGACCACAGGAAACTCTACTGTGATTGGAACGTTTATGCGGCTGTGAACTGTGGGACTTGTAGTTTTTTAACGATTCTCGCAGCGGAGAAAAAAAAGGACGAATGAGGCTGTACTCTGCACTCGCCGGCCCCACTCGCACGCCGTGCGAGTACTTGATTTTGCAGGTTCGCACACACATATTTTTAGGGGCATATGCGAGCAATTTGCTCGCACTGTAGAGCCCTGACACAGGCGTCGTTCATTGTAGGCTCGTTTCTCCCCCATTTGGTGTAGCATGTCCTTCATGCTCTGTAAATAACTATGTACAGATACCGAGATGTCACACCATGTTACCTGTACCTGTTTATTGCACTATGTTTTTTTTTTTATTGGATTCTATTATATGTTGTACCACTGTATTGCACATCGTTGCGGGCAAGACCACCCGCATTTCATTGTATACCTGTATGCCGTGACAATTAAAACTCTTGACTTGACTTGACTAGGAAAGAGGCCAGTTGTCCACCCACTTGAACCGGCCGCCAGTCTGAGAAAAGAGAAGTCACAAGAGAGAACAAGATCCTCTGTGAACAAACAACTGTCTGACCCAGTGTCCTTGACCCTTTCACTGTGACAATACAGAAGGTTAGCCCTTTACTATCACACAACCGACGGCGATGCTCCATCATTAGCTCCACGGATGCAGAGCTAATGATGGAGCATCGCCGTCGGTTGCGTGATAGTAAAGGGTTAACCTTCTGTCGTGTGGCAGTGAAAGGGTTAACACATTGGTTGCCAGCCGGATATGACAATTTATCGCTTGGATGCCACCACGTTAATCAATGGGAGGACGAGCACATTTGCGAATGCATAAACTATATCTTAAATTATGGCTATGTGTCTAATACACCCGTCGCTTATCAATGACTTGCTTGCAGTCAAAGATGTACAAAACGGATTGTTTTTTCATCAGTACATTTCCGTTTTATACCGTTTTGAATACGAGTATAGTTTCGGAGAGTTCTAGTAATTTCAGAGAAATTCCACGAAAATAGCCATTTACTGGAATACACAAAACACATTGTCATTTTCCGGCTGATTTATGAATAGTTTTCAAATAAACTATAGATTATCGAGAGTATTTGTGTTCTTATGCACGATACAAAAGCGGGCTGAAAAATAATTTATTCGTGCCACGCTCAGCGCCTAACGCCACACACAGAGATAATAATAATAATTTATGGATAATAACTTATGGATCTGCAGGGTAATGAAGGCTTGTATTATCGGGTTCAGGATATTGGCCAGATATGCGTCGTCTGCTTGGCACTGCCTCCTGGCCTCGTCCCACTTCATCTTCTGGGCCACCAGTTTGAAGGAGTCATTGCCCAGCTTGTAGAAAGTACTAGGTGACACGGTTGTGGCGGGGACCACTATCTGAGAATCTGACACAATATGAAACAGTAGTTGTCTTTCAGAAACAAAAGTATGACAGTGTGTGAATGTACCTTGAAATGGATTTAAAAAGCTAGATACATACACCCTTTCACTACCACACTACCAACGGGTTAACCCTTTCACTGCGACAATACAGAAAATATCACAACTTCATTGTACATGAGAATAATATAGTCCCCTTCGGATGTATATATATTTTATTATCTCGTTTTCTTACAAAGTACTGTATATCTTTATGTCATAAACTGCATCTTTAGTACTTGTGTGAATTTAGCCGTACTGTATTGTACCCATTCTGCAATCTGTTAATAACGTTTTCAATCAATCACATCATGGGGGGAAATTAGCTAAGGTTTGATTTGTTTATTTAAGATTGCAGAATAAATACAGTAAAAACAACTGCTAATTGGGGTTGCATAACAGAGAGATAGAAAGTCTTGTTTACATCAGGTCCCCATTTTCAATTCATCATGACATACACGACATACAGATATACAGTACTGTTACATCCAGACATTTACTGTAGTTAGAGTATGGATAAATAGCTAACGTTAAATTAGGCTATCGATATACTAACGTTAGGTAACGTTAGCTAGCTAGCAAGCTATGAACAACCAGTACAGCTAACATGAACGTGTTTACCTACTCTACTTTCGTTAACGTTAGCTGACGTTATGAAAGCTATGATCTGTAATGTCAACTGGATAACGTTAGCTATTTATTCATCTATGCTAATATTGTCAGCTTATTTACTCACCCATTTTGATGTGTGTTTCTCCCGATCATTCAATACATTGTTGACGGTAGAACAATGTAGTTTGAGAAGCCGTGAGTCCGTGACCACTTCCGGTAAAACGATAGCAATTTATCCGGCAACTTATCTAATTTAACAGAAATCAAAATCTTTCTTCACATCTAGATTTGTAAATTCCACATAACCTTAGATGTTGTTCTTTAATGTGTCACAGCAGCACAAACATTCCCCACATTTAACATTCACAAACACTAAAACTACGATACCCAGAGCTCATCGCGCAAACTCGAAGCGAACATACGTCATCTCTCCTCGCCACGTCCTTTTACAATTCCTCATCGGCAACTTATCTAATTTAAAAGAAAATTAAAACATCTTTTCAAAATCTTTCTTCACATCTAGATTTGTAAATTCCACATAACCTTAGATGTTGTTCTTTAATGTGTCACAGCAGCACAAACATTCCCCACATTTAACATTCACAAACACTAAAACTACGATACCCAGAGCTCATCGCGCAAACCCGAAGCGAACACACGTCATCTCTCCTCGCCACGTCCTTTTACGATTCCTCATCGGCAACTTATCTAATTTAAAAGAAAATTAAAACATCTTTTCAAAATCTTTCTTCACATCTAGATTTGTAAATTCCATATAACCTTAGATGTTGTTCTTTAAACATTACGTAGGCCCCTTACCCGCTCGCGAATTGAACACCACCCCATACGTTAGGCTAAAACCAAAGATTTTCGTCCATCAGCCCGTTTTAAACAGCGTAAATACGACATTTCTCTCCGTTTTAAAGCAATCAACTTATATACGCCAACTCCCGCACACCTTAGCTAGTATCCCTCCGTTTTGAACAACAATCCGACGGTCGCAACATATTTTAAAACACATAATTTGTTGAGCTGGGGACTATAAACAGAACCGTGCACGGAAAGGGCTGTAGCGTATTTCTGTATGCCTAGCCCTGCCCCCCAGACTTCAGAATGACCCAATCAAATGTGCCCTATCATTGAAATGCAAATACCAGCAGCTACGTCATGTACCACGCCCCTAGACGTCCGCCCCCAGACGTTGCTACTCATCCCAGCTAGTTCATTCGCAGGTTGCAAATGAACTAGCTGGGTACCCAACTAGTTCATTCGCAGGTTGCGAATGAACTAGCTGGGTACCCAACTAGCTCATTCGCAAAATGATCCTTGCGAATGAACTAGCTAGGTCATCTTTGCGAATGAACTAGTTGGGTACCCAGCTAGCTAGGTCATCTTTGCGAATGAACTAGTTGGGTACCCAGCTAGTTCATTCGCAAAATGGTCCTTGCGAATGAACTAGCTGGGTACCCAGCTAGCTAGGTCATCTTTGCGAATGAACTAGTTGGGTACCCAGCTAGCTAGGTCATCTTTGCGAATGAACTAGTTGGGTACCCAGCTAGTTCATTCGCAAAATGGTCCTTGCGAATGAACTAGCTGGGTACCCAGCTAGCTAGGTTATCTTTGCGAATGAACTAGTTGGGTACCCAGCTAGTTCATTCGCAAAATGGTCCTTGCGAATGAGCTAGCTGGGTACCCAGCTAGCTAATGTGTCAGCTAGCTGGGTACCCAGCTAGCTCATTCGCAAGTACCATTTTGTGAATGAGCTAGCTACTAGCTGAGGCAAAATTTGGTGTAAAGCCTATGGGACAAAACCGGCTAGTTAACTAGCTAAGACACGTGCTACCTAGCTAGCTGGGTACCCAGCTAGCTGACACATTTGCAACCTAGGTAGTGAGCTAGCTCATTCGCAAATGTGTCTTTGCGAATGAACTAGCTGGGTACCCAGCTAGCTAGGTAATCTTTGCGAATGAGCTAGTTGGGTACCTAGCTAGTTCATTCGCAAAATTGTTCCTGTGAATGAGCTAGCTAGGTACCCAGCTAGTTCATTCGCAAAGACACATTAGCTAGCTGGGTACCCAGCTAGCTAGGTCATCTTTGCGAATGAGCTAGTTGGGTACCTAGCTAGTTCATTCGCAAAATTGTTCCTGTGAATGAGCTAGCTAGGTACCCAGCTAGTTCATTCGCAAAGACACATTAGCTAGCTGGGTACCCAGCTAGCTAGGTCATCTTTGCGAATGAGCTAGTTGGGTACCCAGCTAGCTCATTCACAAAATGGTCTTTGCGAATGAGCTAGCTGGTTAACGAACTAGCTCATTCACAAATGTGTCCTTGCGAATGAGCTAGCTCGTTAACGAACTAGCTCATTCACACTCTGTTATGCCTGCCCAGCTATACTAGTATGGAGGTGAGGCCTTGCTGGCCTGGTCCTCGCCCCCAAACACCAACACCCCCCGCCCCCAAACACTCATGAATCAGCTAGCTGGTTAACCAACTAGCTCATTCACAAATGTGTCCTTGCAAATGAGCTAGCTAGCTACCCAGCTAGCTGATTCGCAAAGACAAGCTAGCTAGTTGGGTACCCAGCTAGCTAATGTGTCTTTGCGAATGAACTAGCTGGGTACCTAGCTAGCTCATTCACAAGGAGTATTTTGGGAATGAGCTAGCTAGGTACCCAGCTAGCTAATGTGTCTTTGCGAATGAACTAGCTGGGTACCTAGCTAGCTCATTCACAAGGACTATTTTGTGAATGAGCTAGCTGGGTACCCAGCTAGTTCATTTGCAAAAACACATTAGCTAGCTGGGTACCCAACTAGCTCATTCGCAAAATGGTCCTTGCGAATGAGCTAGCTAGGTACCCAGCTAGTTCATTTGCAAAAACACATTAGCTAGCTGGGTACCCAACTAGCTCATTCGCAAAATGGTCCTTGCGAATGAGCTAGCTGGGTACCCAGCTAGCTGACACATTAGCTAGCTGGGTACCCAGCTAGCTCATTCGCAAGTACCATTTTGCGAATGAGCTAGCTACTAGCTGAGGCAAAATTTGGTGTAAAGCCTATGGGACAAAGCCAGCTAGTTAACTAGCTAAGACACGTGCTACCTAGCTAGCTGGGTACCCAGCTAGCTGACACATTTGCAGCCTAGGTAGTGAGCTAGCTCATTCGCGAATGTGTCTTTGTGATTGAACTAGCTGGGTACCCAGCTAGCTAGGTCATCTTTGCGAATGAGCTAGTTGGGTACCCAGCTAGTTCATTCGCAAAATTGTCCTTGTGAATGAGCTAGCTAGGTACCCAGCTAGCTAGAAAATGGGAATAAATGTTAAAACGGCTTGCCATAATTCACAAGGACAATTTTGCGAATGAACTAGCTGGGTACCCAACTAGCTCATTCGCAAAGATGACCTAGCTAGCTGGGTACCCAGCTAGTTCAATCACAAAGACACATTCGCGAATGAGCTAGCTCACTACCTAGGTTGCAGATATGTCTTTGCGAATGAGCTAGCTGGGTACCCAGCTAGCTAGGTTGTCCTTGCGAATCAACTAGCTGGGTAGCTAGCTAGCTCATTCGCAAGGACCATTTTGTGAATGAGCTAGTTGGTTAACCAGCTAGCTGATGGTGTTTGGGGGCGGAGGGTGTTTGGGGGTGGAACGGAGGGCTGTTTTGGGGCGGAGCAGAGGGTGTTTGGGGGTGGAGGGTGGTTCTGTCAGCTCATTGGTTGACAGAAATGACCAGGTTTGTAAACAAAAATGATATTTATTAACATAAAGGAAGCACAATATGGTAACTCAAGGGTGAGCCAAGGCTTAATGTGTCACAGCAGCACAAACATTCCCCACATTTAACATTCACAAACACTGCATAACGTTAAATGAATGTTATGATGTTATGATGTTATGTTATTATGATGTTATGATGTTATGATGAATTGAAAATGGGGGACCCTGATGTAAACAAGACGAAAGTCTTTCTCTGGTCTGCATCCCCTTAACAATTGTATGTATTGAGCTGTACTGTACTGTACCCATTCTGCAATCTGTTAATAAACTTTTCAATCAATCAATCAATCAATCAATCAATCAATCAAGTCATTGAAATGCAAACACCAGCATCTGCGTCATGTACCACGCCCCTAGACGTCCGCCCCCAGACGTTGCTACTCATCTCAGCTAGTTCATTCGCAGGTTGCGAATGAACTAGCTGGGTACCCAACTAGTTCATTCGCAGGTTGCGAATGAACTAGCTGGGTACCCAACTAGCTCATTCGCAAAGATGACCTAGCTAGCTAATGTGTCTTTGCGAATGAACTAGCTGGGTACCTAGCTAGTTCATTCGCAAGGATCATTTTGCGAATGAACTAGCTGGGTACCCAACTAGTTCATTCGCAAAGATGACCTAGCTAGCTGGGTACCCAGCTAGTTCATTCGCAAGGATAATTTTGCGAATGAGCTAGTTGGGTACCCAACTAGCTCATTCGCAAAGATGACCTAGCTAGCTGGGTACCTAGCTAGCTCATTCGCAAAGACACATTTGCGAATGAGCTAGCTCACTACCTAGGTTGCAAATGGGTACCCAGCTAGCTAGGTAGCACGTGTCTTAGCTAGTTAACTAGCCGGCTTTGTCCCATAGGCTTTACACCAAATTTTGCCTCAGCTAGTAGCTAGCTCATTCGCAAAATGGTCCTTGCGAATGAGCTAGCTGGGTACCCAGCTAGCTGACACATTAGCTAGCTGGGTACCCAGCTAGCTCATTCGCAAGGACCATTTTGCGAATGAACTAGCTGGGTACCCAACTAGTTCATTCGCAAAGATGACCTAGCTAGCTGGGTACCCAGCTAGTTCATTCGCAAGGATCATTTTGCGAATGAACTAGCTGGGTACCCAACTAGTTCATTCGCAAAGATGACCTAGCTAGCTGGGTACCCAGCTAGTTCATTCGCAAGGATCATTTTGCGAATGAACTAGCTGGGTACCCAACGAGTTCATTCGCAAAGATGACCTAGCTAGCTGGGTACCCAGCTAGTTCATTCGCAAGGATCATTTTGCGAATGAGCTAGTTGGGTACCCAGCTAGTTCATTCGCAACCTGCGAATGAACTAGTTGGGTACCCAGCTAGTTCATTCGCAACCTGCGAATGAACTAGCTGGGATGAGTAGCAACGTCTGGGGGCGGACGTCTAGGGGCGTGGTATTGATTGATTGATTGAAAAGTTTATTAACAGATTGCAGAATGGGTACAGTACAGTACAGCTCAATACATACAATTGTTAAGAGGATGCAGACCTGAGAAAGACTTTCGTCTTGTTTCCATCAGGGTCCCCCATTTTCAATTCATCATATGACACACATGACATACAGATAGACAGTACTGCTACATCTATACATTTATGACATACCAGATTTTCAAATACAGTACTGTTTGTGATACTAAAAAAATCCAGAAGAAGAGTATATACATTTGACATAGAAACTGTGCATTGGGGGAGGTTGGGTAGGTGGGGTGGGGCTGTACATTGGAGGTGGGGGGGGGGGGGGGGTTGGGTAGGGGGGAGGGGATACACTGTACATTGGAATACTGACATACATTTGACATGGAAACTGTACATTGGAGGAGGCTGGGTAGGTGGGGTGGGGTTGGGTGGGGCTGTACATTGGAATAGCCATGCTTGGTCTTTATTGTACAACTGGGTTAGGACATTTGTAGGGGCCAGTTTTGAATTGCAGTCTCCCGTAGGTGTTCTTTGAGAGTGTTTTTGAAGGTGGGTAGTGATTTACATTCCTTTACAGCTTTGGGTAGGGCGTTCCACATTGCGGGTGCCCATGGAGTCTGGACGACGCGAGATGACGCTCGAATGAATGTGGACTGTTCTATCAGAGGGGGGAGCTTCGGTGGCCAATGTCCTTTCAGCCGAACAGGATAATGAAAAAATTATCCCACTAAATTGCCAGACGCGTCTTATGGCGACATCTACAATTACCTCATTGAGTCTCCAGGTAGACTAATGTTTATATTTAAGTGCAGCGGTCTGTAGCCACTTACATGACCATCGAAGCTCCCCCCTCTGATGGAACAGTCCACATTCATTCGAGCGTCATCTCGCGTCGTCCAGACTCCATGGGCACTCTGCGCATGTCCATGCGGAATAGGTGCTTTAAAATGGGCTTTTTCTCTGCCGATTTAGTTCTGATCGATTAGTTATGGGTCACGCCGTGTTCAGGAGAGCGAGGCGCATAAACGTCTATTCGATCATGTCTCTAGCACCCCCACAGCCGTATCGGCAACCACTTACATCATGGCTCTCGTCCACATTCATTCATTTGACCCCCGCAATCTCCTCCCTGATTTCAGAATCCCGGAAGTGTTACGGTGGTCTATGCGGTGTTTATGTTTCAATATTGTGTTTGTGAATGTTAAATGTGTGGAATGTTTGTGCTGCTGTGACACATTAAGCCTTTAGCATAAAATAGGAATAACGTTGCACCCACTGAAGTGTGGCATGTTGTGCTTCCTTTATGTTAATAAATATCATGTTTGTTTACAAACCTGGTCATTTCTGTCAACCAACAGGCTCATTGAAGAAATAGATGTTGCATGTTTTCTGTATGAGTGATACATTTACTATATTACTGTATAGATGTTGCATGTTTTCTGTATGAATGATATTTACTATTATAGATGTTGCATTAAGTTTAAGTAGAATTAACAATTCCCCCCCAAAATCTATCTACTTTCTCTAAATATCTCTCATGTATCTCTGTACATGTCAAAATACTTCCCAAAGGTCAGTGAATACCACGATCACAACACCAGAGGGAGCTCCACAAATCATGTAAAACCCAGATTCGGCTCAAACAAGGGACTAAACACGTTTCGCAATTATGCCACATCAATGTGGAACGCCCTACCCAAAGCTGTAAAGGAATGTGAATCACTACCCACTTTCAAAAACACTCTCAAAGAACACCTACGGGAGACTGCAATTCGAAACTGGCCCCTACAAATGTCCTAACCCAACCCCCTCCAATGTACAGTAAATTACCTATTATGGTTTTGTCAATATTCCAATGTACAGTTTTGCTTGTTTGTACACTGTCCCCCCCCCCCCAATGTACAGTAAATTACCTAGTATGGTTGTCAATATTCCAATGTGCAGTTTTGCTTGTACAGTTGTACAGTGCCCCCCCCCCCCCCAACCCCTCCTACCCAACCTCACCCACCCACCCAACCTCCTCCAATGTACAGTTTTTACGTCAAATGCATATACTCTCTTTTCTGGAGAGAAAAGTGATAATGAAAATTATCACTAAAGTGCTATCTGTTGCAGCTGCACACTTTTCCATAAAAATAGCATATTTGGATAAGTGTGACCATTTCTCAAACTGAAAATCATGTATTTTTTTTTAAATACAGAAAAGGATCACTAAAGTGCTATCTGTTGCAGCTGCACTGTTCTCCATAAAAATAGCATATTTGGATAAGTTTGACCATTTCTCAAAAACAGAAAATCATGTATTCTTTTTAAATACAGAAAAGGATCACCAAGTTACCATTTCTCAAAAAATATAAATAAATACAGAAAATAAGCACTAGTTCACTCAGTGGACATTTCTAGCTCAATGCGAGGTCTGCTGCTGCTGGCTAATAATACGGTCAATACGTGGGGAGATCTTTGACACGGCAACACGCATGTCATCCTCAAGGCTCAACTTGGCCCTATATTTTGTTTTCAGAGCTGTCATGGATGAAAAGCCAGCTTCACACAGATATGTGGTGCTGAATGGTATCAACACCTTAACTGCTGCATCATAAGATACTTGGTACTCAGCACCACACTCTGAAACTAGCTCTCGAGGTGGTATCAGATGAGATTTCAATGAGTTCTTCCAAGAGTTTGGATGGAGATGTGTCAGGAAGCTTTGTCTCAATGTTGTCTGTAAAGTTTTTTTTTATTCACACACACACACACACACACACACACACACACACACACACACACACACACACACACACACACACACACACACACACACACACACACACACACACGCACACAGTCAGTCTAAACACTCAAAGAACACCTATGGGAGACTGCAATTCGAAACTGGCCCCAGTTGTACAGTAAATGACCAAGTATGGCTTTGTCAGTATTCCACTGTACAGTGTACAGTGCCCCCCCCCAATGTACACTGCTATACAATGCTATATTATACAATCTCAAATTATACTATACTATTCTTAAAGTGACCTTTCCTTTTGTAAAGTGACCATAAGTGTGACCGTGTGCAGCATGAGTGTGTGTGTGCTCATGTTAAAGTGGCTGCTAGTGTGTGAGCATGTACAGTGTGTGTGTGCTTATGTGTGCTTGTGTGTGGAGAGTTCAGTGTTCAAGTCTCTGATGGCCTGGGGGAAGAAGCTGAGCCATATATGTGTGTTATGATGAATTGAAAATGGGGGACCCTGATGTAAACAAGACGAAATTAAGTCTTTCTCTGGTCTGCATCCCCTTAACAATTGTGTATTGAGCTGTACTGTACTGTACCCATTCTGCAATCTGTTAATAAAATGTTCAATCAATCAATCAAAGTTTGTAGTCACTTGAACTGTGAATTCTAAAAGACAGACACTTCTAAAAGCACCCCTCCCCCAAAGACTAATGAATTGCGTCACCTCCCCCTCCCCTAAATCCCATTTGTCCAATCACATTCTATCACCGCTCAACTGTACGCAGCTTAACAATTGTCTGTCTATCGTCATATTTTTGGCCACAAGTGGCGCTGTTGCGAGTTTGTGGTGGCGTTGTTACAACATTTAGGAAATAGGAGCAGAGAAGAAGATCCCGATTTACAGAGCTAAGATCAACAAGTTAACGTTAGCGCCGCGGTTTGAAACTTTGAAGGTGAGTGTGTAAACTAGTCAATACGATCTTAAACATGTCACAACAGCAGTCATAGTGTATATTTTCAACAATACGTTTGTTTACCAATAGGTTAAAGTGTTTTTGAGTTCGTGTTGGCTTGGCACTGTTTCAACATTTCGATTTACTCGGTGACTCGACTCAGTCTCGTGTTTTCTGCTACAGCTACAGCTGATCTATCATAACGTTACATGTATGGGAGTTTGCAAAGTTTAAATTGTATTAGCTGTTACATTAATACATTGTGTCCTCCTATCTATCTATCTCAAATCTCACTGTCTATCTGCTATGCTTTTATCTTTTACTCAAGTTTATTTGAAATCGAAGACACTCTGACGTCACGAGACCGCCGCCATCTTGGTATGAGGGTAACAAACTGATTTCTACCATCAAATGTGTAAACTGTTAATATGTACCTCATTTGCGTGTGGGTCAATGAACACACTTGGGTTTATCAAACCGTGGGTTTAGTCTAGATGGAAATAGGGGTCCACGCGCACCCCCTGGAAATGTTTATGCCACCTGATTTTTCTTAATCCTTAAAGTGTCTACTTTCAGAGTCTGCCAGGTGCCAAGCTGAAATAATGTCCGAAAGGCTCAATTTTTAACCCTTTATTGCACCTAACACAAAACCGAAACATTAAAATTTGATGTAGCAAGACTCAAGAGGCATAATCTTTGAAGTAAACAACATACAGAGACAAATGAATGCATTTTCCCATACAATTCTGACCCTAGGAATTCAATGGAATGGTTATTTTTCTGACATTTTACAACATTTTGACTGTATTTCTGGACAAAAACAGCAAACAAATGCAAGAAATGCGTGTCTAACCAACTACATTTTTATTTTTCAAACGCATAGTGAATATATTGACAATCAGTTTTTTGTTCAACCCTCCAACTGTTTATTTGGAAATTATATTGGGTACCAAGCTCAAATAATGTCCCAAAGGCTAGTTTTAACCCTTTATAGCACCTAACCCAAAAATCTAAAAATGAAAATATAATGTAGAAGAGTCATAACTTTTGAAGTAGACAACCAATACATTTACCTTTTCATGTCACTACCAACTTGCTGACCTAAACTACTCATCCTCATCGTCACTGAAGAGATCTTCTAATTCAATTTCTTCCATCTCCAGCTCTTCATCCTCATGCTCGTACTCTCCATCCACTTTACCCACAGACAAAGTTATTGTTGGCGTAATCGGTCACCTTGTCAAGGGCTGCATGCTCTTCTGACTCTGCTCTCTGAGCCAGTACCTCAACAAGAGAAGGAGGGAGGATGGGTCCAATTGCCCAGACCGGTTCCAACACCTCCTCTTCTCCTGTCTTCTCCCAGCCCATGCCTGGATCATGTGGTTTTGGGCTCTTGATTATTGCCTTGTCTGCTCTCTTATAGAAGGCTCGCTGGACATGTGGAATGAGACGGACCTTGGCAGGCGTTCCAGGTCTACTTTTGACTTGGAGTCCAGGACTTTGTCAGCGCCGACCATCTTTCTCATCATTTTCCCCCGTACTGTGTCAACTGATGTCATCCGTGCTTGGCCATACATAATGCATGTGAAGCTCTCCATCTCCTCTTGAAGCTCATCAGTGACCATCCAGTCTGCACCAAGCTGCCTGAAAGCTTTGTGGAGTTTACGAGTCTTTTCCAGCTTCTTCAGGGGATTCACCTTGCATTTGCCTTTAAAAGCGCTGATACAGTCCTCCCCAGTAAAGTCGTAGAATCCCAGCAGTGTGCTACAGTAGTCGGGGCCCAGTAATTCCTCAGCAGCAGGGGTAAAGTTGGCATTCTTGGGGAATTTGGGGCCAACTCTTTTGAATGCCAGCTCTGGCAGCGTCTCGGGAGGCGTGATCTTAAGGCTTCTCATCTTGGATGACCTGTCATAGAGAGGAAGGGTCCTTTTCTTGGTGCTCACATGGCTCTCCTTCACTTCTTGAATCATGATTCCCCCGGCGCTGTTTACCACATTTGAACCATGAACGTTGGTGGTGATTCTGTTCAGGTTGTCCCACTCGCTGTGAAAAACAGTGTTTCCCTCGCCAGTGGTGATTTCAGGGGTCATGTTGGTGGACATCTCATCAAAAGCATTGGCCATGGCTGTCTCAAGTTCCATACTGAAGTCGTATGTCTCCGAGTGTCCTAGTCGTGAAAGGATGGTTGTGAGCTGTAAAGAATAAGATAAACAAATGTTTTTTTGTATCAATATCAAATACCTGTATGAAGCATAGTTGAGCAATGACAATGTAGGACCTCATAAGCAATAAGTTAGTTGATCACTCACCTGTTTGCTTCGATAGAGGTGCCGAAGTGTGGCACACAGGAGGATGTGCTTTTGGAGTTTCACTTCACTTGCTGTTAGTTGCTGCTCGACACTAGGGCTGCACGATTTTGGGAAATAATCTAATTGCGATTTTTCGGACAGATATTGCGATTGCGATTATAATTTTTTTTAAGCAGCCCCACAGAGGTTTATTGTAAAATGCGGCTTGCATCTGGCCTACGCGGTGGGTCTGTTCGGGACACAGAGTCTGAACATTTTTCTTTTTACCTGGGAATCGATACCGGTACGGTACCCAACGGTACCTTTTTTTCCCTGTACTTTACTCTCCCTCTCTGAAGTAAACTTCACAACACACAATCTAAAACCCCTTACCTCCCTCTCCCAAACTGTTCCTACAACATTTTTTTTTATGTTGCATGATCATGTATATTTTGTATTATAATTTTTTTTGTGTTTAAATATCAACATTATCTGGCAATCCTCAGTAAATACTATCAAATGAGATATGAGACATGTGCACACACACACAGAAAAGGAGAATTGCTTAAATTATTTTAGAATACTTCAGCTAATGAAGTTAAATGTTTATTATCAACTATCCAGTTCGTTTTTATAGTGCAACGTTTTTCTACATTAATTGAACCAGTAGAGAGAGATGCCCCCACCCCCCCCCACCCTTTCCTTACTCGGCTCAGATGTTTTCTCTGACTTGAGCAGGGTTAGCTAGGAACAGCTTTCTCAAGCTTCGCACCTTGGGCATGGAATGGGCTACATGACCATTTTCCACTTACACCCCAGTCTCTCTTGGTGAATTTAAATCTGTATTACATAACTTCCTACAAGAAGAATGTTGCTGCTTTCTGTAGTCGGGTCCCAACTGCAAAATTACTGTATTACCCTGTATTATACACTTTTACTATCATGTAGACTATTCTGCTTTGTTTTTGTGTTTACATGTGATGTATTGTATATTGTATACATGCACATTTATTATGTTCTTGTGTGATGTATCGCACATTTTTATTGCTGTGTGATGTATTGCAAATGTTATTGCTGTCATCTTGGCCAGGTCTCCCTTGCAAAGGAGATCTTGTCTCTCAATGGGACTTCCTGGTTAAAATCTTATTTATTTAATTTTTTTTTAATTGCAGGCGATTTGATAATTGCATCATTACAAATTGCGATTTCGATAAAAAATCGATTAATCGTGCAGCCCTACTCGACACACATCTTGTGTAATCGAATAGACCAGCCTCTGCGTCTTCTCACACTTTTCTTCATCAAGTGTCCCAGTCACCACTGAGCTCAGAAATGGTACAAGATGCTCTGGGAGCAGTTCATCCATTTTCACAGCATCCAGCTTGTGTGCAGTTGGGGGCCATGGTAGCTCCTTTGACTCTTTAAATGCCTTTATAATGTGAGAATTGAGGGTGAGTGCTGCTTCTTGTAGTTAATCAGATGTTCCAAGTTTGTACGCACATTTAACTGCTTCATCTACAGTAATGCTTGAGCTGTATATAAGGTTCAACTCTTGTGTCAACTCAAATGTCAACAATAACCATCCCCTTGAATTCCTAGGATCAAAATTGTGTGGGAAAATGTATTTTCGCTCTGTAAGTCGTCTACCTCAAAAGTTATGCCTCTTCTACATTATATTTTCATTTAAAAAAATTTGGGTTAGGTGCTATAAAGGGTTCAAACTAGCCTTTGAGACATTATTTCAGCTTGGTACCCAATATAATCTCAAAATAAACACTTGGAGGATTGAAAAAAAAATTTATTGTCACCAAATATTCACTCTATGCGTATTGTATTGTATTTTTTGTCCAGAAATACAGTCAAAATGTTGTCATGTCAAAAATAACCATCCCATTGAATTCCTACGGTCAGAATTGTATGGACAAATGTATTAATTTGTCTCCATGTTGTTTACTTCAAAGGTTATGCCTCTTGCTACATCACATTTTAATGTTTCGGTTTTGGGTTAGGTGCAATAAAGGGTTAAAAATGGAGCCTTTCGGACATTATTTCAGCTTGGCACCTGGCAGATTCTGAAAGTAGACACTTTAAGGATTAAGAAAAATCGGGTGGCATAAAAAGTTCCGGGGGGTGCGCGTGGACCCCTATTTCCATCTAGACTAGTTTATTTAACATCTAGTTGTGACGTGACGACAAGAGCAGGTTCACAGTAGCGAGGCAGTTTGTAAGCAGTAGTACTACAGGTACGGTGGCTCGTAGTAGACGATAGTCAAACTGGATAATCATTTAGCCAATGATCTACAAAATGCATGCGTTGAGCTCCGTTTTTATTACATGGAATTATAAACAAAAGGTCAAGAGCAATGTGTTTGGTTAGCAGACATGTCCAAAAAAGGAGTAGAGGGAAGCTAAGCTTATTGATCCCTACCCCCTTACATTTATGTTTGTTCTTCCATTAATTTGACTAGATATAACATAATTTAGTATAGGGCTGGGCGATATGGAAAAAAATCATATCGCGATAACGATATGATAATTTTATTTTATTTCTCGATATCGATAATTATCGAATTGTTATAAGTATAAATTTTTTTTTTTTTTTTTTTTTTTTTTTTTAACAACAGATGTTTGTTTATTTTGCAGAAATTCTTTGTCATTGCCGCCATCTTCAGTGTTACATCCCCTCACACTCCAGTTCTCAGGCTGCAGCTGGTTTAAAAGCTAAAGTAAACCGGCTTCTCTGCTGGCTGTGGCTCCAGAGGAGTTGAACAGGTCTGGCTCTGCTAGTTTATTTTCGATCTTTTGGCGCTTTTTTGGTGGACAAACCACCGCACTGTGACTCGTGACTGGAGTCTAGTTCTGCTAGCACACATAGCCTACTGTGTACAGATGGTTTCAAAATGTATTTTAAATTAGAAAGCAAACAAAATAAATGGACAAGAGAGAAATAAATCTGAATTTGGTCAGTATTGTCATTTGGACAAGCAAAGCCATTACTTTAAGTTGCAGGCAAGAAAGACAAGTCTGTCCACTGTCTCTGGTTTTAAAACTGCCCTGTTGCAGGTAAAAAAGGAAAAAAAAGATTTTTCGATTTTTTTTTATTTCGATATTCGATATCGATTATTAAAATATATCGCGATATTTATCGTTATCGTTATATCGCCCAGCCCTAATTTAGTATATTACAATATAGAATATACTTTTACTTATACCGGTATTTAAAAGAGAAAAATCAAATAAAATTGATTCACTTGACAGCAGTGAATATAGTACAGCACTAAATAACACAAATTTAACATAACTTTGTTTATCCTCATTACTCATTTCTGTATTTCTCTAATGTGTGTTTTTTTTAGCTGCTTTTTAAATTGTGCTACATGTTTACTCAGTTTGATGTATTCAGGTAAATTATTCCACAACTTCACTCCACACACCGATATGCACATGCTTTTCAGCGTAGTGTGTACCATTTGTTGTTTAAGATTCCCTCTCCCTCTTAAGTTATATTCTCCTTCCCTGTCTCTGAACCATTTTTGAATGTTGCCTGGGATTAGTTTGTATCTGGCTTTGTATACAATGAGGGCAGTTTTTAAATCCACTAGATCCATACATTTCAATGCTTGTAGCTTTATAAATAAGTTATTAGTGTGTTCATAATATCCTACATTGTTGATTATTCTTATTGCTTTTTTTGCATGGTGCATATTGGCTGTAGAGTGCTTTTGTAGGTATTACCCCACACCTCCGCACAGTAGCTCATATAGTCATATACCATAGGAAGAGTGTACAGTACAGTGTATACAGTGTTTTTTGGTTTAGAATGTGCCTTATCTTGCATAAAACACCAACACTCCGTGCCAATTTAGTCCTGACATATTTGATATGAGGTTTCCAGTTGAGTTTGTTCACAGTATCCATAATTTCATTTTTATCCGTTTTTCTCAAGAAGATGGTACTTGTGTTTCGTTATATAAAATAATTAGAAACACCTCCCCCTTGTGGCGGGGTTATCTCCTCTGCCAGTTTACATTAACAAAGAATCTGTTGAATCTTTCTGCCACCTCATTTTTCTTACTTACTGACTTTCCCTCATCTATAAATTAATCTGGAAAGCCAGAACTGTTGATTTATTTCTTAGAATTGAGTTTCGAACCTGTCCATCTCACAACTGATGTCTCTACAGGTGTGTGTGCGTGTCGTGGTGGCTTGGGGCGCAGCGACACGAGAAGGCCTGAGCTCAGTGTTTTGGGCACATGTAGTGATGCAAGATATATCGGCCGCTGATATAATATCGGCCGATATGGCCGTTTCTTTACACATCGGTATAGGTCCGATATCAAGATTGGGCCGATATAAAAAATTATTATTATTTTTTTTACATGTTTTGGCCTTAAAGGGGAGATGAAGCGTTAAACAATATGAGCCTAGTTTGTTTGTTGTGTACCTTGGGTAAGACATGGTCCTATAATCAAATGTGAAATCCTGCTTATTTGTCTGAAAACTCGTATTCAATTTAATATTTAATATATTTATTATTGTTGTGAGAGTAAGAATGCTTAAGTGCCTGTAGTAAACTGTGCCGTACTGTGTTTAAGCCAGAGCAGCAGACGGAGGACCTGTTGGTTCTGACCGAGTCCTGGTTCTGCCTGCTGTCCCACCAGCCCATAGACATGTTCCGGGGAAATCAGCACACAGCCTGAGCTGCACTGTGGGGCGATGAGCATATTCACTGAGTACTGAGCACAATGTTGCCACTGTCTCCTCCATAGACATATATAAAGACTAGATGACTCACTGGCCAAGTTAGTAGACAACATTGTCCTAATAAATTAAATGAGTCATATAAATCTTCAATCGCAGCAGGGACCTCAACAGGGGCCGCACCATTGTGCAGGGCTGGGGGTTTTCAGCACATTTTATTATCATAAAATGTGTTTCTTGATATGAAAATGTGCTTCTTGATATGAAAAGTATCTGACTGATGCACCTAAATTATGTATTTCTGTTGTTTGTCTCAGGTGATGTGATTACTCAACAGTTTGGGGACTTTCTGTCTGTTGAAGCAAGAGATAACGGCTTCCTCGCCTACGGGAAGGCTGGGTCCTGGTCCTGGCCCAGCTCATCACAAAATCCAACACCCTCAGGAAGCGCCAGAGAAAAGATGGTGGAACTAAAAATGGTTGAAGCAGAATTGGAGAAGAGGGCCATAGAACTGCGATACATGCCCCCCACATGACATTATATACATTGGAGAGTATATACATTTGAGGGGGAAGAAACTGTACATTGGAGGAGGTGGGGGTTGAGTAGGTGGGGCGGGGGGGGGGTAACTGTTCATTGGAGGGGGTTGGGTTATAGTCCAGTCATTATAGGCCAGAATTAGGCTAAACCTAGGACAAATTGCAACATTAGCAAACTCAACTGATTTTGTATCATCAATATGTCTTTAGTGAGAGAAAAAAAGTCCCAAGGAATCCCATCATGGGAAATGTGTTTTTTTTCAATGTTTTGTTACCCCTATAGTCCAGTCATTATAGGCCAGAATTAGGCTAAACCTAGGACAAATTGCAACATTAGCAAACTCCCTCAATATGTCTTTAGTGAGAGAAAAAAAGTCCCAAGGAATCCCATCATGGGAAATGTGTTTTTTTTCAATGTACTTGATTGCTGGCAGGATCACTGACGACACTGTCTTTCAGAGATTGTGACGCGTTCAAATTTTGAGGTAGCTCAAAAGTAAAGATACCATTTGATTCTAGACAACCTCGGGTTTCCAATGAGACCAACCATGTCATGTTACCTCATTGGAAAGGGGGCTACATACCTAATTATTCAAAGTTAAGATGATTTTTTTTGGGGAGGGAAATATGGCCATCACCATTTTTCAAATGGTCCCTTGGCCTTCTACCTCAATATATGTTAATGAAATGGGTTACATGGGTACCTACAAGCCTCCCCTATACAGACATACCAAATTTATGTTAAGCCCATGTAGTTTTGTGCAAGAATCATGTAGTGTTTTGCATGCTGTACAAATATGTAGTTTCCGCCTATTATAAAAACCCCCATCTCCATGGACCTATCCCCACGGACATAAACCCTTGAGCCCCATCCTCGTGGACTGAGCTCCACAGAGCCTATCTACTAATATTCCAAGAAGAAAAAAATTTCTTTATCAAATGTTTTGATTAGTTCTAGCGTGTATGCTAATTGGTGCATATCAAATAAGATAATGTGTGATTTGCATGAGTAAACAGAATAATTCAATGAAGTTGTGATTGACTTTTTTTCTTGTCTTTGTGTGTGTAATCAGCTTGTGAGTTTTTATAGTGATATCTAAAAGTAAAATTTTCACCACTGTTATAATCGATATGAACATATATAGGTCGTTTTCAAAACTTTCCCATGATGGGATTCCTTGGGAGTTTTTTTCCCTCACTAAGGACATAATGAGGATACAAAATCAGTTGAGTTTGCTACTGTTGCAATTTGTCCTAGGTTTTTTCATATAATGACTGGACTATTAGGACATTTACAGAGGCCAGTTTCGAATTGCCGCCTCCAGTAGGTTCTCCTTGAGAGTGGTTTTGAAAGTGGGTAGTGATTCACATTCCTTTACAGCTGTGGGTAGGGCGTTCCACATTGATGTGGCATAATGTTTGTTTGTTATGTTTTAATAAACATCTTTGTACCATGTGTAAATTTTTTATTCAAATACAAAAGTCTGGTGCAAATTTCGCTTGAATACGCTCATTGGAAATACATTTACTGAACAAAATGTTGATGTGTTCAATAATTATTTCCCCCACTGTACACTGCTATCATACATAGTTATATGGGTTATATGCAGGTGTATAAGTAGGTATATAGAATTATTATGGTTATATATGCTGTAAATATAAATTAACTCTTGATTCCAGTCCAGTTCTGCTTGTGGAGCAGACCTCAATCACACTAATCTGTAAATTCAACTAAATTTATTTATTTAATAAACATTTATATGTAAACATGCCAGATTGTAGCTATAAACTCATTTCCATCTACAAACTTTAACACACTTGGGTGGTTACTGTATAAAGTAGTAAGTCACTGGATGGTAACCTGGTTACTGTATTATTAAAAACGGTAAGTCACTATGGTGAATATTAGGGATGTCCGATATTATCGGCCGATATCGGCAGTAAAATGTGATATCGGAAAATATCGGTATCGGTAAATTTTTTTTTTTTTTTTTTTACATTTATTTAACCTTTATTTACCCAGGCAAGCAAGTAAGAACCAATTCTTATTTGATTTATTGTCAAAAGTATGCATGTTGGTTTAATTCAACAACAAGAGATATGTAATGTTAATTTTTACTTTTTTAATTATCATATTTTGCACAGATAATGCTTACATTTAGAAAGCCTTTTGAATGCATCCAGTGAAATTATTAATTACCTGAAATTATTCCGTTTTTTTGGGGGGAAACCCTGCATATATCGGTATCGGTTGATATCGGTATCGAAATTAAGAGTTGGACAATATCGGAATATCGGTATCGGTAAAAAAGCCAATATCGAGCATCCCTAGTGAATATAAAACGTTAAGTGGATGGTTACTGTATAAACGGTTTCCATCTAGTCCCTTTGCAGGTTGATGTGAACACAAAACATGCAAAGAACATGCAATACAAAGATAATAAACGTACATACTAATTGTGTAGTAGTTAGTTATTATTGTATTAATATTCTACAGTATCGGCAGATCGCTGCCATCTCAAATGAATCTTCTGTACATCCCTGCAAGAAAGCCATTGAGAATATATATAGTGTGTTATTTAATTTCTTTAATCCATATGTGTTGTCTGGAAGCACTTTGCCGTATTCTATTATAATATTTTTTTTGTTTGTGTTGTATGTTACATACGTCTGGTGGCAATCAATTTCCCCATTTGGTGATTAATAAAGTATATTCTCTCAAATCATTTTCAATTCTCCGTTTTCTATCAACAAATCTCGCATATCCTTGTCAGACAGATTGCCATACATTCTAACAACTTCAGCCATTTCTCTACTATACTACTGTAACGTTGAATCTTGAGACGCAACTATATTTGAACGGAACTGCAAACTTGAACCACGGCCGCTGTCCGCCCCGCCCCCAGACTTCAGAATGACCCAATCAAATGCGCTCTGTCATTGAAATGCAAATACCAGCATCTGCGTCATGTACCACGCCCCTAGACGTCCGCCCCCAGACGTTGCTACTCATCCCAGCTAGTTCATTCGCAGGTTGCGAATGAACTAGCTGGGTACCCAACTAGCTCATTCGCAAAATGATCCTTGCGAATGAACTAGCTGGGTACCCAGCTAGCTAGGTCATCTTTGCGAATGAACTAGTTGGGTACCCAGCTAGTTCATTCGCAAAATGATCCTTGCGAATGAACTAGCTGGGTACCCAGCTAGCTAGGTCATCTTTGCGAATGAACTAGTTGGGTACCCAGCTAGTTCATTCGCAAAATGATCCTTGCGAATGAACTAGCTGGGTACCCAGCTAGCTAGGTCATCTTTGCGAATGAACTAGTTGGGTACCCAGCTAGTTCATTCGCAAAATGATCCTTGCGAATGAACTAGCTGGGTACCCAGCTAGCTAGGTCATCTTTGCGAATGAACT
Source organism: Notolepis coatsorum (assembly GCF_963971535.1). Lineage (NCBI taxonomy): Eukaryota > Metazoa > Chordata > Actinopteri > Aulopiformes > Paralepididae > Notolepis > Notolepis coatsorum. Next base: position 84,872,489 of record NC_140173.1, read on the forward strand.
AGTTGGGTACCCAGCTAGTTCATTCGCAAAATGGTCCTTGCGAATGAGCTAGCTGGGTACCCAGCTAGCTAATGTGTCAGCTAGCTGGGTACCCAGCTAGCTCATTCGCAAGGACCATTTTGCGAATGAGCTAGCTACTAGCTGAGGCAAAATTTGGTGTAAAGCCTATGGGACAAAGCCGGCTAGTTAACTAGCTAAGACACGTGCTACCTAGCTAGCTGGGTACCCAGCTAGCTGACACATTTGCAACCTAGGTAGTGAGCTAGCTCATTCGCAAATGTGTCTTTGCGAATGAGCTAGCTAGGTACCCAGCTAGCTAGGTCATCTTTGCGAATGAGCTAGTTGGGTACCCAACTAGCTCATTCGCAAAATGATCCTTGCGAATGAACTAGCTGGGTACCCAGCTAGCTAGGTCATCTTTGCGAATGAACTAGTTGGGTACCCAACTAGCTCATTCGCAAAATGATCCTTGCGAATGAACTAGCTGGGTACCCAGCTAGCTAGGTCATCTTTGCGAATGAACTAGTTGGGTACCCAGCTAGTTCATTCGCAAAATGATCCTTGCGAATGAACTAGCTAGGTACCCAGCTAGTTCATTCGCAAAGACACATTAGCTAGCTGGGTACCCAGCTAGCTAGGTCATCTTTGCGAATGAGCTAGTTGGGTACCCAGCTAGTTCATTCGCAACCTGCGAATGAACTAGTTGGGTACCCAGCTAGTTCATTCGCAACCTGCGAATGAACTAGCTGAGATGAGTAGCAACGTCTGGGGGCGGACGTCTAGGGGCGTGGTACATGACGCAGATGCTGGTATTTGCATTTCAATGACTTGATTGATTGATTGATTGATTGATTGATTGATTGATTGATTGATTGATTGATTGATTGATTGATTGAAAAGTTTATTAACAGATTGCAGAATGGGTACAGTACAGTACAGCTCAATACATACAATTGTTAAGGGGATGCAGACCAGAGAAAGACTTTCGTCTTGTTTACATCAGGGTCCCCCATTTTCAATTCATCATAACATCATAACATCATAATAACATAACATCATAACATTCATTTAACGTTATGCAGTGTTTGTGAATGTTAAATGTGGGGAATGTTTGTGCTGCTGTGACACATTAAGCCTTGGCTCACCCTTGAGTTACCATATTGTGCTTCCTTTATGTTAATAAATATCATTTTTGTTTACAAACCTGGTCATTTTGAGTTACCATATTGTGCTTCCTTTATGTTAATAAATATCATTTTTGTTTACAAACCTGGTCATTTCTGTCAACCAATGAGCTGACAGAACCACCCTCCACCCCCAAACACCCTCTGCTCCGCCCCAAAACAGCCCTCCGGTCCACCCCCAAACACCCTCCGCCCCCAAACACCATCAGCTAGCTGGTTAACCAACTAGCTCATTCCCAAAATGGTCCTTGCGAATGAGCTAGCTAGCTACCCAGCTAGTTGATTCGCAAGGACAACCTAGCTAGCTGGGTACCCAGCTAGCTCATTCGCAAAGACATATCTGCAACCTAGGTAGTGAGCTAGCTCATTCGCGAATGTGTCTTTGTGATTGAACTAGCTGGGTACCCAGCTAGCTAGGTCATCTTTGCGAATGAGCTAGTTGGGTACCCAGCTAGTTCATTCGCAAAATTGTCCTTGTGAATGAGCTAGCTAGGTACCCAGCTAGCTAGAAAATGGGAATAAATGTTAAAACGGCTTGCCATACTACTACTACTACTACTATTGTTACTGCTACTACTACTACAACTACTACTACTGTTACTGTTACTGCTGCTACTACTACTACTACTGTTTCCTGCTACTACTACTACAGCTGCTGCTGCTATTACTACAAATACTAATACTGTTACTGCTGCTACTACTACTTCTGTTACTGCTGCTACTACTACTACTGCTATTATTATCACTACTACTGCAACTACTGCAACTACCACTACCACCACTACTACTACTGCTATTATTATCACTACTACTGCAACTCCTGCAACTACCACTACCACCACTACTACTACTACTACTACTACTACTACTACTACTACTACTACTACTACTACTACTACTACTACTACTACTACTACTACTATTATTGGGCCTTTGTTATTTTTGTTATATATAAATGACCTCCCTAACGTCTGTAGAGGCTGTAGAAAATGGTATTTGCAGATGACACAAGTGTATTCTATTCAAATAAATATCCTGATACCATCATTAAGGTCTTAAATGAAGAACTTAACAAACTTGTTACAATCACGGCCAGAGCCTCTCTCTCTCCCCCTGCTTCCAAGCCCTTATATGGGCAGCTTCCTACTTCAGCTTCCACACGTTGTCACCTGGGATCAATCGACACACCTGAGACTTGTCTGCTCATCACCGGCTCGGATATGAGCTCTACGTTTCCTGCCACTCACTGTCCGAGTGTTGCTACACCTACCCAGGTACAAGGACAAAACCTACTAGCTACTCTGTCTGTTTCCCTGCCTTGCTCTACCCCCTGTCTCCCTGTGCCCAGGATCGCCTGCCGTTCGGTCTACGTTATCTCCAGAGACACCACCCGCCTAGACGTTCCCGTGGATCACGAGGAGTGCTCCTGCTCACACTTGTCGCACATTCCTGATTCATTCTATAACCCTGTCTGCATGGTACCTTGGCATTAAACAACCTAAACCACCCCATTCTCCTCTCTCTGTTTTCTGCTCTTGGGCTCCAGTTAAACTATCCATTTGGTTTAAATGCAACAAATTATCACTAGACATAAAAACAACGAATTACATTTATTTTGGTCTCAAATCTGTGATTTTTAACTCCTCATCTAAAGTAGTGATCAATGACATCCCCATAACTAGGGTGTGTTCTACACGATTCCTTGGTGTTCTGCTTGATGAATCTTTATCATGGAAACCTCATATCGAAGCCATAACTATAAAAATGGCCAAGAGTATTGGTATTCTTGGAAAAGACACACATCACTTGATGAGCACTGAGGTTGCCACTACTGTATGTTATATTACTCTGTTATATTATATATATATGTTATATTAGTTTGGGGTAGTACTCATCAGAACAAACTTGAGCCCATATACCATCTGCTGTGTACATCGCAGTCATTCTTCTCAGCCTCTATTTCATAAGTTAGGTATCCTCAGTGTTTATCAAGTGCATCATCTTCAGATTGGTTTATTTGTGTATAGTTCTTTAAAAAGGGCAGGGGCGAAAAGAAAAAAAGGGCACCTACTTCACAACATGGGACCCCATCAGTGAGCAAAAAGCTATGATGCGTCATGTATGGTGAAATAGTCTTCATCTTTGATTAAGATTAGCATTAGAATAACATAGTCAATCCAGATTAATAGTATAACCACACCTCTATGCTAAAAACACACAGGGAACAATACACCTTTCAAATGTTTATTTCACCTCATTGTCATGGTGTTTGAAAAGTAGATTTATCATGGTGTTTGAAAAGTAAATGGTGGATTTATCATAGTGTTTGAAACTTAGATTTATCATGATGTTTGAAAAGTAGATTATGGTGTTTGAAGGCCTAAACCATTGCTGCAGTGGTACATTTCTCAATGCTAAAGATATCAGTGAGAAATATAAATATTTGGGAAACAGCATTTTAATGTTCTGGGTTGAAAAATTGTTTACCTATTCTTTAAAAGCTATTTACAACATATATTTTACAGGATATAAAACAGTTTGGCAACATCACCTCCTGGTTTGGGAATAGCACTGCACAAGACCGAAGCAGACTACAAAGAGTGACACGTTCAGCCGAACGCACAATTGGAGGGGGGCTCCCCACCCTCCAGAACATTTACAACAAGCGGTGCAGGGGCAAGGCTAAGAGAATCATTAAGGACTCCAGTCACCCGAACAACTGCCTCTTTGAACTGCTGCGGTCAGGCAAGCGATACAGGAGTCTCAAGGCGAGCACAGAAAGACTCAGAAGAAGCTTCTATCCCCAGGCCATCAGGCTGCTCAACGAACAATGACCACTACACAACAACCATCAAACGCACATAGCACACACATCCACACGCACACACTCACTTTAAACAAACACACTGTAGCACCCACTCCCCACACTTTATATTTATTGATAAAGGATTTGCACTACAACTCGTACACCTTACTGTAAATTGTACCTAAATTGTACCTCATCCCATTTCTGCTTTGCACTATATAGTATTGTATATTAGTACACTGCATAGTATTGTATATTATATGGTAACTCAGTTACGTCTATTCTGCATCGAACATTGTACATATGTCTATACTGAACACTGTGACCTCATTTTCTACTTCTAATTTACATGTTATACTATGTTATTTGATACTTATCTTGTCTAGCACAGTCTCTGGAGCGTAACAGTAAGAAGCATTTTGTATAAAAGTATTCTGTACTTCTGTATGACAATTATTAAAGAAACTTGAGTTTAACAGTTAAAAAGTTAATTTGAGTGCCGTTGAGCTTCTTCCTTCTCTCGTCCCCTTCTCTCCTCATGTCCTCTCCTTCTCTCCTCCTGTACTCCCTTCTCTCCTCCTGTACCCCCCTTCTCTCCTCCTGTACTCCCCTTCTCTCCTCCTGTCCTCTCCTTCTCTCCTCATGCCCTCTCCTCTCCTTCTCTCCTCTATCTCTCCCTCCCCCCCTCTATCTTCTGATAGTGTAAAACTGAGTTATTTGGATTTATATGATGAGCCAGGAGATGAAGGTGAAGTCAATCGATGGTATTTATTGACACAGGAACACAGAGAATGAGGAACAGTCCTGGAGACCACAGCCTTCCATGGGGGCTGTGTGGCTCCAGAATGATGACACAATCATGGCTTAAATACTATGTGGGTTCCAAATTTAGCGAGCCACTGGTTAATAAATAGATGATCAGACAGGCTTGGTCGTATATGGTCATATGTGGGGTTATATGTGAGCTGTTGCTGAATCTGATAATATGTCCATCTTTGCTCCTCTCACTCAGTGGCCTGTGGCCGGATACAGAGGTCACACAGGTCAAGGTATTTTAGGTTCCTGGCTGGCGTCATCACTCGACCCATTGGCACAGTGGGGGAGATTATGCTCTCACCAGAGGAGCTTAGATAGAAGAGCTTAGAAGATATTAGATATTAATGATTATATTAATGAAATATCTATCAACCCCTCTCTTGACATTAATCAAATATGTCAACACAACAGTTCATTAATGGACCATACCTGCCGATATCAACCATTAAACACATCATAAGAAAACTAAACAACAGTTAGAGAGGTGAGAGAGAGAGAGAAGAGGGTGGGGGGAGCGAGAGAGGGAGAGAGAAAAGAGAGAGAGAGACACAGATTTGCATTTCAAAAGAATTACACCTAACCCTGAACCCCCCTTACTCAGGTGCACCCCTTCCGTTCGGATGCATTCCTTCCCTTACTTAGGATACACCTACCCCCAAAAGGTTGAGGTAGATCATACGTCGAACCAACCAGCCTTGGCTGCGTTGCATTCGTCCGCAGACCCCCTACCCCCAATAGAGGTGCATGCAGGTCTCCCTTCGCAGGGCAAAGTTCAACTTTTTGAATGAGAAGTCCCCATTCCAGAGTGTGGTTCTTAGGCAAGATGTCTCTTCTGGTGGTCTGCCTCAGTGTCTTTGAGCTGTCTTCTCCGCCTCTCCCCAGCTGGTACCCCGTCTCTTCAGCTCTGCCTCAGTGTCTCTCCTGCTGCTGTCTTTCTTCTCGTCGTAGATGATCTGTACCAGGTTGCTGTGTTTGGCCTCGCTGGGTGGAAGAGATATGGGGCTTAGCTGCCTCCTCCTCCAGCCTGTAGGTTGGTCTCCACGGAGGACGGCGAGGGCCGTCTGCTGGTGGTCTGGGTCTCAGGGGCTGCTGCTGGCATCTCTCCCCTGAGAGAGCCCTTTCTGACCAGCAAAGACTGCTGTCTGCCGACCTCCCTCTTTGGCACAGCTGATCCTGAAGACGTGCCACAGACAGCTGCTAGTGAATGTCTGGACCTTCTTGCAACGTCTTCTTTGCCATTCTCCATGCTTCCTGTCCTTCTGATGTCAGGAGTTCTCGTTCTGTTACTGAAGCAAGAGCACCAGCGGTCCTTCTTTGTTGTTCTTGGTCTGTCATCTGGCCCAAATAAATCTCAGCAGCGCCTCCATTTGATAGTATAAAACTGAGTTCTTTGGATTGATATGATGAGCCAGGAGACGAAGGTGAAGTCAATCGATGGTATTTATTGACACAGGAACACACAGAGGAACAGTCCTGGAGACCACAGCTCTCCATGGGGGCTGTGAGGCTCCAGAATGATGACACAATCATGGCTTAAATACTATGTAGGTTCCAAATTTAGCGAGCCACTGGTTAATAAATAGATGATCAGACAGGCTTGGTCGTATATGGTCATATGTGGGGTTATATGTGAGCTGTTGCTGAATCTGATAATATGTCCATCTTTGCTCCTCTCACTCAGTGGCCTGTGGCCGGATACAGAGGTCACAGAGGTCAAGGTATTTTAGGTTCCTGGCTGGCGTCATCACTCGACCCATTGGCACAGTGGGGGAGATATGCTCTCACCAGAGGAGCTTAGATAGAAGAGCTTAGAAGATATTAGATATGAATGATTATATTAATGAAATATCTATCACTTCCCCATTATCTCCATTAAACTTAATATATTGTACCTGAATTGTCTTCTTTCTCTCCATATCATCATCTGCATTATCTCTTTCCTCAACTTCTTCATCATTTCTCTCCATAGAATCATCTGCATTTCTCTTTCCTCCACTTCTTCATCATTTCTCTCCATAGAATCATCTGCATTTTCTCTTTCCTCCACTTCTTCATCATTTCTCTCCATAGAATCATCTGCATTTTCTCTTTCCTCCACTTCTTCAACATCTCTCTTTGTGAGGATTCGCCTGTTCCCTGAACTTTTCCCTGTCTACTCTCCTTCACCAGCCCCCACCCTTGCGATGATTTACTCTCCTCTACTCTTCACCAGCCCCCACCCTTGGACTTTCTTGTTCAATTACCATCACGCAGCTGTCATAGTTTGTGATTAGCGCCCCTGAGGGCTTTATATACCTGGACCTCCCTTCCAGTCCTGGTCGGGTTGTTCTGTATTCTGTATCTGTATCTGTGTTCATGGAGTGCTGTACGTTACCATTCTGTACGTCACCATCACCTGCCGCGTCTCCGGCGTGAGACGACGGCCCAGCCATCACCACCTGTCGCCGTTTGCCTGGAGTGGGACGCCGTCTTCGCTCTCTAATTCTCTACGGGAGGTTTTCCAGTGTTCCCACTCCAGACGTCAAGCCGGCGCGCCATCGCTCCCTATTTCCACGGGAGGATGGCGTCTCTTCGCCCCGGTCCCCTGGGACCCCTGTGTTCTGCGCTGCCCGTCTGCCGCATTCGAGGAGGAGGAAGAGGATATCCGTGCCTGGAGTGGGACACCGTCTTCGCTCTCTAATTCTCTACGGGAGGTTGCCAGTGATGTTTTTCAACTGTGGGGGCACATGGTCAAGTTTAGACCATTGGAATGGCACTAATGGGCACGTCCTCTCATTTCCGCCACTCAAAAGGGCATTTTAGCGTGATGTTTTCAACTGTGGGGGCACATGGTCAAGTTTAACCATTGGGAGGGCACCAATGGGCACGTCCTCTAGTTTTTTCAGTCAAAAGGGCACTTTAGCGTGATGTTTTCAACTGTCATGGTCAAGTTTAGACCATTGGGAGGGCACCGATGGGCACGTCCTCTAGTGTTTGCCACTCAAAAGGGCACTTTAGGTTTAGCACAATGCTTTCAACTGTGGGGGCACATGGTCAAGTTTAACCATTGGAGGGCACGTCCTCAAATTTTTGCTGCTCAAAAGGGCACTTTAGCGCAATTTTTCAACTGTGGGGGCACATGGTCACGTTTAACCATTAGATGGGCACCAATAGGGCACATATTACAAATGTTTCCACTCAAAAGGCCACTTTTGCATGACATTATTTAAGTGCACATGGTCAAGTTAAGATCATTGGAAGAGCACCAATAGGGCACACCCTCTAATTTTCCCCCACTCAAAAGGGCACTTTAGCGCTTGTTTTTCAGCTGTGGGGTCACAGCTTCTTGGTGAATGCCACATACAAGCCCCTATAGGGTTTTTAGGCAATTCTCCTTCACATCTCTTTGTGGATTATATTGTATTATATGTAATTGTTTTTATATGTGTAAATAAAAAAACAAACTACTACTGTGGGGGCGACAGTGGCTCAGGAGGTAGAGCAGTCGGAAGGTTCCTGGTTCGATTCCTGTTCCTCCCTGGCAGCGTGTCAAAGTGTCCTTGAGCAAGACACTTAACCCCTAAAGGCTCCTGATGAGCAGGTTGGCCCCTTGCATGGTTGCCTCCACCATCGGTGAGTGAATGGGTGAATGTGAGGAACAAAAAAGCACTATATAAATACACCATTTACCATTTACTGTACTACTACTACTACTACTAATACTGTACTACTATTACCAAGTCAACTACTACTACCACCACTTCAACTACTACTACTACTACTACTACTACTACTACTACTACTACTACTACTACTACTACTACTACTACTACTACTACTACTGCTACTACTGTAGTAGTTTTGTCAACCAATCTGTGTAAAATGTACCAGCACTGCACAGAATGGCGAAAATGGGAAAGGTAATATACACCACATAAATGCACAACACAAGATTAGAAAATGCAGACAAATCAATCAGAGAACCAGCTGGCTGTCTCAAACTCCTGGTGGGGGGGATGAGATAAGCAGCAAGCTAATTTAACCAGAGACAGTGGCTGTTTCATCTCCTGAGAAGGTGGTGAAATTAGCAGCTGCGTGGTTCTACAGTTTTAAGATCAAAGAACCTCCAGGAGACATCTGGTCTGTGAGGTTGAATACACAGGATATACTCAAACGGCCTTAGGAGCCAAGAATAGATCAAATAGTTCCCCTTTTGCCTTCAGCCCCCCTCCGTTTGCCCCGTAGGGGTATCTTGAACTGTTGGAAACACGCCCACTAATAAATTCAGTTTTGACGTCACTGTAGTGGATTAGCCTATAGACAGCCAAAGCGAGTGTTTCTCCAATGAGAAAGCTCGGTACGAATTAGACGGATACGCCCACTTGTCGTAAAACTAGGGGCGGAGTCTAGATTTGAATATGGCCGGCTCCACCGAGAGAGGAGAGACACAATCCCACGAACGAGACAAGGACACAGCTCATTCTACACACTCCCTTTGACTCAAGGAAAACCCGACCGACGAGAAGATACAGCAGAGAGACGACGGCAAATTCCAAAATAACATCTGAAGAAGCCGAGACAAGACATGTTTTTAGACAGATCTTTTTATTGAGAATTTAGACTGAATTCTACTGACCTTCGGCATAGCGACTGCTCCCAGTAGAATTCATTGCACACCTTTCTTTCAAATATTTGATTTGTAAACTGATTGAAATCCTTTTTTCATTAAAAAACGGATCTCTTTTCAAACTGCTCCGACTTCGCTTCATTTCAACCGCCGCGCCGTGTGCTCTCAGGGTAAGCAGAGACCAGATTAAACATTGGTTATCTGCATTTGGAAAGAGTAGTTCTTCTAAGAAGCTTTGTAAGATTTAAATCACAACGCAGAGCATGACGATCCTGTGCAATTATCCCAAGAGACACTGGGAGAACTCCCTAATGCATCAAGCCTCCAAGAGGACATGATGGAGGCGGTGCCTGAGACGCTGTGGGCAAAGAACAGCACTGACATTGGACTAATCAAGTCCGCTCAACCTGTGAAGGTGGAGCTTAGACCTGGGGCCACCCTGCCTTGGAAGAAACAGTATCCATTGAAGGAGAAAGCAGTGGCTGGAATCGAGCCACAAATTAAAGGACTTTTAGCTGCAGGAGTCTTACGGAAAACACCTGATCCCCGGAGCAACACGCCGTTGCTACCCGTGGAGAAGCCGGATACCTCTTACCGGCTGGTGCATGATCTAAGAGCTATCAACGAGGTGTTACTTGACTATCCGTCCGATGTCCCCGACCCCCATGTGCTATTGACATTTATCCCGTCGAAAGCTGAGTACTATACAGTTATAGATTTGTGTAGTGCATATTTTAGTGTGCCCTTGAGCGAGGAGTGCCAGCATTTTTTTGGGTTTACTTATAAGGATGAATATTATGAGTATACTAGGATCCCGCAGGGACTAAAGCATTCGCCACACATATTCAACAAAATCCTAAGGGAGGATTTAGAGGGGTTGGATAAAGTCATGACCTCTAGGGTCATTCAGTACATGGATGATCTGATACTGTGCGCGGACGATCAGGAAACATGTCATCGCGATTCCGTGAAACTGTTGCAACTGTTGGCGGAAAACGGCCATAAAGTGTCGTTGAAAAAGTTGCAATATTGTAAACCTAAAGTGATCTATTTAGGACAAACAATTTCACAGGGCCATCGGGCTATTTCAGAAGAACATTTGGTGGCCATAAGGACGGCACCCAAGCCTGTGACGGTACGACAGCTAATGGGATTTCTGGGTATAATGGGGTACAGCTCTCCGTGGGTCGAGAACTATACGGAAATAGTGAAACCATTGAGAGAGATGCTGAAAGAAACGGGCGTTGATAAACTGAGCAGTAAAGTGGTATGGACCGAAGAGGGCTCACGGGCATTCGAAACAATCAAGTCCCGACTGTTAGAGGCGCCGGCCTTGGCGTTGCCTAACTATACCAAGAAATTCATACTATACGTCTCTTCTTCACCAGATCAGAAGCAGGCGTGTGCGGTGTTGGCCCAGAACACAGGGGTGGGGGCGCGACCGCAGCCGATGGCGTACTACTCAATTGCCTACTCGGAAGTAGAGATGGGGATGGCTCCATGCTACCGAGAAATGGCTGGAGTGTATACGATGTACGAAAAAGCCGCAAGTATTACGATGGGATATCCAGTGGATATCATGGTGAGGCATGACTTAAAGAGTCTGTTGGAGTCCGGTAAATATGCACTAACGATGCCTCGCATTAAACACTACTACAGACTTTTGGAACAGGAAGACGTGACGCTGGTCAGGTGTTCCATAACGAACCCGGCAGCTGACATCCCTACGCCTGAAGATGGAGAACCCCACGACTGTTTAGTCGAAGTCGAGAGGTACTCTAAACTCAGAGCAGACTTGCAGGCATTTCCATTTGACAGTCCAGATCTGGAGTTATGGACTGACGGCTCTTGTTATCGTGTTGGCGAGGGACTAAAAGCAGGTTACTCCGTGGTAAGGTCACAGGGCGAAGGATTTGTGGTAGAAAAAGCCGAAGCATTATCACAACCTTGTTCGGCCCAATTAGCAGAATTGGTCGCACTGACGGAAGCATGTAACATGGCAGAGGGCAGAACTGTGAATATTCATACCGATAGCAGTTATGCTCACGGTACCGCATTTTTACATGGAACAGTGTGGAAAGGGCAAGGTTTTAAGAAAGCTGACGGAAGCGCCATAAAACATTGTAGTCAGATTAAACGTTTGTTAGAAGCAATTATGAAACCAAAGCGGATTGCGATAATCAAGTGTGCTGCCCACCAGTCTGACGAGTCAAAGATATCTCGAGGAAACAGAAGAGCAGACGAAGCTGCCAAGGAAGTGACAGGTGCTGACAGAGCAGGCAAGGTATTGGTTATCACACACAGAGTTGAGTTAGAGGACAAGATAACCTACAAAGATGTTTTGACTTTCCAGGAGGAGGCTAGTCAGGTAGAACGGAACCTCTGGATAACCAGGGGAGCTTGTCAGGATGATTCAGGTTTGTGGCGCGACGCCGGTGGATTTGTGGTGGCTCCTGCTGGCCTGGTCGGACTGCTGATCCACACGGCGCACGACTTTTGCCATGCGCATAAAGGAGAGGTAAGGAGAAAAATCAGAGAATATGGCTTTTGGGCGCCAGATTTGATCAGTCAAATTGATCATGTGTTACAGAGGTGTGTAATATGTTTGAAAAACAATATACGTAAGGGGATTAGTGTGTCACCAGGACATATCCCCACGCCCAATGGCCCAATGCGAGACCTTGTAATTGATTACATTGACATGATTAAGCCCATTAATCAGAAGAGATATATTCTTGTCGTTGTCTGTAGTTTTTCAAGGTGGGTGGAGGCGTGCGCCACCCGGCACAAGGATGCAGCATCTGTGGCTAAGTTCCTATGCCAGGAGGTATGTCCCCGGTTTGGTTTAATGGACAGGATCAGCAGCGACAATGGAAAAGAGTTTGTCGACAAAACTGTACGTTTAATACTCCAACACTTAGGCATAAAACAGCGATTGGGGGCCGTTTATCATCCGCAGAGCCAGGGGTTGGTGGAACGCATGAACGGGACACTAAAAAACAAATTGGTAAAGATCTGTCAACACACAGGCTTGAATTGGCTAAACGCTCTCCCTTTAGCTTTGATGGCTTGTCGTTCGAGTGAAATTCGCGGTCTGCGTCTGACACCGCACGAAATGATGTTAGGTCGCTGCATGGTAGTACCAGGTTTGCGCGCGACAGGCAAAGGTCCGAGTTTGGACATCCTGGACAACGACATGCGTGAGTACGTAAAATACATGTCAAAGATACACAAAAGTATTCTGGTTCATGTCTCCAGTAGACAGGAGCATGAAACCGGGGAGGAGGTGAATAGGCAGACTACACCTCAAATCATACCAGGCGACTACGTTTATGTAAAAGTATTTAGACGCAAGTGGTTTGGCGCGAGACGAGAAGGGCCATACAAAGTCGTTCGAGCCACCGAGAGGGCTTTACAAATTCAAGGATCGCCTATGTGGTTTCACGTTACTCATTGTGTAAAAGCAAGTAATACGGACCAAGAATGGGAACCTGAACCACAAGACCTTGACGGTAAAACCGGGGCGTCGCAACCGTTACACGAAGGCGAAGTGAAGGCGGCGCTAACCCCAAACGATGGGGAAGACTCGGATGATTATGGCGAGCCAGACCGAGGGGGCCACGATTGGCCACCAGTAGAAGATGAAGGTTTTTTACAGGAACCAGACAGAGGAGAAGATTATGAATTGGAACATAATAATTTCTCCTCTGTGGACTTGGAGAAGGTACCAGAAGAACCGGAGGAACCAGTGCTTAGCACAAGCCCGGAACAAGATACTCGACCAAAACGAGTCATCCAGAAGCCTAAACGGTATACATAGGCGAAAGAAGGGATAGTGTAACTGATAGGCCTTGGAGAGGGCGTGTACATATTAATTTTTCATTTTTCATTAGCTGAGCTCTCTCCTTTTTTAGAAATGTTTAGATAGTAAATGCAATGTAAGGTCTTTTCTTTCAGAGTGAATTGCACAAAACAGACACATTT
>NC_140173.1:84890884-84928384 GCF_963971535.1 Notolepis coatsorum
CTTCCAGCTGCAGGCTGTGTGTGTCTGTGTGTGTGTGTGTGTGTTTGCGTGCTCCTGTGTGTGTACTTGCACACTTGTGTGGGCAAGTGTGTTCACGCGCTTGTTTGTGTGTATTTGCACACGCGTGTGTCTTCATGTGCATGTATGTTCGCACCATTGTGTGTGTGCCTCGCTCCCTCGTGGACACTGTGATGGATGGCGAAGGTGTACAAATCAATACAAACGGCCTGTCATCCCAATTTACCTCCTGTCTGCACTCACTCAGTCAGTCTCTCACACACAGAGAAAATAATACACGAGAGAGAATAATACAGAAAAACACGACATGACGTATATCATGCCAGTTAGGGTACTTTATGTGTCATGGTGTTTGCCTTATTTCACCTTTCTGTGAGGGGCAGCTGTCTATTTTTGCTTTATTTCACCTCTCTGTGAGGGATAGCTGTCAATCCCTGTTCCCTGTGGTTAATTGCCTCATGGGTCGGCAGGTGTGTGGGCTTGATTGCACCTGATGCAGTGCAGTGGAGTCTATTTAAGTTTGGAGATTGCAGTGTCAACTGCTTTTTCATTTCCTAGTGTTGGCTGTCCTTTTGGTCACGCTCACTATATTGAAGTGTAGTCTGATCTCTGATTCAGAATTGAGCTTTATGGTAGTCATTCTTATTTTAGGCTACTCACGTGATTCTACACATAAACTCCCTTAGTGGAGGTTTATTGTTTTACTTTTTCCAATATAAACTCCTTTATTAGGAGGTGTCCTTGTGGCTTATTTACTTTTATACTATACCTCTTTATTGAGAGTAGTCCTGTTTTTTGGGACTTGATTTATTTTCTTAATTACTCACTTTGAGATTTCCACCTGTAAAGGTTGTTTTCTGTTGTTTAATTTTTTCCCTCTCCTAAAATATCTGCGTAAGCAGTCTAGTGGTTGTCCGTTTCACGGATAACTTTAAGAGTCCCTATTATCTGCTCATGACCCACACACACACACAGCCCTCACATTATGTATACTGCACCTGTGTATATTACTGTATACTTTAATTACTCATAGTTAGGGATGTCCGATATTATCGGCCTACCGATATTATCTGCTGATATTGGCATTAAAAGGTAATATCGGAAATGATCTGCATCGGTTTTCAAAAATATATATATATTTCTTTTTTATTGAAATCTTTTTTTTTAACATTTATTTAACCTTTATTTACCCAGGCAAGCAAGTAAGAACACATTTTTATTTTATTTATTGTCAAAAGTATACATAATGTTGTGTTAATTCCACAACAAGAGATATGTAATGTTAATTACCTGAAATTATTCCGTTTTTTTGGGGGGGAAACCCCACATATATCGGTATCGGTTGATATCGGTATCGGAAATTAAGAGTTGGACAATATCTGTATATTGGATATCGGTAAAAAAGCCAATATCGAACACCCCCATATATATTCAGATTATATGTGTTTTTTTTTCATCTACTTTTTCTCCCCATTTTCTATTTTTCTCCCATCCCAATTTCGTATGATCCAATTATACCGTCCCCTGTCTCGAATGTTGTTAGACTATGCCTCCCACAGGCCGGCTGCAATGTGGACGAAGCCTTGCATCACGTGTCCCCTCCGGTACACGAGGAGGCAGCCGTTGCATCTTTTCACCTGAACAGCACGATCTCTCAGTGGCGAGGGTCTGCATGGGAGGCTCACGCTGCCCCCGATACTTCCTGATTCTGCTGTACAGGCGTCACCCAGCCGACCTGTAGGAATCACTGTCCACAACGTCCGATCCCCACCCACCGGCTTTCCCACCCCCTAATACTGGCAATTGTATTAGTATGAACGACCAGCCAAGCCGGAAGCAACGCCGAGAGCCGGGCTCGAAACCAGCATATCCTGCGTTAGTGGCGAGCGCCTTGCCCACTGCGCCACTTAGCCGCCCCCAGATTCTATGTGTTAAGGACCATATTTATTGTAACGTATAATGTAACTGACCTCATCTGCACCTTTGATTACACTACTCGCTCATATTCTTATGAAAACGCTGCTGCTCGGCTGTCGACAGGGACACGCAGACGGGAGCACATCACTCCTGTCCTCAACTCCCTTCCTTGGCTGCCTGTGCAGTTTAGGATGCATTTTAATATCCTGTTATTTGCATATAAAGCAGTACATGGTCTGGCCCCACCCTACCTCACAGAGATCCTGCACCTCTACACCCCATCACGGTCTCTGAGGTCTGCTGACCAGTCCCTCCTTGTTGTCCCCAAAGCCAGGCTAATTTTATTATATATATATATTTTTTGCATTGTATTGTGTTCATGTGTTTTTTTTGTTTACTATTATTATCGTTTGATTGTGAAGCACTTTGGTCCACCTTGTTGTTTTTAAACGTGCTATATAAATAAAGTTGGATTGGATCGGATAGTATTTTGAGTTAAATATTAGCTTATTTCTATCTTTACTATAATTGTATTGCCTATATTTATGTCTTTCTACTATTACCCTGCCCGTACCTGTACCTTCCCTCCACCCCCCCCCCCCCCCATCGTGCTATGACGCCTGGATTTCTCCAAGGAGATCAATAAAGGAATATGTTATGTTATGTTATCTTATAATAGAGAATGGAGAGGTTCTGAAATAAAGAATGTGGGATTAAAGGAACAAGTGGTAACATATGGGGAAGAGAGGAAGCAAGTCGATGAGAGAAAAGAGAAGAAGGAGACTGACTCACTGGGAGTATTTTGCCATTGTTGGTATCAATCAGATTTGACGCTTGCATGAAAAGGTCACAGTGTACATCTGGGTACCTTGACTAATTGACAATTCAGAGACGTGCACGCGTGCAACACCCACGCACGTACACACGCACGTACACACGCACCCTTCCCGAATCCAAACCCAGTTATGGTGAACTTCTGCCACCACACCGCCGAGAGCGCCCTCGTCAAGCGCTGACCACTCTATACTCACCAAGCGCTGACCACTCTATACTCGCCAAGCGCTGACCACTCTATACTCGCCAAGCGCTGACCACTCTATACTCGCCAAGCACTGACCACTCTATACTCGCCAAGCGCTGACCACTCTATACTCGCCAAGCGCTGACCACTCTATACTCGTCAAGCGCTGACCACTCTATACTCGTCAAGCGCCGACCACTCTATACTCGTCAAGCGCTGACCACTCTATACTCGTCAAGCGCTGACCACTCTATACTCGCCAAGCGCTGACCACTCTATACTCGCCAAGCGCTGACCACTCTATACTCGGAAAGCACCGCAGATGCTTGGGGGTCACCGGTACTCTACTCCCTGCCGCTGAGGCTGTTCTTTTAAGATAAGATACGATATTCCCTTATTGATCCCCTTGAGGAAATTCTGGAGCATTTTTCTCTGCATGTGTTACATCTTCAATCAAAAGTAAAAGCAAGACTTTGCTTCTTGTACAGGAATCACTCCTGCTTTACTCACTGCTAAATGCTCCCTAGTCCAAATGTCCATTATCCCATTGTTTGACGATGGCAATGTAATTGACCAGTGTTGTAGTCGAGTCACTAAATCTCGAGTCCAAGTCAGTGTCACCAAAGAAGAGCCAGAGTCGAGTCCCCATTACCCTAGTCCGAGTCCAAGTCATCAAGGTTGCGTCCACTACACTCTGGCAGTCAAAGAGCTGACATAAAAAAGGTCTATACATTAAACATAAATGACACAGCGGTCACCATTTCAATGGGGGTTTATTTACTTTATGACACAAAGTCTGAGTCCTCGTCTGCACCTTCCGAGTCCGAATGCAGTCAATGCTCGAGTCCAAGTCCGAGTCATCAGTGCTCAAGTCAGAAATTAGGTTTGCTAAAAATGACCCCTACTCAACACATCACTGACTTATACATATCTGTAAATTGGCCATTGTTACACTCTCAATGATAAATTCACTGGCTTACATTAATTTACTAAACCGTCCTTGGTCTGACTCCTCCTTATTTGATACATCTACTTCTGCACCGGGCTGTTTCTCCCCTCCTCCATTTGAAATTCATATATTTAACATTGACTATCTAATATAGACAATCTAACAATAATTAACACATTTACAAGTTGTATTAAGTTTAGCAAATAAGGAAACGGATAGAGAACATTTCAAAGCATTAAAAAATGACCTATTCCTGTATCGTGCTACATTTTCGGCTTTTCTGAGGAATGTTCTCTGCCGGCACAATCCGACCTAGACCGTGCCAGGTCACATATGTTCTTCACTTTGCACTAATTGTTTGCACTCTGGTTATATGCTAAACTGCATTTTGTTGTCTCAGTACTTCTACTCTGTACAATAACAATACAGTTGAATCTGATCTAATCTCAGTTGGCTGCATGCCTCTCCAGTGAATAGATACAGGCACTAACCCTTGACACTCTCAAAAAAGGGGGCGACAGTGGAGGTAAAGCAGTCGTCTGGCAATCCGGAGGTTCCCGGTTCAATTCCCGCTCCTCCCGGGCAGCATGTCGTTGTGTCCTTGAGCAAGACACTTAACCCCTAATTGCTCCCGATGAGCAGGTTGGCACCTTGCATGGTTGCCTCCGCCGTGAATGTGTGAGGTAATGGGTAAAATGTGAGTAACAAATTGTAAAGCGCTTTGGATGAAATCGCTATATAAAAAAGCAGCCATTTAAAAAGGATTAGGACCCCTGTTGTTGATTGAGAGTCAATCTTCTCTAATCCTCCACCTCTTAATGTGTGTTTTTCAGCTTTAATGGTATTCGCCGGCTTTTATGAATCCGAGGGCGGAATTAAGTTATGAAAAGGAGGAAATAACTCAATGGGAATAGAACGTCACCTCTTCAGATGACTGCCACAGAGCCAGTTGGAGTGTGCGTGTGTATGTACATGTGTGTGTGCGTGTGTATGTACATGTGTGTGTGTGCATGCATGCGTTAAGCTTCGGCTGTGAAGTGAGTGGACTTTGGAATTTGCATTAAAGCTTCAGTCATTTAGACGATTATTTTTCATAATCGCAACCCGTTTGCAGCTCTCCGCCCCCTGACTGGCTGACAGCCCCCCCGCGGTGTTCATATGTCTGCCACTGGTCATGTCTTTATATAAACAACCCAGGGGCTGGGGTTAGGAAATGATTATGATTGCATGGTGGCAATACAGGCTTGACAGGTTTGATGGCTGAGGGCAGGCATTAAGTCATCCCTATCTTGTCACCATGTGCTCCGATTCATGCTTTTGATATACAGTACGGTTTGGTCAAGAGCAGTTACTGTACAATGGTGGGTTTGACAGTAGCTGCTACTGTACTCCAAGTAGGAGGGTAGACTTCTCCCATCCTGTATCCATCCTACATTAGTACTACAGTAGTAGTGATGGTAGAAGTCCTATATCCTACATTAGTACTACAGTAGTAGTGATGGTAGAAGTCCTACATCCTACATTAGTACTACAGTAGTAGTGATGGTAGAAGTCCTATATCCTACATTAGTACTACAGTAGTAGTGATGGTAGAAGTCCTATATCCTGCATTAGTACTACAGTAGTAGTGATGGTAGAAGTCCTATATCCTACATTAGTACTACAGTAGTAGTGATGGTAGAAGTCCTATATCCTACATTAGTACTACAGTAGTAGTGATGGTAGAAGTCCTATATCCTGCATTAGTACTACAGTAGTAGTGATGGTAGAAGTCCTATATCCTACATTAGTACTACAGTAGTAGTGATGGTAGAAGTCCTACATCCTACATTAGTACTACAGTAGTAGTGATGGTAGAAGTCCTACATCCTACATTAGTACTACAGTAGTAGTGATGGTAGAAGTCCTATATCCTACATTAGTACTACAGTAGTAGTGATGGTAGAAGTCCTATATCCTATATTAGTACTACAGTAGTAGTGATGGTAGAAGTCCTATATCCTGCATTAGTACTACAGTAGTAGTGATGGTAGAAGTCATATATACTGCATTAGTACTACAGTAGTAGTGATGGTAGAAGTCCTCTATCCTACATTAGTACTACAGTAGTAGTGATGGTAGAAGTCCTATATCCTACATTAGTACTACAGTAGTAGTGATGGTAGAAGTCCTATATCCTACATTAGTACTACAGTAGTAGTGATGGTAGAATTCCTATATCCTACATTAGTACTACAGTAGTAGTGATGGTAGAAGTCCTATATCCTACATTAGTACTACAGTAGTAGTGATGGTAGAAGTCCTATATCCTACATTAGTACTACAGTAGTAGTGATGGTAGAAGTCCTATATCCTACATTAGTACTACAGTAGTAGTCATGGTAGAAGTCCTATATCCTACATTAGTACTACAGTAGTAGTGATGGTAGAAGTCCTATATCCTACATTAGTACTACAGTAGTAGTGATGGTAGAAGTCCTCCATCCTACATTAGTACTACAGTGGTAGTGATGGTAGAAGTCCTATATCCTACATTAGTACTACAGTAGTAGTGATGGTAGAAGTCCTATATCCTACATTAGTACTACAGTAGTAGTCATGGTAGAAGTCCTATATCCTACATTAGTACTACAGTAGTAGTGATGGTAGAAGTTCTATATCCTACATTAGTACTACAGTAGTAGTGATGGTAGAAGTCCTACATCCTACATTAGTACTACAGTAGTAGTGATGGTAGAAGTCCTATATCCTACATTAGTACTACAGTAGTAGTGATGGTAGAAGTCCTATATCCTACATTAGTACTACAGTAGTAGTGATGGTAGAAGTCCTACATCCTACATTAGTACTACAGTAGTAGTGATGGTAGAAGTCCTATATCCTGCATTAGTACTACAGTGGTAGTGATGGTAGAAGTCCTCCATCCTACATTAGTACTACAGTAGTAGTGATGGTAGAAGTCATCCATCCTACATTAGTACTACAGTAGTAGTGATGGTAGAAGTCCTATATCATACATTAGTACTACAGTAGTAGTGATGGTAGAAGTCCTATATCCTACATTAGTACTACAGTAGTAGTGATGGTAGAAGTCCTATATCCTACATTAGTACTACAGTAGTAGTCATGGTAGAAGTCCTATATCCTACATTAGTACTACAGTAGTAGTGATGGTAGAAGTCCTATATCCTACATTAGTACTACAGTAGTAGTGATGGTAGAAGTCCTATATCCTACATTAGTACTACAGTAGTAGTGATGGTAGAAGTCCTATATCCTGCATTAGTACTACAGTAGTAGTGATGGTAGAAGTCCTATATCCTACATTAGTACTACAGTAGTAGTGATGGTAGAAGTCCTATATCCTACATTAGTACTACAGTAGTAGTGATGGTAGAAGTCCTCCATCCTACATTAGTACTACAGTAGTAGTGATGGTAGAAGTCATCTATCCTACATTAGTACTACAGTAGTAGTGATGGTAGAAGTCCTATATCCTACATTAGTACTACAGTCGTAGTCATGGTAGAAGTCCTACATCCTACATTAGTACTACAGTAGTAGTGATGGTAGAAGTCCTACATCCTACATTCGTACTACATTAGTAGTGATGGTAGAAGTCCTAAATCCTACATTAGTACTACAGTAGTAGTGATGGTAGAAGTCCTATATCCTACATTAGTACTACAGTAGTAGTGATGGTAGAAGTCATCTATCCTACATTAGTACTACAGTAGTAGTGATGGTAGAAGTCCTATATCCTACATTAGTACTACAGTCGTAGTCATGGTAGAAGTCCTACATCCTACATTAGTACTACAGTAGTAGTGATGGTAGAAGTCCTACATCCTACATTAGTACTACAGTAGTAGTGATGGTAGAAGTCCTACATCCTACATTAGTACTACAGTAGTAGTGATGGTAGAAGTCCTCCATCCTACATTAGTACTACAGTAGTAGTGATGGTAGAAGTCCTATATCCTACATTAGTACTACAGTAGTAGTGATGGTAGAAGTCCTATATCCTACATTAGTACTACAGTAGTAGTGATGGTAGAAGTCCTATATACTGCATTAGTACTACAGTAGTAGTGATGGTAGAAGTCCTCTATCCTACATTCGTACTACAGTAGTAGTGATGGTAGAAGTCCTATATCCTACATTAGTACTACAGTAGTAGTGATGGTAGAAGTCTTACATCCTGCATTAGTACTACAGTAGTAGTGATGGTAGAAGTCCTACATCCTACATTAGTACTACAGTAGTAGTGATGGTAGAAGTCCTATATCCTACATTAGTACTACAGTAGTAGTGATGGTAGAAGTCCTATATCCTACATTAGTACTACAGTAGTAGTGATGGTAGAAGTCCTATATCCTACATTAGTACTACAGTAGTAGTGATGGTAGAAGTCCTATATCCTACATTAGTACTACAGTAGTAGTGATGGTAGAAGTCCTATATCCTACATTAGTACTACAGTAGTAGTGATGGTAGAAGTCATATATCCTACATTAGTACTACAGTAGTAGTGATGGTAGAAGTCCTATATCCTACATTAGTACTACAGTAGTAGTGATGGTAGAAGTCCTATATCCTGCATTAGTACTACAGTAGTAGTGATGGTAGAAGTCCTCTATCCTACATTAGTACTACAGTAGTAGTGATGGTAGAAGTCCTATATCCTACATTAGTACTACAGTAGTAGTGATGGTAGAAGTCCTCTATCCTACATTAGTACTACAGTAGTAGTGATGGTAGAAGTCCTATATCCTACATTAGTACTACAGTAGTAGTGATGGTAGAAGTCCTATATCCTACATTAGTACTACAGTAGTAGTGATGGTAGAAGTCCTATATCCTACATTAGTACTACAGTAGTAGTGATGGTAGAAGTCCTATATCCTACATTAGTACTACAGTAGTAGTGATGGTAGAAGTCCTATGTCCTACATTAGTACTACAGTAGTAGTGATGGTAGAAGTCCTCCAT
Source organism: Notolepis coatsorum (assembly GCF_963971535.1). Lineage (NCBI taxonomy): Eukaryota > Metazoa > Chordata > Actinopteri > Aulopiformes > Paralepididae > Notolepis > Notolepis coatsorum. Next base: position 84,899,782 of record NC_140173.1, read on the forward strand.
CCTACATTAGTACTACAGTAGTAGTGATGGTAGAAGTCCTATATCATACATTAGTACTACAGTAGTAGTGATGGTAGAAGTCCTATATCCTACATTAGTACTACAGTAGTAGTGATGGTAGAAGTCCTATATCCTGCATTAGTACTACAGTAGTAGTGATGGTAGAAGTCCTATCCTACATTAGTACTACAGTGGTAGTGATGGTAGAAGTCCTATATCCTACATTAGTACTACAGTAGTAGTGATGGTAGAAGTCCTATATCCTACATTAGTACTACAGTGGTAGTGATGGTAGAAGTCATCTATCCCTGCATTAGTACTACAGTAGTTAGTGATGGTAGAAGTCCTATATCCTACATTAGTACTACAGTAGTAGTGATGGTAGAAGTCCTCTATCCTACATTAGTACTACAGTAGTAGTGATGGTAGAAGTCCTATATCCTACATTAGTACTACAGTAGTAGTGATGGTAGAAGTCCTATATCCTACATTAGTACTACAGTAGTAGTGATGGTAGAAGTCATATATCCTGCATTAGTACTACAGTAGTAGTGATGGTAGAAGTCCTCTATCCCTACATTAGTACTACAGTAGTAGTGATGGTAGAAGTCCTATATCCTACATTAGTACTACAGTAGTAGTGATGGTAGAAGTCCTATATCCTACATTAGTACTACAGTAGTAGTGATGGTAGAAGTCCTATATCCTACATTAGTACTACAGTAGTAGTGATGGTAGAAGTCCTATATCCTACATTAGTACTACAGTAGTAGTGATGGTAGAAGTCCTATATCCTACATTAGTACTACAGTAGTAGTGATGGTAGAAGTCCTCTATCCTACATTAGTACTACAGTAGTAGTGATGGTAGAAGTCCTATATCCTACATTAGTACTACAGTAGTAGTGATGGTAGAAGTCCTATATCCTACATTAGTACTACAGTAGTAGTGATGGTAGAAGTCCTATATCCTACATTAGTACTACAGTAGTAGTGATGGTAGAAGTCCTATATCCTACATTAGTACTACAGTAGTAGTGATGGTAGAAGTCCTATATCCTACATTAGTACTACAGTAGTAGTGATGGTAGAAGTCCTATATCCTACATTAGTACTACAGTAGTAGTGATGGTAGAAGTCCTATATCCTACATTAGTACTACAGTAGTAGTGATGGTAGAAGTCCTATATCCTACATTAGTACTACAGTAGTAGTGATGGTAGAAGTCCTATATCCTACATTAGTACTACAGTAGTAGTGATGGTAGAAGTCCTATATCCTACATTAGTACTACAGTAGTTAGTGATGGTAGAAGTCCTATATCCTACATTAGTACTACAGTAGTAGTGATGGTAGAAGTCCTATATCCTACATTAGTACTACAGTAGTAGTGATGGTAAGAAGTCCTATATCCTACATTAGTACTACAGTAGTAGTGATGGTAGAAGTCCTACTATCCTACATTAGTACTACAGTAGTAGTGATGGTAGAAGTCTATATCCTACATTAGTACTACAGTAGTAGTGATGGTAGAAGTCCTATATCCTACATTAGTACTACAGTAGTAGTGATGGTAGAAGTCATCTATCCTAGCATTAGTACTACAGTAGTAGTGATGGTAGAAGTCCTATATCCTACATTAGTACTACAGTAGTAGTGATGGTAGAAGTCCTCTATCCTACATTAGTACTACAGTAGTAGTGATGGTAGAAGTCCTATATCCTACATTAGTACTACAGTAGTAGTGATGGTAGAAGTCCTATATCCTACATTAGTACTACAGTAGTAGTGATGGTAGAAGTCCTACTATCCTGCATTAGTACTACAGTAGTAGTGATGGTAGAAGTCCTCTATCCTACATTAGTACTACAGTAGTAGTGATGGTAGAAGTCCTCTATCCTACATTAGTACTACAGTAGTAGTGATGGTAGAAGTCCTATATCCTACATTAGTACTACAGTAGTAGTGATGGTAGAAGTCCTATATCCTACATTAGTACTACAGTAGTAGTGATGGTAGAAGTCCTATATCCTACATTAGTACTACAGTAGTAGTGTTGTTAGAAGTCCTATATCCTACATAGTACTACAGTAGTAGTGATGGTAGAAGTCCTATATCCTACATTAGTACTACAGTAGTAGTGATGGTAGAAGTCCTCCATCCTACATTAGTACTACAGTAGTAGTGATGGTAGAAGTCCTATATCCTACATTAGTACTACAGTAGTAGTGATGGTAGAAGTCCTATATCCTACATTAGTACTACAGTAGTAGTGATGGTAGAAGTCCTATATCCTGCATTAGTACTACAGTAGTAGTGATGGTAGAAGTCCTATATCCTACATTAGTACTACAGTAGTAGTGATGGTAGAAGTCCTATATCCTACATTAGTACTACAGTAGTAGTGATGGTAGAAGTCATCTATCCTGCATTAGTACTACAGTAGTAGTGATGGTAGAAGTCCTATATCCTACATTAGTACTACAGTAGTAGTGATGGTAGAAGTCCTATATCCTACATTAGTACTACAGTGGTAGCCATGGTAGAAGTCCTATATCCTACATTAGTACTACAGTAGTAGTGATGGTATAAGTCCTACATCCTACATTAGTACTACAGTAGTAGTGATGGTAGAAGTCCTATATCCTACATTAGTACTACAGTAGTAGTGATGGTAGAAGTCCTATATCCTACATTAGTACTACAGTAGTAGTGATGGTAGAAGTCATCTATCCTGCATTAGTACTACAGTAGTAGTGATGGTAGAAGTCCTCTATCCTACATTAGTACTACAGTGGTAGTGATGGTAGAAGTCCTATATCCTACATTAGTACTACAGTGGTAGTGATGGTAGAAGTCCTACATCCTACATTAGTACTACAGTAGTAGTGATGGTAGAAGTCCTCTATCCTACATTAGTACTACAGTGGTAGTGATGGTAGAAGTCCTATATCCTACATTAGTACTACAGTGGTAGTGATGGTAGAAGTCCTATATCCTACATTAGTACTACAGTAGTAGTGATGGTAGAAGTCCTATATCCTACATTAGTACTACAGTAGTAGTGATGGTAGAAGTCCTATATCCTACATTAGTACTACAGTAGTAGTGATGGTAGAAGTCCTCCATCCTACATTAGTACTACAGTAGTAGTGATGGTAGAAGTCCTATATCCTACATTAGTACTACAGTAGTAGTGATGGTAGAAGTCCTATATCCTACATTAGTACTACAGTAGTAGTGATGGTAGAAGTCCTATATCCTGCATTAGTACTACAGTAGTAGTGATGGTAGAAGTCCTATATCCTACATTAGTACTACAGTAGTAGTGATGGTAGAAGTCCTATATCCTACATTAGTACTACAGTAGTAGTGATGGTAGAAGTCCTATATCCTACATTAGTACTACAGTGGTAGCCATGGTAGAAGTCCTATATCCTACATTAGTACTACAGTAGTAGTGATGGTATAAGTCCTACATCCTACATTAGTACTACAGTAGTAGTGATGGTAGAAGTCCTATATCCTACATTAGTACTACAGTAGTAGTGATGGTAGAAGTCCTATATCCTACATTAGTACTACAGTAGTAGTGATGGTAGAAGTCATCTATCCTGCATTAGTACTACAGTAGTAGTGATGGTAGAAGTCCTACATCCTACATTAGTACTACAGTAGTAGTGATGGTAGAAGTCCTCTATCCTACATTAGTACTACAGTGAGTAGTGATGGTAGAAGTCCTATATCCTACATTAGTACTACAGTGGTAGTGATGGTAGAAGTCCTATATCCTACATTAGTACTACAGTAGTAGTGATGGTAGAAGTCCTATATCCTACATTAGTACTACAGTAGTAGTGATGGTAGAAGTAATCTATCCTGCATTAGTACTACAGTAGTAGTGATGGTAGAAGTCCTATATCCTACATTAGTACTACAGTAGTAGTGATGGTAGAAGTCCTATATCCTACATTAGTACTACAGTGGTAGCCATGGTAGAAGTCCTATATCCTACATTAGTACTACAGTAGTAGTGATGGTATAAGTCCTACATCCTACATTAGTACTACAGTAGTAGTGATGGTAGAAGTCCTATATCCTACATTAGTACTACAGTAGTAGTGATGGTAGAAGTCCTATATCCTACATTAGTACTACAGTAGTAGTGATGGTAGAAGTCATCTATCCTGCATTAGTACTACAGTAGTAGTGATGGTAGAAGTCCTACATCCTACATTAGTACTACAGTAGTAGTGATGGTAGAAGTCCCTCTATCCTACATTAGTACTACAGTGGTAGTGATGGTAGAAGTCCTATATCCTACATTAGTACTACAGTGGTAGTGATGGTAGAAGTCCTATATCCTACATTAGTACTACAGTAGTAGTGATGGTAGAAGTCCTATATCCTACATTAGTACTACAGTAGTAGTGATGGTAGAAGTCATCTATCCTGCATTAGTACTACAGTAGTAGTGATGGTAGAAGTCCTATATCCTACATTAGTACTACAGTAGTAGTGATGGTAGAAGTCCTATATCCTACATTAGTACTACAGTAGTAGCCATGGTAGAAGTCCTATATCCTACATTAGTACTACAGTAGTAGTGATGGTAGAAGTCCTATATCCTACATTAGTACTACAGTAGTAGTGATGGTATAAGTCCTATATCATACATTAGTACTACAGTAGTAGTGATGGTAGAAGTCCTCTATCCTACATTAGTACTACAGTAGTAGTGATGGTAGAAGTCCTATATCCTGCATTAGTACTACAGTAGTAGTGATGGTAGAAGTCCTCCATCCTACATTAGTACTACAGTAGTAGTGATGGTAGAAGTCCTATATCCTACATTAGTACTACAGTAGTAGTGATGGTAGAAGTCCTATATCCTACATTAGTACTACAGTAGTAGTGATGGTAGAAGTCCTATATCCTACATTAGTACTACAGTAGTAGTGATGGTAGAAGTCCTACATCCTACATTAATACTACAGTAGTAGTGATGGTAGAAGTCCTCCATCCTACATTAGTACTACAGTAGTAGTGATGGTAGAAGTCCTATATCCTACATTAGCACCACAGTAGTAGTGATGGTAGAAGTCCTATATCCTACATTAGTACTACAGTAGTAGTGATGGTAGAAGTCATCCATCCTACATTAGTACTACAGTAGTAGTGATGGTAGAAGTCCTATATCCTACATTAGTACTACAGTAGTAGTGATGGTAGAAGTCCTATATCCTACATTAGTACTACAGTAGTAGTGATGGTAGAAGTCCTATATCCTGCATTAGTACTACAGTAGTAGTGATGGTAGAAGTCCTATATCCTACATTAGTACTACACTACAGTAGTAGTGATGGTAGAAGTCATCCATCCTACATTAGTACTACAGTAGTAGTGATGGTAGAAGTCCTATATCCTACATTAGTACTACAGTAGTAGTGATGGTAGAAGTCCTATATCCTACATTAGTACTACAGTGGTAGTGATGGTAGAAGTCCTACATCCTACATTAGTACTACAGTAGTAGTGATGGTAGAAGTCCTATATCCTACATTAGTACTACAGTAGTAGTGATGGTAGAAGTCCTATATCCTACATTAGTACTACAGTAGTAGTGATGGTAGAAGTCCTACATCCTACATTAGTACTACAGTAGTAGTGATGGTAGAAGTCCTATATCCTACATTAGTACTACAGTAGTAGTGATGGTAGAAGTCCTATATCCTACATTAGTACTACAGTGGTAGTGATGGTAGAAGTCCTACATCCTACATTAGTACTACAGTAGTAGTGATGGTAGAAGTCCTATATCCTGCATTAGTACTACAGTAGTAGTGATGGTAGAAGTCCTCCATCCTACATTAGTACTACAGTAGTAGTGATGGTAGAAGTCCTATATCCTACATTAGTACTACAGTAGTAGTGATGGTAGAAGTCCTATATCCTACATTAGTACTACAGTAGTAGTGATGGTAGAAGTCCTATATCCTACATTAGTACTACAGTGGTAGTGATGGTAGAAGTCCTACATCCTACATTAGTACTACAGTAGTAGTGATGGTAGGAGTCCTATATCCTGCATTAGTACTACAGTAGTAGTGATGGTAGAAGTCCTCCATCCTACATTAGTACTACAGTAGTAGTGATGGTAGAAGTCCTATATCCTACATTAGTACTACAGTAGTAGTGATGGTAGACGTCCTATATCCTACATTAGTACTACAGTAGTAGTGATGGTAGAAGTCCTATATCCTACATTAGTACTACAGTAGTAGTGATGGTAGAAGTCCTATATCCTACATTAGTACTACAGTAGTAGTGATGGTAGAAGTCCTATATCCTACATTAGTACTACAGTGGTAGTGATGGTAGAAGTCCTATATCCTGCATTAGTACTACAGTAGTAGTGATGGTAGAAGTCCTATATCCTACATTAGTACTACAGTAGTAGTGATGGTAGAAGTCCTATATCCTACATTAGTACTACAGTAGTAGTGATGGTAGAAGTCCTCCATCCTACATTAGTACTACAGTAGTAGTGATGGTAGAAGTCCTATATCCTACATTAGTACTACAGTAGTAGTGATGGTAGAAGTCCTCCATCCTACATTAGTACTACAGTAGTAGTGATGGTAGAAGTCCTCTATCCTACATTAGTACTACAGTAGTAGTGATGGTAGAAGTCCTATATCCTACATTAGTACTACAGTAGTAGTGATGGTAGAAGTCCTACATCCTACATTAGTACCACAGTAGTAGTGATGGTGTTAGCATAGCGTTAACTTGAGCCCAAGAGCAGGGGAGATAAGAGGAGAATGAGGCGGTTTAGGCTGTTTTATTCAAAGGTACCATGATGCAGACAGGGTTAAAGAATGTTTGGAATGTGTGACAGGTGAGAGGAAGAGTTCAGGCTGGTGGTGTTTCGTGCCATCCTCCTGCCCAGTGAGCTGTGGCCTGTTGGCTCCCCCTCACCGTGCCGTCCTTCACAACTGCAGCAATGTCAGCCAGGATGTTGACTCTGGTCCTCCTGATGCTCTGTTTTTTATGAGCCCAAAACACCAATCGGATTAAAGATGCACCGTTTGATGAGCCCAACACATCAATCAGATGAAAACGTTGTATACCTCGGAGGTCCTCCACACATGCAATACCACGGCATTTACTGCTGCAGTTGTCAGTGTAGCTTCTCATGGATTCTCACCGACTCTACTGTCACTGAAGAAGTGACACAGGTAGCACATTACTGCATTACTGCTCTTACTGTATGACATCATTTCATCAATCAAATAAATGTCTTAAAAAAAGCCACATTTTCAGGGGGTGGGGGGAAACATTGGACCAGACTCCAGGGGGTCAGAGGGAAAGTGGACCTGCAGTGCATACAACAATTATTAACCCTTTATTCGCCACGGACGAGTTTCCACGTCATTCTCCGCCATGCCAAATCTGCCAATGACGCCGTAAGGCGTCTTTGAGATCAATATTTCAAAAATCTGTGATGGCAATCATATTTTACCCACGGAGTCTTGAGATCCCCTGTTAATCTCCTCTCAACTCTCCAACGGTTCAAGAGCGCCATCTGGTGGCCGATCGGCGGATCGCCCAAACAGGAAATGAGCGGCAGGAAGTGGTGCTCATCCATATTCGGTCCGGCCACTCGCTATCGCTCGCGGGACTCGAGCTCGACACAATGGATAGCGATCCGTTGCCAATAACTCAATAACATGATTTGGACGTACATACTATTATACAACCTGGAAATGGATCGCATATATCAACATCCCATAATAGCAATCTTTTTGCTACACGCTCATCACCCAACGCTACGAGGAGACTGGGGTGAGTTTGTTTACCATTTTCGATACAAACTGCTATGATCAATATATCACCCATACTACATGATTCATCTAACGTCGGTCACAGACTTATAACCCCCCCCCCCCCCCCCCCCCTCCGGTCACCAGCAGATGATGAGGCAAGACGTTTAGGACCTTGTGCAATTGAACGTTTTATTATGACGTCAATCGGCATCAAACTACATTTGATGATCTAATATATGTATTTAGGGCTATAAATCACGTTCTGCAGAATGCTGCAGAAAACGATAAAAACATATTTATACTTTAGACCGTATTTTAGTATGAATATGTATGTGAATGAAAAAGTAGAACGTTGCTACATCCTAAACGATAAATAATTGACATTGAATGGGCCATAGTAATGTCAATTTAGCAATACAATTTAAAAAGTTATAGCCCTGCAAAGAAGGGGAACTTCTCCATAGACAAATAGAGCTGGCAGAGGACGGTATAAGGATGTACATAAGCGTGGCAGAGAAAGGGTTAAAAGCAACATTAACCATTAACATTAACATTAACCATTAACTGGGAATGTATTACCAGTGTCAGAAATAATTACTGTAGTGTAGGTAATAGTTACCAGTGTCTGTTACTAGGCTTGAGTAAATTGTAATGAACCAAAGGAGAATATCAATTATTATTATTTCCTTTTTTTGTTCATCTTTGACGGTGAATAACACCATGCTAACATTGACACTGGGAATACATTCCCTGAGATCCATAGATGTCCCTAGTTACCAAGAACATGCAAATGGTCCTTGTAGAAGTGGAGCAATCTTCCATTTACTTACGTATGTATTTTAGGCGCATTGGTAAACAAACGTAGTGCTGAAAATATACAATTTGACTGCTGTTTTGATTGGTTAGGGTCTTTACTCTTGGCTACATTTGAAAAAAAAATGCAACATTAATTAATATGGACTATATTGATCTATTTATGACGTGATATTAATTTTGACCGAGTACCAGGCCTGTCTGCCTTAAGGGGTTAATAACTAGAATGGTATGTTAAAGTTATGTGATGTATACGATTGCATGTAACTGTATAACTGTTTCCACAAGAGGGCGCTATAGGCGGAGCTATTAATGCTGGCGCCAGGTAAGAGGTATAAAAGGAGATGTTAACTCCCCCTCTGTCTCTTTCCCATCTACCTCTCACTGATAGAAGGTCTCATGTACTGCTAGTATGCAATGTGGTAATAAACCACGCCAGTTAATGGCTAAGTGAGAAGACCTTGTCGTCATGACCAACTTATTGTCGCCCCATAAGTGACTCTGTCAACATGGTACTCACAGAGATTTTCAAAACTACCGGTTTTAAATATATTCCGGGATTCAGGTCACCTGGCCCCCTGCCAACATATGTGCCAAGTTTCATCCAAATCAGATCAGAACTGTAGGGGTTAGACAGACACATGAACAGGTGTAATCATCACCATTTTGAGACAGTGATTCAGAAAAGGGATAAGTATGCAATGTGGGAGGACAGGACACCACACTCAAACCACACAAAATATATATATATATATATATATATATATATATATATATATATATATATATATATATATATATATATATATATATATATATATATATATATATATATTCCAAGCTGTAATGCATCCTTTGTTGCTGGCTGAATCATCCCTCTCAAACAGAGACCCAGGTGGATTTGCAGGCTTCAACCATTGTCTGATAGACAAATCGCTTTAAGCCGATGAGCTGAAGCTGCTGCTCCTGTTTCTTCACCTTGGCTGTTTTAACCTCCGGTAAGTAAGCTACTGGGAGTTAGGACCGGGTAGTTATTTTACTGACACTGCCAGTATAAGTTGGTATTTGGCTTAATACTGGTAATGTGAGACACCAATTTTTTGTTTCCACAGCCGTCTGAAGGTGCTCAGAGGCCATTGTGTTTTTTGTTGTTGTTTTTTGTCAAACACAGACCACATACAGATGGAGCACAGTAGTGGGCAGGTAGTTACCGGGTTATGTGCACAATAACAATACTCAACCAGTAGTGGGCGCTCACGTTACATCTATTTATCCACATGGATTTGACTTTTCGTCTCTCCCGACTGGATTTTGCTAACGTTTGATTCATCAACGAGAAGAGGACTTGCTCTCTATGCATGTCAGCAGATCTTAGTTAGACCATGATTCTAAGTAGTGTTGTTGTGTTTACTGTATGTGAGACTTGTGGGGATTGTAATTGGTCATTGTTAATGTGAATAGGAAAGACCTACTTCTGAACATGCTGTGGCTATCCTATCAGCGCTGCAATTTAGGAACATGGCATCACGGCATTCTGTCAGGCTGGCCCGAGCAGACTATAGTATAGATGAAGAAGACAACGGATGAGGGTCACCTAACGTTATATGTATTGATCCTGTTCTGATTCAAGACACTTAGCGAGAGTGGATTACCTTGTAACAAATGTAACGTCTATTTTACGTCTACTTTACCGAACCCCATCCTAAAACATGCTTTTGTAATGATCACAGCGTCGGAAAACGACCCCCCCCCCCCCCCCCCCGATGCCTTTGTGAAGAAACTTATGGTTGTGTACCTTCTAACAAATGTAACGTCTATTTTACGTCTACTTTACCGAACTCCATCCTAAAACATGGGCTGTAATGATCGCAGCGTCGGCAAACGACACCCCCCCCGGCTTTGTGAAGAAACAAGGTCATGTGTTTACCTTTGACCTGGCAATAATATAGGTTTCAGGCAAGCAGCTGCGAAATGTGCGCATACGCTGCACAAAACACATTACTGTATATCTCACAATCTAGAAAACCAGCCTGGATTATTGTGAAACAGGGCGATGTTTAGCAGTAGAAATTGTTAGGGATTAGCCTATCCCTGGTCGTGAATTCTTAATTGATTTGCCAGTCGGCCAGTCGGCCGAAAGACGAAGCGGAAGACAGAGTATTTCTCAAACGGAGCTTTTATTCATTAGAGAAGACAGTCAGTCACCCCGCTCGGGCACATCACCAGTAGACAAAAGAGAGCAGGAGCCCCGAATGTCCATATTACATGTCATTTTATACACTCTTGAGAAAGGGGAGGGGGGTGTGTGTATGTCTCTGTGTGTGTATGTATGGTGTGTGTGTGTGTGTGTGTGTGTGTGTGTGTGTGTGTGTGTGTGTGTGTGTGTGTGTGTGTGTGTGTGTGTGTGTGTGTGTGTGTGTGTGTTGAAAGGAAGGGACATGATTTTGCATGTATAACTGCCAGAGAGAGAGAGTGAACTAGGATTTTGCATGTTCTGCTACATGATTTTGCATGTGTGTGCACGGTCATCAGGTCACGCCACATGCAGGGGAAGAGAGACACAGACTTCTAGGCATATTCTTCATTAAGGCCTTTAGATATATAAAGGATATTCGTCATCAATGAACTGAAAAACCTATCAATTCCCCCTTTTGACGTTAAATAAAACGTCAACACACAGTTCATTGATCTGTATCCGTCGATTGTCACCTCATTACATGCATCACATCCAATACCAGACAGGATAATCAACATCAGGAGAGCAGAGAGAGAGATAGAGGGAGGGGAGAAAGCGGGAGAGAGAGAGAGAAGAAAGAGAGAAACACAGAATTCGCAACCTAACAGAAGATACAGTAACCCCGTTGGACCCCCCTTACTCATTCACCTAACCCAGAGGAACCCCCCCTCTATTTACAGTGCACCCCTGGTCCCGTCTTCTAGGGGATGTGGGTCTCCTCCTGAGCTGGTTCACACACAACGTCCATCAGGGCGCTTCCTTCCCTCTGTCACAGTGCACCGCCCACCTGGGTCGGCCCCGTCTTCTGGAGGGCAAGGGCTGACCTCCTGAGGTTGGTCCCCGTTCCAGGTGCGGGTCCCCTAGGCAAACGTGCCTCCTCCGGTCCGCTGCCTTCCCAGTGTCTCAGACTGTCCTCTCCACCTCTCGCCGGCCGGCCCACCATCACTCCAACTCAGCTCAGTGTCACTCCTGCTGTCGCTTCCCCCGTTCTAGTCGTGGACGAACTGCGTGTCGTAGACGACGATCAGCGGTGATTGATCTGCGGTCTCCGCGGTGCCTGGCTGCGGTGTTCCTCTCCGGCCTCTCGCACAGCTGCCATCTCCTCCGGTCGCCTCTCATCCTGGCCCGTCTGTCCTTCGTCTCCTCCTGCCTGTCATCCGGTCGTCTGGTGGTCTGGTCACGGACGTCTGAGGGGCTGCTGGTATCTCACCCCTGGTTCAGACGCGCTGCAGACAGCTGGTAGTGACTGCTGGATCCTCTGCACCGTCTCCTCCTCCTCCGCCGCGTCCCCATTCCCCGTTCCGTCCTTGGTTGCGGCTGGCCCACATCAATTCTCACTCCGGAACCTCCATTTGTAGGGATTAGCCTATCCCTGGTCGTGAATTCTTAATTGATTTGCCAGTGGGCCAGTCGGCCGAAAGACGAAGCGGAAGACAGAGTATTTCTCAAACTGAGCTTTTATTCATTAGAGAAGACAGTCAGTCACCCCGCTCGGGCACATCACCAGTAGACAAAAGAGAGAAGGAGCCCCGAATGTCCATATTACATGTCATTTTATACACTCTTGAGAAAGGGGAGGGGGGTGTGTGTATGTCTCTGTGTGTGTATGTATGGGTGTTTGTGTGTGTGTGTGTGTGTGTGTGTGTGTGTGTGTGTGTGTGTGTGTGTGTGTGTGTGTGTGTGTGTGTGTGTGTGTGTTGAAAGGAAGGGACATGATTTTGCATGCATAACTGCCAGAGAGAGAGAGTGAACTAGGATTTTGCATGTTCTGCTACATGATTTTGCATGTGTGAGCACGGTCATCAGGTCACGCCACATGCAGGGGAAGAGAGACACAGACTTCTAGGCATATTCTTCATTAAGGCCTTTAGATATATAAAGGATATTCGTCATCAATGAACTGAAAAACAAAATGAACTGTTTTGTCCCTGTTGGACTATAAATAGTGCGTGTCAAATGAGCCATACTATTGTCTCCATAGCTATAATATAGAATATACGATGGGTCCGCAAACATTGTGAAAATTGTCAATAACGCGGGCGCCAGGGAGTAAAGATGGGAAAACAGCGTGGCAGTCAATGAGTTAACATAACAGTTGCTTTCATGGACACTTTATAGAGACGCCAAACTGCTGCTTTGGTCACACAGGACGAGAGCATTTTTTTGTCCCTGAAGTCTTTCATCGCAGGACGACATCCAGGTCCTGTAGCACAATCACATGCTCCTCTGCGTGGTTGTGGATGAAGGTTACAACTTCGTCCTCCTCCTCTTGATGCAAACCTTTATGCCACAGCACATCAGGCTGTCTCTGATCCTCTGCTCAGTGCAAAACGCCTTGCGACTGCAATGCCATAGCAGCAGACGGTCTCCGACTCAGTATTGAAACTCAGGAGAATTTATTTACAGAGGTGTGCTTATGAAAGAACTATAAGCATGTAACTGCTGCCAGGTTTCTGTACTATTGAGATAAGCGTCGGCAATAGGCTACAACAACTACAACCACACCCAAAGAACTACGTATATCCCTAATAATGATAATTTAAAATAAAAAACAAGGAGCCTTACAACTCCTGTACAATCATTGGCGATGAGTTACGCCTTGGCGAGAATGAGCGGGTCACGTGTATGTTTACAGACGACATTTGGCAGATATTAGAATTGGCATTTTTGCAACCTTTTGTACCGGGAATGTGTTAATAAACAGAATAACACTAACAATATGAGCTAATGTCGGTTACAGAGTGATTGACTCCCCATTGTTGAAACGCAAATGTGTGAGTCTCGCACCTTTTTAACAAAACAAATGTGCTTGGGTCAATGTATCCTCTAATTTACGTAGCTGTTTGTCCTCAATTTGTCATGGGGAGCATTGTGAGCCCCCTACACTCCTGAGATCACCTATCTGAAGACTGGCATGTCTGAAAAGCTTGACCTGTTTTGTATGGGTTCTCAAGTTTCAGATTATGGAACAGACAAGACTATGAGTTGGATGAGCGGATCAATGGAGGACGGGTTCTCAGACAACAGCACTATGAGTAGGCTGAATGCCTCAGTGGAGGACAGGGGCTTAGCGGTAGAGAGAAATAAGCTCCAGGTCTGTCCTTCTGACTGGCAGAGAGGAAAATAAGCCCCAGGGCCCTCATTTATCAACGTTGCGTACGCACAGATATGTGCGTAACCTGTGCGTACGATCATTTCTAAGCAAAGTGTGGACTTATCAATTTGAACGTGTGTTTGACTTTGTGCGTAGGCACAGCTCCGGCCGTGCGTACCTGGCGCCCGGTGGTAGAATATGAAGCCTGCATGTCTGCAACGCGGGAATAAGTTAGTGCATTAGTTTCAACACTGGCGTGTTCAACTTCTGTATGACCCGTAATTCATTATAGTTCATTGTAAAATAGCGACAGTAGTGTAATTATAACTGGCTCACGCGCGAAAAAGAGGTTGGCCTGCTTGTTTGGCACGGGGGGGGGGGGCAGACGCAGAACACCCACCTCCAAACGCATTTCAAATAAAAAGCGAAATACTATTATTTTGTGTGTCATGTTTCCAAATAAGATTGGCCACAACAAAATGCTTTCTACTTCAATTTGTTGGTTAGAATAGATTACCTCCGTTGAAACTTCACTGAGACTAAAAGACAGTATTTTCTTTATTTTTTCGTGAGCTCCCGCACAGATGTGATAATAATAATAATAACAATAATAATAATAATAGCTTCATTTTATATAGCGCCTTTCAAGAGACCCAAGGTCGCTTTACAAAATAACAAAGTAACAAACATAGTGGATAGACACAACATATAAATATGATGATGGAATTCATTCAAGTCATCTCCACCTCCATCGTGATATTGGAGATGGATCGAGCAATAGAATGTTACTGTAGCTGTCAAAGCTCCATCACAAATGCAGTTATGTGAATAGAAAGGGATTCCACTCAGTGATGCGCATTTGCCTGATAAATGTCGTTGCTGCCGGGAGGAAAGGCATGCTGCATGTTTTCAATTCATTAAATAAAACGGATACTTTTTGCAAGGGTTTACTGACTGTCATACAAATAATCAACCAACTACATACTGCAACTTTTCAGTGCATGTTCTCATTTACATTGTGACAACAGCCTTGTGAGCTCCGGCAGACCCGCACACAGACATGATGGAATTCAAGTTCAAGTTTGTATTGATCACATATAGGCAGGCTACACATGGCGTAGGCTACATCATACATGGCAGTGAGATTCATTGTTCTTATATATGCTCTTGTATTATTGTTTATATAGGCTACCCAATACCAACATCAAAATAGATTGTATGCCTCTACAAATCATATGCAGCAGGTAGAAAATTTACGGAAAATCTGTCGCGATTTGGAATAAAATTGAGGAGAACTTTAATCCCTGGGTATTAATCGAACGAAACGGAAAAAGGCAGTCATATTCCAGCATGGTCTTTATTAGTTAATATGGTCTTTAAGTTAATAGATATCATATCCGACATCACCATGTACATGTCTGTCAGCCTGTCACATATTTCTCCCATAACACGCTTAGCTCGGCTTAGTAAATTTTTTCACATTTCATGGGGGTGTTCCATTACCGTATATGGTTAATTACGGGCGGTGCTATATGCAAATACTTAAAATCGTGCACGAGCGCGGAGCGTAGAACTTAATGGTATTTATCAACACGGAGGAGCGTAGGACCTGTGTACGCACGGTTGATAAATCCCAATATTTCTGTGTGTACACACATTCTAAATTCTGTGCTTAACACTTTGCATGCCACGCCCGAGATTTCTCGGGTTTACCCCCCGCGGGTTGAATGCCCACTCACGAGAATTCTCGTATTTTCTCTTTTTTTGGCGATCTGAAATCATATTTCATCAACCGTGTCTACCGTTGGAAATTCAGCTACCTCAGACGCTCAGATGTGAAAAAAAACGCCCCCTATCGTCTCCCAGGTGGTAATTCACCCTTTTGGATTGAACTCAATGAAAATGAATGAGAAAAAAAAACCTGCACTCCACATTTTACTTATCACTCACGCAGCCGGCATCTACCAGCTTCATGTTGGACACTCGGAGCAGCGGGGAATATGTGTTTTACAGTACACGGTGAATCAATAAAAGATCGATTTTTTCGAATGCCGATCAGGAATTGGAATAATCCATTTGGATACCATCTGATCTCAGGTAAGAAATCTATGTTACAAGTCTAAGGATAATCAGACCCGTTTTCACGGATATATAAGCTTTTATGTGATTATGTGATATGGCTGTTTGACTATGCGTGTTTTCAGGAAATAGGAGAAGCGATTTTCAGCGTACACATATACTATCGATAATCTAGCGTTTATTTGAAAACGATTCATAAATAGGCCGAACAATGACAACGTTCTAAAATATTCCAGTAAAAGGCGATTATCATGGAAACCTCTTTTTTCTCCATGAAAACGAGGGGTTTTCTAAATGCTATGAAACGGAAATTAACCGATAAAAAAACAATCTGCTTCGACAATGTTGACTGGAAATAGGTCATTGATAATGCGACGGGCAGATTAGACACATAGCCATAATTTAAAACATAGATTAGGCGATATTAACGTTAACATTGAAGTGGCCTTGGGCATTCAAGCCACTAATAAGGAATTAAACTTGGGCAGTCAAAGTGTTAAGTACAAAAATAGAACACTTTCTAAGAATTGTTGATACATGAGGGCCCAGGCCTGTCCTTCTGACTGGCAGAGAGTGACAACAGTGAAAAGGCCTCAGGGTGACAGGGAGTGCTGGTTTGCCACATTCTTCAGTATTTATTGAGAAGTCAAGTCCAGTGACAGGTAGAAAAGCAGTCTGCAGGAAGTCATTACCCCTGTCAGCGAGGAGGAGTGGGACGAGCGCTGCAGAGTGGCACGTATAGGTGGCTGTGAGACCAGCCTGTCTGTCAGGGTGAAGAGCTGTGGGTAGAAAGGATGAAATAGGAGACAGTTAAAGGAACACACTGACATTATGAGAAATGCAGTTATCGTTTGTAATGTTTGGCCTGATGGTGGCGCTAGAGCAGGGTATCTGCAGGTTTCAATAAGTTAAATTCAAGACTTTTTGAGACCTTTTTACTAGCACTCAAAACACCACAGAGTCAAATTTAATACCATACTACCAAAAGAACACTAGCGACACTGAACTAGTGTCGTAAATTGATTAAATCAAAATGCCCAGTATAATACTATAGGATGGATCAAAATCATCTAGCGGTCTCTGGCAGAGCAACAAGACACCAAAAGCAACCCTTCCCCCTGTCACATAGCTTCTACAGCAAGGCCACCGAGGTCATTTAGATAAAAACAGACAAAATGGCATAGAATGGAAAATCTTCTCTCACACAACGGAGAGTGATTGAGTAGACCCACTAACTAACTGTAGGTCATAAAATGGCAGCCTGAAGGCTGAATGGAAGAAACCGGTAGAATGTAAGTTTACTTTAGCTAGAAGACCAAACAGGCCACTCTGAAATACCCACTGTCAGGTGAGTAGATAATCTATTTAAAGCTGTATGGGGGCCGCGTTAAGGGACACCTGGTTGACTCATTCTAAAAGGAAACTATTTTAAGTAAGTGCCTAAAGTTGGATCAACAGTAAAACTTAGGAGAGACTCTGTCTGCTGAAAACAGAGGTAAAATAGAGTTATAACAAATCTAAATACAAATAATAAAGACAGAATGATCAGGAAATATTCTGCCCAATAGAACCAATAAACTAAAGACTAAACCATTTTAGTTTAGAACTCAAATAGAAAGATATGGATCAATTCAGAGTTAAAAGTAAGCTGTCAAACAGAATCACATTAGACTATTGGTTAAGAAAATATGAGTAGTAAAACAGTGATAAAACAAAAGTTAGAACTACCAATTTAAACTTGTATAGGATAAAAGTTGATCAGATCAGTAAAAACAGTGTTTAAAAGATATACCAGGTTATAGAAATCGGGAGAAAGAATGGTATTACTCTAGTTAATAAATAGAAAGTAATCTAAACATGAAATTCCGTATAAAACAATGCATTTCACAACACAAGTGATTTGAAGTAAAACGGCTTATAGAAAATAGGCTTGTCCCCGCTATAGGAAGATCACGTCAGGGGTCACCTTGTAAGACCGTTTCGCAAGACCAGGATGACGTGTCACTAAAAGGGGATACCTTCTATAAGTAATGTAGCCAATGGAGAAGCGAGGTCCCTGGTTTGACGTCACAGGACGGGGCAGGAAAAGTGGGAGGAGTTTTCTCTTCTTAACTGCAGGTGGAAGCTGATGGAGACACACAGACACGGATACAGACGGAGACGCAGAGACTGGAAGATCCACCACTGAACAGTTTGAGAACAGAGACGCAAACGAGGAAGCCCTCCTGGAAAGCTGATTTTAGAAATAGAAATAATTTAATGCTGTAAACCTGATGCTTAAGCGGTTGTTTTCAATAAACAACAGACAGCTCTGTTTTTGAACCCGACGCGCTGTCTCCGTCTCAAGATTTATTTCCAAGGAGCTAATCAAATGAATGAACATTACAACGTGTGCCAGCGCAGAGTAAGACAAGCTACTCCACTATACATTTTAGAAGAACGACCAGTAGCTTTACATAGAACTTAGAATATACACGTTACTAGCGACTGCACTTGCGAGCCAATTTAAAATCTTGCTTGTTCCATACCAGCTCTTGCCAGACAAACCAAGCTACCGGTAGCCCCCCCAAAATTGAATACCTGTAATACCTGACTTTTTAACCTCTTAACCTGTTAAGCCCTAGAAATATTGTGTCTGTTACTAGGCTTGAGTAAATTGTGATGAAACAAAGGAGAATATAAATTATGGACAATGAATAACACCATGCTAAAAATTACCAGACATGAAAGACCTTCTTGAGATCATAATTTTAAATATTATTATAGAATATAGAATACCAGGCCTATAAATTACCTTATTATAGCCAACTTGCACATCAATGGATCAGGCCTAATCTTCTCTTTCAAATGCCATAGTTCAATTTGGATTTAGTATCTCCATGCACGCAGCAAGAACCGTGAATGAAATCTACTGTATGTACAGTAATGGATATGGCTCCGCCATTTTGGATCGGATTGCAGCGGGATTGTTGCTAAATGTTCACAGAAACACTAACTGCCAAATGCCAATAACGTTCAGTTTTGTGATAGAGAATCCAGAGAAATAAAAAGAAAAAATTAGCTTGCAAGAAGCTAGAATCGGCTGGGTAATGTAGTTTTTCAAAATGTCAACGCTCATTGAGAGCTCTGGATGCCCCCTCCTCATATGACTACATTCGGAGACATTTAGAAAATTTAAAATGGTGGATATTCGCTCAATTATAAACACATTCCATAAACAAAAATCTCACTAATTAACACTTTGCCCTATTGGTAAACAAACGTATTGTTGAAAATATACACTATGACTGCTGTTTTGACAAGATTATGGTCTTTACTCTTGGATACATTCAGAAAAGAAACGCAACATTATGTCATACAGTCTAGAGAGATTGATTTATGATGTGATGTAATTGTTGGACCGGTACCGGACCCGTCGGGCTTAGGAATTTAACCTGTTCCACCGTGGAATATTTTCTGAAAATCTGCCTAAAATATATACCTAGGTAAATGGAATATTGCTCCACTTCTAAAAGGCCAATTTGCATATTCTTGGTATCTAGGGACATCTATGGATCTCAGCGAATGTATTCACAGTGTCAGAAATATTGTGTCTATTACTAGTGTAACTGCAGCTATGGTTAACAGTTGGTTAATATAGTTATATTCGTTTACAATTTTATATGCTTATTTTTTGAATATTAATAATAATACACACAATTGTATTTCATTGTATTTCTTATGGGTTTATATAAGGTATATGAGTGGCGCACGATTTCTATTTGTTTGTGCAATTATTTTAGTCTCACGAGACTTGGTCCACTTGGTATCCGGTTTCCGCCTTCCTTCTCTTGAGTTCCGACATGACTGTGGGTGGATTATTGACTTTCCTGTCAATCCCAACAAGTAAAAGACAATCTACCAGGGAGCTCCAGTAGCTCACCGCGTACCTCGCACGCTATTTCGGAGTCGGGGACAACCGTGCGCGTCACGGATCTGGGGTAGCGAGTTCGACTCCCGGACAAGCCGTACTTTCTCAGAGTGTCTTTCCCCCCACCTATACCCCCATTCAACCTGTTTCTGTCGGTCATACTTGACCAGAAAAAGCGATAAACGCGAAAAGAACTAGCTGACTGGTCTAAGTAAAAAAAAAAAAAAAGACAATCTACCAAGATAAGGATTAAAGACATAACACCAGAACGCATCGATGTTCTCTTATACTGGCACGCAGCCAATAAGGTATTGATTGTTATGGATGATTATTTGGTATATGTGACAGTTGATGTTCTAACTACGGTTTTAATGGACTTTCAATGTTAATGGTATTATTTGTATGTTGTACAGATTTTACGGTTTGGATGGAGATTGGACAAAGCTTCATTAAAATCAGTTCAAGAAATCTACTTGTGTTAATTGCGTCGTGCCCGGAGGATGTCACAACTAGGCTTGCTTAAATTGTGATGAAACAAAGGAGAATATGAATTATGATTTTTCTTTGCATCTTTGACAGTGAATAACACCATGCTAATAATGACCAAACATTAAAAGCTGCCACTGATCTTGTTCAGTACCTTCTTGAGATCATGTGTACAAAAAATCTAAGGAAATTAATAAAGGGAAGATGATTACACAGAATGTTCTGTAGATACAGTACTGAATTCGCCCATCCGGACCAATGCAATTTGAAATATTATTATAGAATATAGAATAGGAGGCTTATAAATGACCTTATTATAGCCAATTCGCACATTTATATACATATATTATCTTTCAAATGCCCGAGTTCAATTTGGATTTAGTATCACCAGGCGTGCATAAGAACAGATAATGAAATCTACTGTAATCTACTGTACTTTTTTTTCCCCCCACAGTGCAACCGTTTTGAAACAAATTTCAGATCGAATTGTTCCTACATGTTAACAATAGGGAAGAGAAACTTGAAAGCCTTTCAATATTTGTCAAAAAATTTACCTTTTGTGTTATATTATCCCGAATAATAAGAGTTATTAAAGAAATTCATACAGAACTATGAACCTTGAACCCCATAGATCCCTTCAGGAAGTGTAGTTTGAAAAAATGCCAACGCTGATCGACAGCTAGTGATGTCTATTACAAAATGGCCGCAAAAAGACTAGAATTCCCATGGTTCAAAATTTCCAAAATGGTCGCCCTCTCGGAATAGACTTGAGCAAATCGAAAAGTTAATGACACTTTTAACCTATTTCTAAACTAACGTATTGATGATAATATACATTCTACATGCTGTTGTGACATGTTCATGGTGTTAATACTTGAATACGTTTGAAATTAACACTTTAATCGCTGATGACGTGTTTAGACGTCATTCCTAGCCATGCTCATTCTGCCGAAGACGCCGTAACTCGTCTTTGATATCAATAATTAAAAAATCTGTGATCGAAATCATATTTCTCCTCCGGAGCCATGAGATGTACTGGTGAGCTCAACTCAACTGTCTAACGGTTCAAGAGCGTCATCCGGTGGCCGATCGGCAGATCGGCCAAGAGGGAGGGGTGCGCCAAACAGGAAGTGCTTATCCATAATCCATCCGGGCACTCGCGATCGGTAGCCTGATTCCATCTCAACACACTGGATGATCAATCGCTCGCCCTAACTCAATAAACAACGTTATTTGGACGTATATAGTATTATACAACCTGGAAATGGTTCATCAGGATCAACATCCCATAATCGAAAACTGTCTACTCCACGCCGATCGTCCAACGGCGCGAGGAACATACGGTAAGATCCAGCGTTATTTTCTAACGTATTCCATATAAACTGCTCTGATGACCATATGACCCACACTAGACGAATGGTATAACGTTGCCCACGGAATTATAAACGCCCCCTCGCCCATCCGGTCAATATCAGATGATACGTAGTAACTTCTAGAACCACGTCCAGTTGACATTTTTTATCTCACGCCGATTGCTATCAAACTGTATTTCATCATCAATATAATGCATTTGGAGCTATACATCAAGTTCTGGAGAAAGCTGCAGAAAACGATAAAAACATACTTATACTTTAGACCAGTGATTCCCAACCTGGGGTCCGCGGAGCTGATGGCAGCTCATCTGCAAAAAAAGTTAGGACCTACAGCAATCGCGAAAATTACATCACCATGGGCTTCACTGAGGGACCAGACAAACGACCTGAGTGTGTGATTTGTGGAGAAAAGTTGGCAAACTCGAGCCTGAAGCCCAGCAAGCTGAAGAGACATCAGGCGTCTAAGCACCCAGAAACCGTTGGGAAGGATCCAGACTTTTTTCGGAGGAAAGAACAGTCTCTCAAGGCGAACAAGCCTGTTGATGTTAGAGTAGCGTGGAGCAGGGGTGGCAGTGATTTACAGAAGGTTACCGAAGCCTCCTTTGAGTGTTCGCTTTTAATTGCAAAAGCAAAGAAACCGCACAATATTGGCGAGCAGCTCATCAAACCAGCCTGCATCAAAATGGTTTAGAAACTGTGCGGCCCACAGGTGGCGGATAAACTAAAATCAGTACCACTCTCGAACAATGTAGTGAAATACCGAATTGATAAGATGTCAAGTGATTGCGAGCAGCAGCTGTCAGAAAAGCTTAGAAAGGGTCCATTTGCCATACAACTTGATGAAACTACAACTGTCGCAGACAAGGCTGTGCTCATCGTTTATGTGCAATATATTGAAAATGAGGATCTGAAGCAGGACATTCTCATGTCAGTCACTCGAGGTGAGGATATTTTTACTGCAGTGGATTCTTACTTCATTCAACATAAATGCAAACCGTTCACCATTAGGGCCTGATTTGAGAGGATGAATACAGGATTTGAATATTGGCCAAAATTTTGAAATACATAAGGTGCAAGATTAGATTTGTTGATTGAAGGCACAAGTCAAAGAAGCATAGTGGGTCTAATTATGATGCATATGCCTGTGTATAAGTAGTTTGTTATTAAAATGACAAAAAAAAGGTATTAAACCCAGCTAGGACAGATTCTCTCTGCTACTGATTGGAATTTCCTGTCTCATATTTAGTTTAATTTGTTGCATTGATTTGTTCCATAAATGCAAACCGTTCACCATTAGGGACTGATTTGAGAGGATGAATACAGGATTTGAATATTGGCCAAACATTTTGAAATGCATATGGTGCAAGATGAGATTTGTTGATTGAAGGCACAAGTTAAAGAAGCATAGTGGGTCTAATTGTGATGCATATGCCTGTGTATAAGCAGTTTGTTATTAAAATGACAAAAAAAAGGTATTAAACCCAGCTAGGACAGATTCTCTCTGCTACTGATTGGAATTTCCTGTCTCATATTTAGTTTAATTTGTTGCATTGATTTGTTCCATAAATGCAAACCGTTCACCATTAGGGCCTGATTTGAGAGGATGCATTTGTTATTAAAATGAAAAAAAAAAAAGTATTTTATGGTATCTTATTAGGAGGGGGTCCGCGAATTTCATCAGAGATGTTTGGGGGTCCCTGGGGGGAAAAAGGTTGGGAACCACTGCTTTAGACCATATTTTAGTATGAATATGTGAATGAAAAAGTTTAACGTTGCTACACCCTGAACAATAGATACTTGACGTTGAATGGGCCATAATAATGGCAATTTAGCAATAGAATTTAAAAAGTTATAGCCCTGCAAAGAAGGGGAACTTCTCCATAGACAAATAGAGCTGGCTAGGGATGGTAAATTATGAATTTAACCCATGCCGATCAAAGTGTTAAAATCGCAAACACTGAAAAATATTGATTTATGACCAGATGTCATTTCGGGACCGGAATGAAGTGTAAGCATTGTCTATCTGTAATAAAATGTTCAATCAATCAATCAATCAATCAATCAATCAATCAATCAATCAATCAATCAATCAATCAATCAATCAATCAATCCAATAACACACGTTCACTTCATTCTTAAGGTGCTCCCATAGTCGGGCGGACCGTACACGGAGCGGACCCGCGCAGACCCAAAGCGGACTCCAAGTGCGAAGGTCCAATTTTCTAATGCGCGGACGTCCGCGCCGCTGGTGTCACGCAAAACGTTGATCGCCGTTGACATCGACCTGCATTTAATGTGACTGTCAGTAAAACTGCCAGTTTTATTATCGAAATATTGGAAACGGAGATAGAGTCTATGTTATCTCCGTTTCCAATATTTTGAAATAAAACTGGTGTTTTTATTTCATGCAATGCGCGTTTTCCATTTCAGCACCTGTTATTCAAGTGTGTAAAACTGCCAGTTTTATTATCGAAATATTGGAAACGGAGATAAGATACTCTTTATTGACATTGGATGACGACGACATGACAGAATTTGAACAGCGTGGGAATTTTTTTGTAAACTGGCGCAAGACATGTAGGAAATTGGTCCGCGGAGGTCCGCTGAGGTACGCTCGACTATGAAAGCTCAAAGAGTCCAGTCCGTGTACAGTCCGCTTGACCATGGGAGCACCTTCAGATGGAATGCGTTCAAACACAGCACCTCCAAGCTGCTTCTAGACACAGAGGCAATTATTTTATTTTTTTGGAACTACTTTTTCTGCAGATGGTTTTGTCAAGAAATCTTCAATTAATGTGTGTTTATTGTATAGCAATAAGGTTGGATGAACGCGCCAATTGTATAAAAGCCATTATACAACGGCATGCAAATTTCTCGATTCTGATTGGCTGAAACAGTCAATTTACACGTATGTATTCTTCACAATTCCACGCTCCTGGTCCCAGGACCCGCCCACAACCGAATTACAATCACTCTGCCGTGCGGATTTTTAGGAAAAAACAAGATGGCGGACAATAATCTTTAACAAATGGATATGTTGATAGCATCATAACGACTAAATATAAACCGATTCTGTCACGGCGAATGTCTTAGTTCTTTAAACAATGTTGGATGATGTAATTGATGGGTCATGAGTCATTGTGGAACAAAATAAAAATCGCGCAGATTGATTGATTGATTAATTTGCTTTCTTTTTTTTTCTTTTTTTTTTTTTGCCAGAGCTCACTCTCTCACACTGTCTGGCTTCCAGACACACTCACTCGGTTGCATACACAACCACACACACCCACACACACACACACACACACACACACACACACACACACACACACACACACACACAATGTCTTAGTTGCTTAAACAATGTTGGATGATGTAATTGATGGGTCATGAGTCATTGTAGAACAAAATAAAAATCGCGTGAATTGATTGATTGATTGATTATTTGCACAAAAAAAAAATTTTCTTTTCTTTCTTCCCCTTCCTTGCCAGAGCTCACTCTCTCACACTGTCTGGCTTCCAGACACACTCACTCAGTTGCATACACACCACACACACACACACACACACACACACACACACACACACACACACACACACACACACACACACACACACACACACACACACACACACACACACACACAATGTCTTAGTTGCTTAAACAATGTTGGATGATGTAATTGATGGGTCATGAGTCATTGTAGAACAAAATAAAAATCGTGCGAATTGATTGATTGATTAATTGCAATTTTATTATATTTTTTTTTACCTACTTTCAATAGAAGCATCTAAGAATGAAGTTCTATAGAAAGTAGGTCTGCATCCCCTTAACAATTGTTTGTATTGAGCCGTACTGTATTGTACCCATTCTGCATCTGTAATACAATTTTCAATCAATCAATCAATCATTCCAATAACAACCACTAACTTCATAATTAAAAACTAAAGAAAAGTTGGATGTGTTAGTTGGTTGCATGTCTTAGTTGAAAGGCAGTTGGATGTGTTAGTTGGTTGGATGTCTTAGTTCCGAGCTGAGATGTCTTAGTTCCGAGCTGCTTCCACATGGAGGCAACTTCTCTTTTTTTCTTTTTTGGGAACTACTTTTTCTGGCAGATGGTTTTTTCAATAAATCTTCAATTAATGTGTGTTTATTGTATAGCAATAAGGTTGGATGAATGTGGCAGTTGTATAAAAGCATTACACCACTTGCAGTCGTGGTTTGTGAAAAATAAACCATGCCTAGGGGGGTCTAACGACCCTCGGCTACACCTCGGGCCTAACAACCACCCCTAGGCATGCTCTAATTCTCATAACACACTCCTGCGCGTGATGTAATGCTTAGGTGTGAAATTCCTTGGCCGTTGTAAAGTCTGGTGATCTTGCAATCTACATGTTTGTCTAGAGCCGTTCTGCTTCTTAACTTTAGTAATTATATTATGCTTTAATAATTTGTGCTGTTATTGTCTATTATTACATGGCGTTTTCACATTCGCCGAAATGCTTCCTTTTGATTGGTCAATAGCCCCCCGACTGCGGTCATTATTTTTCAATAATGACCGCAGATTTTTCAATAATGACCGCAGAGCGCAGCTGTTCGCAATCAAGCCCACTGACACACTGTTTCAGTGCAATTAGACACTGCCGTGCCGGCGATGACAGGGGGCGGAGCGACGAGCGGACCCAGAACACAGCGGAGCCAGAACACAGAGGCTGCCCGCGATAATAATAATCACTTTATTTGGGCTGACAGAGCCACAGAACAACTGCGATTTGTCAAATGAATTAGGTATATTGTTAGTAAGTTAGCCATGTAATAAGCGGGATAATGTATAGCCTACTCGTTTAAAACACCTTCACTACGTTTAAAACACCTCGGCGCGGCGCCTCGGTATTTTAAACTCCGTGTCGGTCAATTATTTTGCGACAATGACCTCGTAGGCATACATTATCCCTTACATAACCATCAAAAATATACTCCACTAATTACATTCTGTACTGTATCTACAAAAACCCCTGTAAATCATCTGCCCTTTATTCATTTGCTTAGATTATTTTGTACACTTGATCTCAATAAGGTGCTGAATGAGCTCAGTGGCAATTCTACAGTCTGGTCAATGTTAGCATGATGTTATTCACCGTCAAAGAAGGAAAAATATGATGAAAAGAGCATATAAATCAGATTAGGTGCATAACCACATCATCCTCATTCTTACTTGTAAAGGGGCGATATGAACGAATGAAGCGGTGGTAGAATGAAGGTGTTGCTGGGTTCAAGTCCAAGTTCGTAATGGATGAGCAAGGCACAACACGCCCCCCTACAGGTTGTAATGGATGAGCAAGGCACAACACGCCCCCCTACAGGTTGTAATGGATGAGCAAGGCACAATACGCCCCCCTACAGGTTGTAATGGATGAGCAAGGCACAACACGCCCCCCTACAGGTTGTAATGGATGAGCAAGGCACAACACGCCCCCCTACAGGTTGTAATGGATGAGCAAGGCACAACACGCCCCCCTACAGGTTGTAATGGATGAGCAAGGCACAACACGCCCCCCTACAGGTTGTAATGGATGAGCAAGGCACAACACGCCCCCCTACAGGTTGTAATGGATGAGCAAGGCACAACACGCCCCCCTACAGGTTGTAATGGATGAGCAAGGCACAACACGCCCCCCTACAGGTTGTAATGGATGAGCAAGGCACAACACGCCCCCCTACAGGTTGTATGACGGAAGTGACATCACCAAAAAAAATAATCAGGAAGAAATGCACAGCGAAAATAGAGAGAGAGAGAAACGTTCTCATAGAATGAATGAATTTTAAATTTTTTTTTATGGAATGGAAGAGCCACACACCAACCCTTTTTATCAATGGATGGAGGAGCCGCACATTGACGGGCAAAGCCGCGGGTTGGCCACCCCTGATCTAGAGGAAAGGTGATGGAGTCACCAGAAACAATAGGGTTAATAAACGGGTCATAAATGTGCACCTCAAATTTGAAATTATTTGAATGAAAGCTAATCAAATGATCACATTCACACGAGGGAAATGCCGTGGCGGTCCGGGTAAATCCACAATATCCCCAACACAGTCGTTCGGGGCAGTGGCGGCTGGTCCATTGAGGGCGCTAGAGCGCCGCCCCCCTGGTTAAAAGAAGAAGAAGAAAGAATTATTTTGCGTGTCCTATTCATCCCCCGGCCGCGTGAATACTTTCCCCAAGGCAGTTGTCCTTCCGCGTTCGGTTTACGCGGCCTGATACAACTGCCTTGGGGAAAGTATTCACGCCCCCCGGCCCCTAGCGGCCTAGCCCCCTCCAACCCCTTTTCATGGGCGCTCGATCTCAGCTCCACGGTCAGTGCGCAACTCACAGGGCAAATACATACGTACGTAAATAAATACGTACGCACAACATAACACAATCAAATACGATATCCGAGGGCGCTTCGTCTAGTGCCCGAAGTAGTCACTCTATTGGCTGAGAGTGGCACGTGACTTCACGTCCCTACTCACCTCGAGTATAGTAGGGAAATACGCTCGGCTAGGAGTTGTTGGAAATTGATAATAATCACAAGATACTGTACATTCAGACAGTGTTGGATCTAACTAAATAGATTTATATGGACACTTTTATGGAAAGTTCAAGCCTGGACCACAAAGCTTGTCAAGGGTTAGGCTATACTCTGTCTTAGCTGGTTCGATAACAACAACAACAACAACAACAACAACAAGCTATATATTTTTTTGTGGACAGCTGAATGTCAACTCTTCTGAGGGTAAGTC
>NC_140173.1:84933384-85162384 GCF_963971535.1 Notolepis coatsorum
CTGTGTTTGTACCACATGCATGACACTGTATATACCTCACACTGTGTTTGTACCACATGCATGACACTGTATATACCTTACACTGTGTTTGTACCACATGCATGACACTGTATATACCTTACACTGTGTTTGTACCACATGCATGACACTGTATATACCTTACACTGTGTTTGTACCACATGCATGACACTGTATATACCTTACACTGTGTTTGTACCACATGCATGACACTGTATATACCTTACGCTGTGTTTGTACCACATGCATGACACTGTATATACCTTACACTGTGTTTGTACCACATGCATGACACTGTATATACCTTACACTGTGTTTGTACCACATGCATGACACTGTATATACCTCACACTGTGTTTGTACCACATGCATGACACTGTATATACCTTACACTGTGTTTGTACCACATGCATGACACTGTATATACCTTACACTGTGTTTGTACCACATGCATGACACTGTATATACCTTACACTGTGTTTGTACCACATGCATGACACTGTATATACCTTACACTGTGTTTGTACCACATGCATGACACTGTATACCTTACACTGTGTTTGTACCACATGCATGACACTGTATATACCTTACACTGTGTTTGTACCACATGCATGACACTGTATATACCTTACACTGTGTTTGTACCACATGCATGACACTGTATATACCTTACACTGTGTTTGTACCACATGCATGACACTGTATATACCTTACACTGTGTTTGTACCACATGCATGACACTGTATATACCTTACACTGTGTTTGTACCACATGCATGACACTGTATATACCTTACACTGTGTTTGTACCACATGCATGACACTGTATATACCTTACACTGTGTTTGTACCACATGCATGACACTGTATATACCTTACACTGTGTTTGTACCACATGCATGACACTGTATATACCTTACACTGTGTTTGTACCACATGCATGACACTGTATATACCTTACACTGTGTTTGTACCACATGCATGACACTGTATATACCTTACACTGTGTTTGTACCACATGCATGACACTGTATATACCTTACACTGTGTTTGTACCACATGCATGACACTGTATATACCTTACACTGTGTTTGTACCACATGCATGACACTGTATATACCTTACACTGTGTTTGTACCACATGCATGACACTGTATATACCTTACACTGTGTTTGTACCACATGCATGACACTGTATACCTTACACTGTGTTTGTACCACATGCATGACACTGTATATACCTTACACTGTGTTTGTACCACATGCATGACACTGTATACCTTACACTGTGTTTGTACCACATGCATGACACTGTATATACCTTACACTGTGTTTGTACCACATGCATGACACTGTATATACCTTACACTGTGTTTGTACCACATGCATGACACTGTATATACCTTACACTGTGTTTGTACCACATGCATGACACTGTATATACCTTACACTGTGTTTGTACCACATGCATGACACTGTATATACCTTACACTGTGTTTGTACCACATGCATGACACTGTATACCTTACACTGTGTTTGTACCACATGCATGACACTGTATATACCTTACACTGTGTTTGTACCACATGCATGACACTGTATATACCTTACACTGTGTTTGTACCACATGCATGACACTGTATATACCTTACACTGTGTTTGTACCACATGCATGACACTGTATATACCTTACACTGTGTTTGTACCACATGCATGACACTGTATATACCTTACACTGTGTTTGTACCACATGCATGACACTGTATATACCTTACACTGTGTTTGTACCACATGCATGACACTGTATATACCTTACACTGTGTTTGTACCACATGCATGACACTGTATATACCTCACACTGTGTTTGTACCACATGCATGACACTGTATATACCTTACACTGTGTTTGTACCACATGCATGACACTGTATATACCTTACACTGTGTTTGTACCACATGCATGACACTGTATATACCTTACACTGTGTTTGTACCACATGCATGACACAGTATATACCTTACACTGTGTTTGTACCACATGCATGACACTGTATATACCTTACACTGTGTTTGTACCACATGCATGACACTGTATATACCTTACACTGTGTTTGTACCACATGCATGACACTGTATATACCTTACACTGTGTTTGTACCACATGCATGACACTGTATATACCTTACACTGTGTTTGTACCACATGCATGACACTGTATATACCTTACACTGTGTTTGTACCACATGCATGACACTGTATACCTTACACTGTGTTTGTACCACATGCATGACACTGTATATACCTTACACTGTGTTTGTACCACATGCATGACACTGTATATACCTTACACTGTGTTTGTACCACATGCATGACACTGTATATACCTTACACTGTGTTTGTACCACATGCATGACACTGTATATACCTTACACTGTGTTTGTACCACATGCATGACACTGTATATACCTTACACTGTGTTTGTACCACATGCATGACACTGTATATACCTTACACTGTGTTTGTACCACATGCATGACACTGTATATACCTTACACTGTGTTTGTACCACATGCATGACACTGTATATACCTTACACTGTGTTTGTACCACATGCATGACACTGTATATACCTTACACTGTGTTTGTACCACATGCATGACACTGTATATACCTCACACTGTGTTTGTACCACATGCATGACACTGTATATACCTTACACTGTGTTTGTACCACATGCATGACACTGTATATACCTCACACTGTGTTTGTACCACATGCATGACACTGTATATACCTTACACTGTGTTTGTACCACATGCATGACACTGTATATACCGTACACTGTGTTTGTACCACATGCATGACACTGGATACCTTACACTGTGTTTGTACCACATGCATGACACTGTATACCTTACACTGTGTTTGTACCACATGCATGACACTGTATATACCTTACACTGTGTTTGTACCACATGCATGACACTGTATATACCGTACACTGTGTTTGTACCACATGCATGACACTGGATACCTTACACTGTGTTTGTACCACATGCATGACACTGGATACCTTACACTGTGTGTGTACCACATGCATGACACTGTATACCTTACACTGTGTTTGTACCACATGCATGACACTGGATACCTTACACTGTGTTTGTACCACATGCATGACACTGGATACCTTACACTGTGTTTGTACCACATGCATGACACTGTATATACCTTACACTGTGTTTGTACCACATGCATGACACTGTATATACCTCACACTGTGTTTGTACCACATGCATGACACTGTATATACCTTACACTGTGTTTGTACCACATGCATGACACTGTATATACCTTACACTGTGTTTGTACCACATGCATGACACTGTATATACCTTACACTGTGTTTGTACCACATGCATGACACTGTATATACCTCACACTGTGTTTGTACCACATGCATGACACTGTATATACCTTACACTGTGTTTGTACCACATGCATGACACTGTATATACCTTACACTGTGTTTGTACCACATGCATGACACTGTATATACCTTAGACTGTGTTTGTACCACATGCATGACACTGTATATACCTCACACTGTGTTTGTACCACATGCATGACACTGTATATACCTTACACTGTGTTTGTACCACATGCATGACACTGTATATACCTCACACTGTGTTTGTACCACATGCATGACACTGTATATACCTTACACTGTGTTTGTACCACATGCATGCATGGACAGGTGTGCATGCGTCACAGGTTGACCTATATAAGATAAGATAAGATATTCCTTTATTGATCCCCTTGGGGAAATCTGAGTGTCATAGCAGCAGGGGGAGGAAGGGTAGTAGAAGATAAATACATTTAAAAAAAAAAAAAAAGTATATGAGAAAGATAAACTGTGTACACAAAGGTGCAGATGAGGGTTTGTATGCCCTATTGGTCATAATATATGTTACAATAAATACAGGCAATGCAATAAAAACATTGAATATATACTATGAGTTTAGTTTAGTTTAGTTCATTTGACCATTTTTTAAATACATTACATGTTACAACAAGTCATGCATCCTAAAATTATCAAGGATAGCACAAAAAAGTCACAGACTTATTTCCATTGTGGTCCTTGGTCTCAGCAGCACATGGTATTTACATAAACATGTATTACACATATTACCATCAGCCTACAGTATATTGCTAAAAATTTAATTAAAAAGTAAAATACACATTATTAATAAAATATACAAATACAATATACAAAATGTACAGACACATTCAAACTACACTACATTAAAAACTAGAACCTTCCTTAGTTACTCTGGGACATTTTCTAGGAGCCATTTCCTAACGTTCACCTTGAAACTATACAGGTTCAAGATCTGTTTGGTGGTCAAAGGCAACTCATTCCACTCCTGTGCTCCTTTGTGAGCAAATGAGCACTGTCCCATCTTTGTTCTACACCTTGGAGCAGTGGTTCCCAACCTTTTTCCCCCCAGGGACCCCCAAACATCTCTGATGAAATTCGCGGACCCCCTCCTAATAAGATACCATAAAATACTTTTTTTTTTTTTCATTTTAATAACAAATGCATCCTCTCAAATCAGGCCCTAATGGTGAACGGTTTGCATTTATGGAACAAATCAATGCAACAAATTAAACTAAATATGAGACAGGAAATTCCAATCAGTAGCAGAGAGAATCTGTCCTAGCTGGGTTTAATACCTTTTTTTTGTCATTTTAATAACAAACTGCTTATACACAGGCATATGCATCACAATTAGACCCACTATGCTTCTTTAACTTGTGCCTTCAATCAACAAATCTCATCTTGCACCATATGCATTTCAAAATGTTTGGCCAATATTCAAATCCTGTATTCATCCTCTCAAATCAGTCCCTAATGGTGAACGGTTTGCATTTATGGAACAAATCAATGCAACAAATTAAACTAAATATGAGACAGGAAATTCCAATCAGTAGCAGAGAGAATCTGTCCTAGCTGGGTTTAATACCTTTTTTTTGTCATTTTAATAACAAACTGCTTATACACAGGCATATGCATCATAATTAGACCCACTATGCTTCTTTGACTTGTGCCTTCAATCAACAAATCTAATCTTGCACCTTATGTATTTCAAAATTTTGGCCAATATTCAAATCCTGTATTCATCCTCTCAAATCAGGCCCTAATGGTGAACGGTTTGCATTTATGTTGAATGAAGTAAGAATCCACTGCAGTAAAAATATCCTCACCTCGAGTGACTGACATGAGAATGTCCTGCTTCAGATCCTCATTTTCAATATATTGCACATAAATGATGAGCACAGCCTCGTCTGCGACAGTTGTAGTTTCATCAAGTTGTATGGCAAATGGACCCTTTCTAAGCTTTTCTGACAGCTGCTGCTCGCAATCACTTGACATCTTATCAATTCGGTATTTCACTACATTGTTCGAGAGTGGTACTGATTTTAGTTTATCCGCCACCTGTGGGCCGCACAGTTTCTAAACCATTTTGATGCAGGCTGGTTTGATGAGCTGCTCGCCAATATTGTGCGGTTTCTTTGCTTTTGCAATTAAAAGCGAAGACTCAAAGGAGGCTTCGGTAACCTTCTGTAAATCACTGCCACCCCTGCTCCACGCTACTCTAACATCAACAGGCTTGTTCGCCTTGAGAGACTGTTCTTTCCTCCGAAAAAAGTCTGGATCCTTCCCAACGGTTTCTGGGTGCTTAGACGCCTGATGTCTCTTCAGCTTGCTGGGCTTCAGGCTCGAGTTTGCCAACTTTTCTCCACAAATCACACACTCAGGTCGTTTGTCTGGTCCCTCAGTGAAGCCCATGGTGATGTAATTTTCGCGATTGCTGTAGGTCCTAACTTTTTTTGCAGATGAGCTGCCATCATCTCCTTTTCGTTTGTCACACATTTTCGCCTCTGGCCGCTGACTGCAGACGAGCCGAGAAAGTTAACTAGCGTGCTAGGCTAGCTACAGAAAGTGATACAGTCAACTGATTCGCGTTTTAGCGGCTACCCGGTAGCCTACTGTTAACATTCAAAAATCATGTCTAGATGTTTATTTATTTATCTTTATTTTTTTTATTGTAGTGGAGAGACTATTCATGCTTCTGATGATACAAAAAAAATTTAAATTAAAAAAAAAAAAAAAAAAAAAAAAAAAAACTCAAATCATCTTTGGTCTGGCGGACCCCCTGCGCCCCCTGGCGGACCCCCAGGGGTCCGCGGACCCCAGGTTGGGAATCACTGCCTTGGAGGATGCAGGTTTGCTATGCTAGATCTCGTTCTGTGGCTGTGTGATTCACTAACACTAGGAAAATAGTTACTAAAATATTTGGGGGCCCTGCTATTTATTATTTTGTGTACCATGTTGAGCCTAAGCTGGGCTACTCTGGCCTCAACTGGCCAGTTGAGCTCCTGAAAATGTCTCCTCTCAACATGATCACGAGGTCCTAGGCCCATCACAACCCTGATCAGATTATTCTGTGACACATGTAGTTTCTTCTACAGTCCCTCAAACCAGGCTACACTAGCATAATCAAAATGACACTGCACCAGGCTGTTGGCCAGTAGTCTAAGGCTTTCCCTGTCAAGAAGATTGGCCTTTTATAGCCAAAAACTTGGTGCAGGCATTTACCTTACCCAGCACATGTAAGGCCATTTCCTCCCCCCCCCAGACTGTCATCCAGCATACAGCCCAGGTACTTCACTGCTGTTCTTGCTGCTATAACCTCAGACCCTAATTCTACCTTGAGTTCAGGAGCCTTTTTTAATCTGGGCTTAGATCCAAACAAAATAGACTCTGTTTTGCCTAAGTGAAGTGAGAGCCTATTGTCAGACAGCCAATTCCTAACCTTAGAGAGTTCCTCTCCTAGCATTCTTTGGAGTGTACTCAGATCCTTATGGGAGATGAGCAAAGCTGAATCATCTGCAAATAAGAATAAATTACAAGAACATGCTTCTCTCATATGATTTATGTACAATAAAAATAGCAATGGTCCTAAAACACTTCCTTGCGGCACCCCACAAACGATTGGTTTGGCATTCGACGAAAAAACCATTGACCTCTACCCTCTGGTCCCTGTCTGTCAGATATGAGGCAATCCACTTTACAGCTGTATCATTCAGTCCCAGAGCTTTCAGTTTATTAACACATTGTGCGCCATAAACGGCGTAAGTCGTTATTGCCCGCCATGCGTTGAACGCCAACACCGGCGTAAATAATTTTTGGGATCAATATTTAATTTTTTCGCCATGGCATTCATAATTCATCCAGCCTCCCTCCGGACTGCAGCGGCACCCTGTCTGAGATTGCAACGCCTCAATACCGCCGCCTGGTGGATGGTCGGGTGAGTTACACTCACATCAAACCGGAAGTGGCGATCGGTGCATCGAGGAAATCCCTCCAGCAGTCATATCTTGTTACGTGGGTCCAGACAAACACTCGAGTGCATTTGGATTGCTTTCTAAACGTAATAATCAATATGATTTCGGCGTTTATTGCGCCACACAAACCGGAAATGGATCTAGGCGATCAACGTCAAATAATTGGGATATTTTTCCTCCAGTCTCATCGGTGAACGGTAACAGGACACTAACGTTATTTTCAGCCCGATTGTCCATTTCCTTGTTTGCAGTCAGTCTGATCAATATATCAACCCATACTAAATAAAGCCGTTACTGACGATCAAGGAATTATAAACGACCCCCCACCCTTTCCTTCACGCATGACGAAGCATAATGTATACCGATCATATACATTTGAATTTTTTTATATAGCATGTATAGGAAAGAAACGCCAATCGATAATCTATCATATGCGCCAGGGCCTATAACTAGCGTTTTTGGAATTACAGCAGAAAAGCTTAAAAACATACTTATATTCTCGAAGGTATTAACACAACAATGTATGAATGAAAAAATATAACGTTCCCACATCCGGAACGATAGATAATCGATGTTGAATGGGCCATAGTAATGTCAATATAGCAATACAATTAAAAAAGTTATAGCCCTGCAAAGAAGGTAAACATCTCCATAGGGTTACAGTGCTGGCAGACTGGGTATAATGATGGGCACAATGCCCGGCACCCAATGTGTTAAGCAGTAGACCATGATTTACTGTGTCGAAGGCTTTCTGAAGATCAATTAAGACCATTCCACACAGTTTCCCTTCATCCATCTCCTTTCTAATAAAATCAGTTAGATAAAGGAGGCATGAGTCTGTAGAATATGACTTCCTAAACCCTGATTGAAATTCATATAGAAGATTGTCCTTGCTAACATATTCTGATATCTGCTCGTGCACCACTCTTTCTAAAATCTTGGACGTGACACTCAAAATGGATACTGGCCTGTAATTACCAGGCTCAGAGCTATTCCCTTTTTTGTACAAGGGAATAATCTTTGCATGTTTAGTACCACTTGGTAAAATGCCTTGCTCCTGGGAGAGGTTAATAAGATGTGCAACACAGGGAGCTATTTCCTGTGCCCCATCTCCTAAAAACTTTGCAGAAATGTTGCCGAAGCCAGTGGCTAATGCTATATTAAGCTCGGCCAACATTTCTGCTACTTTCTCAACTGTCACTTTGGTCAAGGTAAACGAATTGGCCAGTACCCCTCGGCCAGAATAAAACCTCTGAATAAACTCCTCTCCATATACTCCTGTCTTAGGCGGCAATGCATCAACAAGCTTGTTGGCTACTGAGGTAAAGAAGGCATTAAATTCATTGGTCACCTGTGCTTTATCAAATTCTATTTTACCTTTGATATTTAGGCCAATATTGGGCTTGCCACTGCTGGCTTTGCCCCCACAACCCATGTCTTTCAGAGCTTTTCATAGCTTCTTAGGTTCATTTTTGTTTTCCTTTATTAGATTCATGTAGTACTCCTTTTTGGTTTCCTTAATCCTTCTTTGAGCTTCATTTCTGCGTTGTTTATATATATCAGCATCTGCTTGCTCATGGGATTTCCTCAAGAGCTGTAATCATAACATTGTGTGCTAAAGTTCCAAACGCATCACGGAAGTCCAGAAAAACAGCGAAGTATTCACTAGACCCGTGCTGAAAGTCGTCGATACCCGTTTTGAGACAAAACACATGTTCATTCATGCCTTGCCGATTGATGTAGGCCTTTTGCTTGGGAGATAATATGTTTTCATCCACGAGCCACGGGAGGATTCGGGCAAGAACGCATTTCATGAACACTTTATAGATGGTGGGTAAAAGGGGAATGTCTCTCCAGGTTGACGGATCGTCGGGGATATTGCCTTTTTTGGGGATCCTATAGATGAGATCGCCCTTCCATGAATCAGGGACACTCGTGTTCACCAAGCAGATGTTAAATATGGATGTTAAAATGTCGGGCTCCGTAGCTCTGAGCTGTTCATATGAGACACCGTCCACGCCAAATGCACTGTTATTGGGGAGCGTGCGTAAAACAGTCTCTACCTCGTCTTGCGTAAAACGCGTAACAGCGGGGAGATAGGACGGCTCCGAGGGCTGTATATCCGAACACCATGGTGGTGATGGAAGTGGGTCAGTAATGAGCGTTTGACCACGACATTTATTCTGATAATGTGACTGCACCAGCTCACAATTATCAGGGCAAGGAGGGGGGTCGGGGAATTTACTGTTATTCAGAATGATTTTAATTGCGTCAGATTGTCTGTGCTGCCACAGATATGACAGCTTGTCTCGGCTCACCTTCCTCCGCTGTTGTTGTCTTGTAGACGTCAACGAGGGCTGCACTGTGTCCCGGAGAAAACGCAACTGCACCTCGATCCAACCAGAGGCTGGAGCCGGCGTTACTGCCACCGGGAGCGGCTGCTTCGTTGGTAGTGTAGTAAATTCCTACAGAACCCTACAACAATCTAAGGTTATTGTAGTACAGTACAATGAGATTGCTTATCTGGAAGGAGGAGAAAGGGATCATATTGATAGAATTGTTGATCTCTTCATCTGACTTAAAGCAGATGAAGAATTAAACGTGTAGCCAGACAAACCATGAACTATAGTCCAATTCAACATTTATTTGAGCCAGAGGCCCAGGTGAATAAGAACAAAAGATTATCAGAAAACATTAACAGGGCTGTCTGTGTACAGAAATCACAATCAGGTTTTGCATTCTCAAACCCCAATATGTACAGAAACAGTCACTTGGTAACATAATTTGAACATACATTGACCATACTGTACACATTATACATGAGTAAATCTGGTTTCAGATATTAAGGATTACACTAAACTTAAACAACAAATGGTGTTTCCCATGTTTTTACTCACATAAAATGCAAACAGCACAGCAGCAGTCTCTCGATGGTGGGGAGGGGTGGAGCCGCAGATCGGGGTTGGATGATCTGGGCTCCAGACTAACATTTTGTGTCCCCTTATATCTTGTAATTTCTAGCCAATCATAGCACATTTTACTAATATGGTCCTCCAATCCGGCGTCTTCTGTGGGCGGTCTCCCCTTCTCCCTGGTTTCCTCTGGGGGGGGGGGGCTGGTTGCCCCCCCCCCCTCCTCAATCCCCTGTGTGGGTCTTGTCCCACGGGTGGGGGCTGGTGTGATGTCATCTGGTGGGGTGGTGTGAATAGCCTCCTCCTTTGGGCCATATTACCATACAGTACTAACCAGAATTCTATAGTGGGGGGTGGAGAATGGCTCTCTGTCACCCCTGTATCCATCCATATTTAGCACTGAAAACCCACTCTGCTTGTTGACAGAGTAGCTGTGATGACTTCACTAACAAGAGTGTAATCACCCTTCAAACCTTATTTCTAATATTATGGTTTACTCTTTTGATACTAAACAGTTGATTAATAGATAACTTTGTTTGTGTTTTAGTGTCAGTTTGAAAAGGTGTAGTGGGGGGTTGAGTACAGCAGGGTTTTGCTAGTGGCCCCCGTAGGTGTGGTGGTAATCTGGTCACAGTAGGTGTGACCTTTGTCTGTTCAAGTGTCTCTAGTCTCGTTCCTCATTTAGCCCTGCAGCCCATTCTGCTAAACAGTATACAAGGCATAATGTTATGGTTTCCTAATTATTCACACCTATTAATTATGAAATTCAACGTCAATACTACCACAGTAGCTTGTTCAGTACCCGCGCTACGTACTTTAGAATGGGGAGACCGAAGGGCTTTCCACGGCGGCTCTCAGTTGTAAAGACTCCGTTGTTGAAAAATATTCCGATCAGGAGTTTTATGAGACGGATCCAACTCCCAGGGTCTGCTGATGCAGCGTAGTGTTTTTTCACATGCTGTCCGCTCACCAAACTGCTCCTGAAGGCTCTTTCTTTTACCTGAAAGGCCAGCCAATGCGGCTCAGTCAGGGGGTTCACCAGCTCAGAGAAATCCGTGGATGACAGCTCCACACCCAGCGGGGAACCCGGCGTCGGGTCGTGGGCTAGCCACGGTTGCTCAACCACTCTCCCACTTTGGAGTGCTTGTTTGTAAGCAACTCTGATTGCCGAAATCAGGCACATTGTCCAAACTGTTCACACAAACACACACACACACACACACAAACACCCACACACAGGGAGAGCTTTGTTCAAACAGGTAGAATAAATCTCTGCGTTGATGGAATAATCACAAGCACAGCTGTGGGGACAACAGCAACAGATGAACTAAGAATTAATTAATTCCCACTCACTCTCGTCCTCTATCTCCCTCTCTGTATCTCCCCAGGTGGCCCTCCTCTCCTCTCTTTCATTACTTTCAGCCAGGATTCTCTCTCTCTTTCTCCATCTCTCCTCGGGGTGGCCCTCCTCTCCTCTCTTTCATTACTTTCATCCGGGATTCTCTCTCTTTCTCTCGCCGGGTCACCTCCTCAGGCCCCAGGCTCTTTACACCACTACCCCCAACTCTCAGCTCATAACCCACCTAATTGAATCTGTCATTGCCTTAATTGCTTTAATTAATCGCCGTCCCTATCTTCAAGCCTTTTTTGGGGGAGGCGGAGGGGGGGGGCGTGGGGGGGGGGGGTCGTATCAGGTGCCAGCGCTGCCGGCTCTGTCGTGGATGCCGGGAGAGTGATAAACGAAGAGAGTAAATGTCTTTGGACGTTGCCGGTGAAGGAGCTGTGGAGAGACACTGAGGGATGCGGGACAAGCATCAGGTTCTGGTGATTGTGTTTGCTCACGGCTGCCAATCGTAATGAACCTGGTGCTGGGGGGGGGGGCTCTCGCGTCCCACAGAGGCCTGTAGGTGAGGGGGATCTCAACCTGAGCCTAACAGCTGTACCGCTGGTTACTCCTGTGCCACAACGGCGGGGGTTAGTACACACTTGGCATCACTGTCAGATCAATCTTATTGACGTTGTACAAAATATAATATTTAGTCATACATAAGTGGTAAATAGTGCATTTATACAACAGCTTTTTATCCAAAGCGCGCTTTACAATTTCTTCCCCACATTTTGCCCACACACTCAGACACCGACGGCGGGTGTAACCATGCAAGGTGCCAACCTGCTCATCGGGAACACTTAGGGATTAAGTGTCTTGCTCAACTACACTTCGACACGCTGCCCGGGAGGAGCGAGAATCTAATCGGGAACCTCGGGATTACCAGGCGACTGCTCTACCTCCCGAGCCACTGTCGCCCCTCAATAAAAGATGGTCTTGTCTCTTGAGTGTGATCGGAAGTGTCTTGGTTTATTTCAGGCGAATGCGTTCGGGTTCAAAACAGCAGCTGCGTGGTGGACGTGACATGAACACAGTGCCACAGAGAATTAACACCTTTCTTCAGAGGTGTTCAGTTCTTATGCAGAAGAGTGAGTTTTCATTAGTGTGTCTGTAATAATGTAAAGGTCCAGTCCGAATGCTCTTTTGTGATGTTTATTTCAAGCTGTCAAATGCAATACAGGGCCAATGCAACACACCAGCTGTTACTCATTATCCTACCTTTCCTATATGAGTAGGAGCCTGATAAGACCCTGCAGGTGACCGTCTGACTGCCTGAATGAAAAGTAACCCACATTATAACAGTGTCGATTGCAGCAGTTTTCAACGTTATCATTTATAGACCAGACCCATACATGTGCTAGAAGTATAAAGTATAATAAATCGCAAATTACTTTGGGTATATGCAATCGTGTGTTAAGCCAATCATTATATCTTGTACCATAGGGTTCAGACGTCCACTCCAACAGAGAAGTGAGATGAATTGGGCAATCTCCAAATAGTTTTATATAGAAACAGATGTCAATGCAGCTCCTGTCTCTCTGCTAGAGAGGACCATCCAACCCACAGGACACAATGGTGAGTACCATAACCATCACCGGTGATACATCTAATGGCAGAATGATATACAGAGTCAAAGGCATTTATGATAAATGACATCTCCGTTCTCCAACACAGACAGGAAAACTGCCTCTATACAAGAAGCCAATATTTTGTCACAGTTGACTTGCAAGAATGCCCACATGATATTTAAATGTACATGTACATTGTCCAGCAAGCCAGATATACATCATCAGAATATCTTTGCAATGGGAGGGAGAGTAAGGGGAGATGTGGAGAGAAATGTCAGGTTCTCACGATTGATCCCAACCATGTGTTCCCAAATATATCAAAGAAACCTTGATCACAGCCATGGCTGCCCCTCCAGCGGAGTAGGAACATGTAGATCGCTGTGCGTATGTTTCAGGCGGTAATTGTTGAATCGGAGCAGGGCGGGCATGTCTTGCGCTCGTCTCGCCACCTGGGTTCAAATCGTTGTAAAAAAAAGAAAAAAAAAAGAAAAGGCTTGATGTTCAATCACATTCACTGCTCAACAGCAAAACAAAAAAAAACCATTGCTTTACCTACATTTACATTTAGCTATACACTTTTATCCAATGTGATTTACAAGTTCTGTACAACAATTCTGCAGGAAGGGTACAACTCTGGCAGCTAACGGTACATTTGGTGCATTTTTCTTTTATATAGCGCTTTTATCCAAAGCGCTTTACAATTTGTGTTCCTCACATTCATCACTCACACTTTCACACACCGATGGCGGATGCAACCATGCTGCCAACCTGCTCATCGGGACCAGTTATGGGGTGTCTTGCTCTAGGACACTTTGTGTGAGGGCTGCGGGTGTTGGGTCACTAGCAAAATAATAGGGACTCTTTAAGTTATTCGTATAACGAAATAACAGAGTGTATATAAAAAACTTAAATAACAATAAACCTCCACTAAGGGAGTTTATGTACAGTAGTGGACAAAAGACAGTTTCAAAAGAAACACAAGAAAACTGTCATGAAAATAAACACTACCATAAAAGGCTCAGCTTCTATAAAACAAACGTGCAAAATAAAGCCAGTAGCCAAAAACAAGAATGGCTACAAAGAAAGGCTAAATGCTGAATAGGGCAGATATCACTACTACACTTTAATATAACAAGCCTGACCAGAAGGATAGTTAACACAAAAGGAAATGAGAAAGCACCCTGCGAGACTCAAACTTAAATAGACGCAGTTACCATAGGCACAGCTGTACTGCTGCACTGAATCGGGTGCAATCAAGCCCACACACCTGCCCTACCATGAGGCAATTAACCACAGAGGCCAGTGATTGACAGCAGTCCCCCTAGTCCCATTACCCACACTTGCCTGGGACGCCTCTTCTTTAAAGGCGGTCCAAGAGCCCTTCCGCGTTTCTCTGATTGGCCGCGACGCCCCACGTGACAACGCCGCCGTGCGTCTGCCGCGGAGCTTTCCCGCGGCATTATGCAGCCGCAATCCCCCCTCTTTCAACATCGACGGTTAGCTCAACTTGCTCGCCGCCTTGCTGTGGAACCTGCGGTGCGTTGGTGACAAGTTCGAATCCCTTCAATTTTTTTTTCTTTTTTTTTAACGTGCATTCTTTCGCCGGTTAAGTTTAGGCATTGTTTCGGAGTTGGTTAAGGTTAGGGTTAAGTTTAGGCATTGTTTCGGAGTTGGTTAAGGTTAGGGTTACGTTTAGGCATTGTTTCGGAGTTGGTTAAGGTTAGGGTTAAGTTTAGGCATTGTTTCGGAGTTGGTTAAGGTTAGGGTTACGTTTAGGCATTGTTTCGGAGTTGGTTAAGGTTAGGGTTAAGTTTAGGCATTGTTTCGGAGTTGGTTACGGTTAGGGTTAAGTTTAGGCATTGTTTCGGAGTTGGTTAAGGTTAGGGTTAAGTTTAGGCATTGTTTCGGAGTTGGTTAAGGTTAGGGTTAAGTTTAAGCATTGTTTCGGAGTTGGTTAAGGCTAGGGTTAAGTTTAGGCATTGTTTCGGAGTTGGTTAAGGTTAGGGTTAAGTTTAGGCATTGTTTCGGAGTTGGTTACGGTTAGGGTTAAGTTTAGGCATTGTTTCGGAGTTGGTTAAGGTTAGAGTTGGTCGCAGAGCATGGCAATAGAATGCAGCCTATTTCCGCTCTGCCGCTCCGCTCCTCGGCAGACGCGCGGCGGCGTTGTCACGTGGGGCGTCGCGGCCAATCAGAGAAATGCGGAAGGGCTCTTTAAAGGGCTGCCTTAAAAGTAGAGGCGCCTGGGACAGCGATAACAGAGCACTGGTCTCCTTCAGTCACAGGCCGGTAGCCAGCTGGTGTTGTTTGTCTGACCGGGAGAGAAATTGTCCAGGAGTCTGCTGGTCCGCAATTTTTTTTTCAAACGGTCGGTAATTAGGATCATTAAGTGATGAAACATTAAAACGTCAGGACAAAACTGAGCCTTGTTTTG
Source organism: Notolepis coatsorum (assembly GCF_963971535.1). Lineage (NCBI taxonomy): Eukaryota > Metazoa > Chordata > Actinopteri > Aulopiformes > Paralepididae > Notolepis > Notolepis coatsorum. The sequence goes on from NC_140173.1 coordinate 84,949,118, forward strand.
GAAACTGATGGTTACTTTTTGGAGATAAATGTTTTGACCCCAAAAAAAGTATTATGTCCCCCTGTGTGCAGGATCTGTCATAATTCTTTTAAAATAGTTTTACAGGAAATAAAACACTCAAATACCCTTAAGAATACCTACAAATTGGGGCACCCAAGTGGCGACCCATGTAACACGCTGCGTCACGAAGCGGCCGACCTGGGTTCGATTCCCGGACCCGGCGCCCCTTGCCGAATGTCTTCCCCCCGCTCTGTCTCCCGTTCTTCCTCTCTCTCTCCCTCTACCGGACTGCCCGGTAGTACAAAGCAAATGTCTTGTCATTGTTGGGACAGGTACACAGGTGATAATACTTCTTTCTATGAAATTTGGACATGTCCTACACAAGACGTCGGGCTCACTTTTTTAGCCTATAATTTTTTTTGGAAATACTACTTCTGGACTACTAACTACTACATATAACATGAGTAACAAGTTAAGACCTGTTACTCTATTTCATTAGCACTAAAAGTGAATTTTCTTTATTGTGTCATAAACTTCAGAATGTCAGCTTTCAAAAGAGACCAAGTTCATGCATGGCCACACAAAAATGGCCACTTTTGGGGGCGCCAGTTAAGAGGTTAAAGTCAACTTCTTCTTCCTTGAGCAAAGAATCTAGCAAATAGTAAGATGAAAGCAGCTACTCTAGAAAGGGTTTGATCACGCAAAGTGTGTAGCCGTGGTTGCGGCCTCATATGTGTGGGGGGAGGGAGAGTCGATACAGCGATCAAACTAGGTAATTTGATCCCATTTTGCTGCAATGAAAAAGGTGTACAGACTGAAAACGTATTAGATAAAACAGTATATTATATATTTTTTTATTGTAGATGTTTATCAAGTTTTCAGTTGGGGACATAATTTGCAGTTAAAGGTAATAGATCCCAATATACTCACAATATGGTGACTCTAGTATCGTGAGGATAACGGTATCGAGGGGCCTCTGTTTATACCCCCACCCCCTGGAACCTCATACCGCCCGTGACCCAAGAGCAGACAGCCTTCCCATCCGATACTTCACACGGCTACAGTATCTAACAGCTGTTCTCTTTTCAAAAGTCTGAAAAAAAAGAAAAAGAAAATGCATCGATTTCTGTCTGAATCGTGCTCACCTCGAGGGCAATCTTGGAGAAGGAGATGTATCGCAACGATAAAAGAACATACTTATATTCAAGTTGAAATGCCAGGTAGCCTTGGGAGTTGATTGCCCTTCCTCGCACCCACATTCGGCGTGACTGGGATTGATCCCTCCGTCTTCATGTCCGCTGTCGCGGTTGCCTTCAGAGGCTGGAAGGCGACACACCAAAAGGGAATAGAGAGAGAGGAATACAAAAGTGAGGTGAAAGACTCTCTCCACCATTGTCATTCATCGCGTTCGACGACCTCAAAGAAAAGAGAGAGAGAGAGAGAAAGACGGAGGGAGCCGAGGCCATTAGACAGGCTCTCGGGCCGCCACACAGCCGTCCCGGGGGGTGCGGCTGTCGAGAGGTCCGCAGTCGCCCCGGAGTGAGCAGGCAGACAAGCGACTGGGACTCATGAAATATGCATCTCTGCCATTTTGGGACCCCCCCCCCTCTGGACACTTTTGCGGCAACCTACTCCGTTTGCAAAGGCTCCATGTTGCAAAGTTGAAAGCTATACTCGTAGGGGTACATTAGTTCAAACAAGATACTGGCACGCATTGTATTATTTGTTTTATTATTCTCAACTCTATTTTATGTATGTAATTTCATATGTACAGATGCAGCACTGAAAAATGGAACCTCTGCTGCTCCTCCTCCACTCCACGGGCCAAACTGATTTTGTGACTCCTATTGTTCTGGACCGGGCCAGATGTCACATCTCCACTGCCTCCCACTGGGGAGACTTTTTCATCTTAAATTTGTATTCGTCCCAAACGCCCCAGCTCCATCCGATTCCTTAGCTTTTTTCACTGTTTACTTATCATGCATTGCAACACTAATATATGGGCAGTACCCCAAGTCAGACTGCCCATATAAAAATGATCTTGGGGGTCTGAGGGCAGTAGCCCTCGACCCCCTCCCTGGGGGAGCACTTAACTTAAGTACCCTCCCTTTGTTCACTTTGGGAGCCAGCCACCAGCCCCCGAATTACAGCTGCATCTGTACTTGAATATTTTAGTCTGCCCCACCACTGAAAATAATAATGGATACATGCTTTCATTCTCTAATTGAATGACCAGGGTCTTGATTCAAACACAAACACTACACAGGTGAGTTTTTAGTTGCATAATGCTGTGTTGTGTGGCTGTAAACTATTTGTTTACACTGTTTGTAAATGCTGGAATAAAAGAGATATACACGCTACATTTTCAATAGTTTAATGGTTCAAATTGTGTATTTTCCATGTACAATAATTAAATAATGTGTATTTAACCCCTTGAGCCCTAGCCCTATTTTCTGAAAATCCGCCTAAAATACATACCTAAGTAAATGGAAGATTGCTCCACTTCTACAAGGTCCATTTGCATGTTCTTACCATGCATCTAGGGGCATCTATGGATCTCACGAAATGTATTGCCAGTGTCAGAAATATTGTGTCTATTGGTTGTGTGTGTGTGTGTGGGTCACGAGCAGATAACAGGGACTCTTAAAGTTATCCGTGAAACGAACAACCACTAGACTGCTTACGCAGATATTTTAGGAGAGGGGGAAAATGAAACAACATAAAACAACCTTTACAGGTGAAACTCTCAAGATGAGTAATTAAGAAAAAAGATTAAGTCCAAAAAGTAAATAAGCCACAAGGGCACCTCCTAATAAAGGAGTTTATATTGAAAAAAGTTAAACAATAAACCTCCACTAAGGGAGCATGTGAGCAGCCTAAAATAAGAATGACTACCATAAAGCTAAATTCTGAATCAGAGATCAGACTACACTTCAATATAATGAGCGTGACCAAAAGGACAGCCAACACTAGGAAATGAATTAGCAGTTGACACTGTGAGATCCAAACTTAAATAGACTCAAGGCATGGCCATAGGCACAGCTGCACTGCATCAGGTGCAATTAAGCCCACACACCTGCCGACCCATGAGGCAATTAACCACAGGGAACAGGGATTGACAGCTATCCCTCACAGAAAGGTGAAATAAAGCAAAAATAGACAGCTGTCCCTCACAGAAAGGTGAAATAAAGCAAAACCATGACATTATAGCCAAGTCGCACATCTATGGATCGGGCCAAATCTGTTCAATCTGGATTTCAATCTGGATTTAGTATCACCAGGCGTGATTCACAAACCGTGAATGAAATCTATGGTAAGTACAGTTACTTTTTTATTATGTAAATTTCTCCACCATTTTTCATCAGATTGCAATGCCGTTTTTTGCTAGACGTTCACAGATAGGTAGATAAACTAACTGCCTCCTAATTTATGCCAATAATGTTCAGGTTTGTGAAAGATAATCCTGAAAAATAAGATAAATAAAAAAGTGAATCCACAACTCATATGATTGACAGGAGCTGGCTTGAGCTGGGTCGTTTTTTGAAATTCCAAAGCCCATCGAAAGCCCTGGGTATCATCTCCTCATATGACTACAAACAAAATGGCGGCACGCATTTCCTAGTGTCGATATTCACCTGTTTCTGACTAGATTTCCAAAACTCACTTTTTTTTAAACTTTGACTGCTGTTTTGACAGGGTTAGGGTCTTTACTCTTGGCTACATTTGAAAGAAAACGCAACATTAAGAGATGGATTTATGGCGTGATGTCATTTTGGGTCCGGTAACGGACCCATATGGCTTAAGAGGTTAAACCCCACATCTATATGATAAAAAAACACAGATTGGGGCTTTAACACTAGCACAGCCGACAAGGGGTCACATGACCCTAGGCATTTTAAATAAATGTATCCTCGTCACTCGGTCGAGCTCCAGCTCTGTCACTCTGTTACAGGAGGTAAGAGGAGGCTATGCTGGCTAGGTCTTTTTGGCCTTGATTATGATGTCGTCATTGGAAAAAGGACGTGGAATTGCATTGCTAGGTAACAGCTTGGACCAGTGTTTATTTCCTGTCAACTATTGATCTCAGCAAAAACTGCAATGGGAGATAAACTTGAGGCCTCAACACCTTGACCCTGGTTAGGAAACCTCACCAGCATCTCTGGTGAACTTCTAGCGATGTGCCATGGAAAGCGCACTCACTAACTGCATCACAGTCTGGTACAGCAGCTGCTCTGCCTCAGACTGGAAAGCACCTGCAGCCCAACGCATCACCGGTACCTCACTCCCTGCAATTGAGTATTCATCACAAACGGTGTCTGAGGCAGCATTGTCAAGGACACCTCTCACCCCAACCACAGACTGTTTGCCCTCCTTCCCTCGCTGCATGAATCTCAGTTCCAAGACCAGCAGGCTCATGAACAGATTCTTCCCCTCAGCTATCATCTCACTGAACTCTGCTCCACCCCCCCCCACAACCACTCTACCAACCCCAGAACTGTTACATTCCACCTGGTCCTGCCCTCTTCCCCCCTCTTATTCCTGGACTTATCCCTCCTCTTGGACAATTACCCTCACTTGAAAATACCCTCCTGGTGCATCTTTAATGTTTCTGTATTCCTCTGTTCTCCCCCTTTTACTATGTCTCCCAGTGTGTCTCTTGCCCTTCGTGTTCCTCTGTTAGTGTGTTAGATTCCTTGTGTTGATGTTACGTTTCTAGTGTTACTCTTGTCTAGTGTTCAGTCTTGTCTTGTTTTAGACTATGTCCTCACGTACATGTATCTTTTGCCAAACGGATATTCTCAGGATCCGTTTAAAATAAAATCCCCGTCCACACCACAGTGTTTAAAAAAAAATCCCCATCCAGACACAAACACATAAACGCATATGAATTGCTCCAACAAGCATGCGGGCCAGCAGGTGGCGATAAGCAATATCCCTAATACCATGGTGGTACGAGCGGTCAGGACGACAGAGAAATGATTGGTTCACCCAGCCCACTTCACCACTCCTGAATGAATGAATGAATGAAAACTTTATTTAACAGATTGCAGAATGGGTACAATACAGTACGGCTCAATACATACAATTGTTAAGGGGATGCAGACCTGAGAAAGACGTTTGTCTTGTTTCCATCAGGGTCCTAGCATTTCCATTGGCTATATTGACATACATACAGTAGATAATAAATAGATAGATATAGCGGTGGATTAGATGCAGTGGATGCAGTGGATTAGTGCAGCAGAGGAAACAACCAATCTAGATATGTCACGATTTAATGCTTTACTTCTGCGCACTGGGCGACGGAGAGATACAATGTCAATGTATTCAACGGATTCTGAAACTAAATATGGCGAGTCCTTATCACAAACTATATATATACTAATTACAACAAGACATTCATCAATTGCATTGTACTGTTCACGTGCCATCGCATATATAAGTAAGGATAGTTTGAATGACATTTCAGCACCAGGCGCTGTCCATCTTGCCTCTGTGCGCTTCAAGGCTACGGGCGCCTATTGTATTGCCATGGATGGAACAACAGTCTGAGCATGCGTAGTGAGCTGTGGCGTCATCGTTTATCTAGACTATGCGTTTACAGTGGCTGCACGGATCCACTGAACGGATATTTTGGAAAATCTTCACTTTAAAATGCGTTTAAGAAAGTCTCCGTTTATGTCTCTGAAAACACCCTTTACGTGTGGATGAGAGGCCCAATCGTGGAATAGAATGTGCGTTTGGCAAAAGATCCATATATGTGAGGACATGGCCTTAGTCTGTGTATATATGTCTAGTCTGCCCTGTCTTCCCTGTGGGTTCATTATTCTTGTTAGTGGTTGTTACTGTCATGGTCGTTGTCAGATGCTATTCGTTTCTTGTATTACTAAGTGTTCCCCGTGTTAGTGTTTGAGCCTTGTTACGTTTTCTCCTCTTCCAGCATTACTGAGAGGTTTTTGTTTCATGTTTTTGAAGTTCGTTTTTGGTTATAGTGTTTTTGTTTATGGTGCCTTAGTTGCTTAAGTAAAGCTTTCTGTTTGAATCAGTACCCGCTGTGTCCTGCCTGCTTCCTCCTTGTCCTGTCTGCGATTCGGTCCTATCACCACCAATCCCTAACAAGAACTCTGAACTCAGTTGCCTATATTCAACCCATACAGTATGAACTCTGTTGCCTATACTCAATCCATACTTCTCTACTGCATACAACTGTCTTACACTGTAGTCATACCTACTTTCATTATATCACTACATCCAATCTATAGTTTATCCATATAACACTGTATTAAATAATATACAATAACAGTGTACACACTGTGTATATATACATATATATATAAATTAGGGCTGTCCCTGACTGAGGATTTGGATAGTCGACTTTGATTGGCCGAAATGTGCCGATAGTCGACACACCCCCCTGAATGAAAAAATAATTAAAAAGTATAATTTTTCTTTTTCTTTTTACATTCCATTTGGGCTGTGGGGGGTGCTTAATGTCTAAAGGAGTCGACTGAAGGCTTCTTGTCCTCTGCGAAAGCATGCAATTGGTCCACTGATGGATACATCTTGATATATCTCTAGTCTAGTGTGTTCATTAGACAGGTGAAATCCTCTTTCAGTGCCTCTGTGCCCCGTTTTTTTAGGCAGTTAGCCTCGCTTGTATGCGCGCCATTAGCATTAGCCACACTTCTAGACCTCTGCTTTTGGAAAGAATTAAAAAAATATATATATTTAAAAAATAAAAATAAGAACATTTTTAATATATGTTTTTGCATTCGACTAAGAGGTTGGTAATAATAATATATATTATATATTAAGGCTTTCAATCGATTCAAATATTTTATCTGATTAATCGCATGATTGTCCATAGTTAACTTGAGATGAATCGCAAATTAATCACAAATTTTGTATCTGTTCTAAATCTACCTTAAACGGATATTTTTCAAGTTTTAATACTGTTATCAACATGCGAGTCAACAAATGCTTGCTTTATGCAGCCATTTAACACAAAATGTGCATCAAATTCAAAACAGAGTGATGCACAAAATAATAGCATGAAAGAAAATAATAATTTAAAATAATGAATAAAGTGCACATGAAATAATAGGGGAAAGAAAACATTAGGAACTTGTTACATTCTCTCTCTCTCTCTCTCTCTCTCTCTCTCTCTCTCTCTCTCTCTCTCTCTCTCTCTCTCTCTCTCTCTCTCTCTCTCTCTCTCTCTCTCTCTCTCTCTCTCTCTCTCACACACACACTTTCTCACACACACTTTGAGTCAGAAACAAACATAGTATCAATGAGAGTATCAATAATACCCCTGAGTGAAGTCTAGTAAAAAAATACATATTATTATTATTAAAATTTGTTTTACAACATTAATCTTGCGTTAAAAAAATAGTTGCATTAACACTTTCTTTGCCACGCTTATGTACATCCTTATACCATCCTCTGCCAGCTCTATTTGTCTATGGAGAAGTTCCCCTTCTTTGCAGGGCTATAACTTTTTAAATTGTTTTGCTAAATTGACATTACTATGGCCCATTCAACGTCAATTATCTATCGTTCAGGATGTAGGAACGTTATACTTTTTCATTCACATATTCATACTAAAATACGGTCTAAAGTATAAATATGTTTTTATCGTTTTCTGCAGCATTCTGCAGAACGTGATTTATAGCCCTAAATGCATTATATTGATGATCAAATACAGTTTGATAGCGATCGGTGCCAGATAAAAAAGTTTCAAATGGACGTGCTTCTAGAAGTTACTACTTATCATCTGATGTTGACCGGATGGGGGGGGGGGGGGGGGGGGGGGTCGTTTATAATTCCGTGGCCAACGTTAGATGATTCATGTAGTGTCGGTGATATGATCATTAGAGCAGTTTGTATCGAACACGGTAAAAGTAAACGCTGAAACTTACCCCAGTCTCCTCGGGCCGTTGGGCGATGAGCGTGGAGCAAACAGATTCCTATTATGGGATGTTGAAATATGCGATCCATCTCCAGGTTGTATAATAGTATATACGTCCAAATCATGTTGTTTATCGAGTTATTGGTAACGGATCGCTATCCATTGTGTCACGCTCGAGTCCCGGGACCTATAGCGAGTGATCGGACCGAATTTGGATGAGCACCAGTTTCCGTTTCCGGTTTGAGCGATCCGCCGATCGGCCACCAGATGGCGCTCTTGAACCGTTGGAGAGTTGAGAGGGGATCAACAGTAGATCTCAAGTCTCCGCGGGAGAAATATTATTGCGATCACAGATTTTTGAAATATTGATCTCAATGACGTGTTACGGCGTCATTGGCAGAATTAGCATGGCGGGGAATGACGTGTTAAGGCGTCCTTGGCGATTAAAGTGTTAAAATAATTGTGCGTTAACGCATTATTAACGCGTTAACCTTGACAGCCACTGGCTAGACTAGTTTATTACCATAGTGTATTAATTATCGTACCACTGCATGTAATAATACTGTACATACATTAGTGTAACATATTTACTCATATTTGTCACATATACTACACATATTGACATGTTAACACACGTCACTGCTCCTTTGCACTCTGGTTAGATGCCAACTTAATTTCATTGTACTGTGTATCAAACAGACCAGGCTGCAGAAACAAATTAGTGGGGGGGCATAAAATGTTCTCGGGGGGGGCAATGATTTTTCAACATAACAGGTTCCCTTTCATCTGTTTCAGCTGGGACAGCGGCGCTGCCCACGGTGCTGAACTAAACAGCAGAGAAGCAACTGAAAAATGTCTCTCTCTCTTAAGAACATTAACTTATACAAAAACAGACTGAACGGATATATATCTTTGGAAAGTCTCCATTTATTCAACACTTTTGAATTCACTGACAAACTGAACTGACACAAATAAGGTGCATAAAAAAGCAAACAAAATTCCTCCACTCATTATTAGTAGAGCCGAGCGGCAGTTAAAACACTGTCCCTCCACTCATTCCTGAACTTTTTTGTTAACTCCTTCTCAAACTAAACACCTACTGTATGTGCTGCTGAAACTAAACACCTACTGTATGTGCTGCTGAAACTAAACACCTACTGTATGTGCTGCTGAAACTAAACACCTACTGTATGTGCTGCTGAAACTAAACACCTACTGTATGTGCTGCTGAGACTAAACACCTACTGTATGTGCTGCTGAGACTAAACACCTACTGTATGTGCTGCTGAAACTAAACACCTACTGTATGTGCTGCTGAAACTAAACACCTACTGTATGTGCTGCTGAGACTAAACACCTACTGTATGTGCTGCTGAAACTAAACACCTACTGTATGTGCTGCTGAAACTAAACACCTACTGTATGTGCTGCTGAAACTAAACACCTACTGTATGTGCTGCTGAAACTAAACACCTACTGTATGTGCTGCTGAGACTAAACACCTACTGTATGTGCTGCTGAAACTAAACACCTACTGTATGTGCTGCTGAAACTAAACACCTACTGTATGTGCTGCTGAAACTAAACACCTACTGTATGTGCTGAAACATCCTGATTGATTGATTGATTGATTGAAAACTGTATTAACAGATTGCAGAATGGGTATGAATGAATGAAAATTGTATTAACAGATTGCAGAATGGGTACAGTACAGTACGGCTCAATACACACAATTGTTAAGGGGATGCATCAGGGTCCCCCATTTTCAATTCATCATGACAGTTATGACATACACAACAACATACAGATATACGGTACTGTACCCAGTGTTGGGAAAGTTCACTTTCTACATGAACTAGTTCAGTTCACAGTTCACAATTTTTTAAATGAACTAGTTCAGTTCATAGTTCATCATTAACATTTTTAACTAAAGTTCATGGTTTCAAAAATGAACTAATTTATAGTTTATAGTTTTTATAGATTTTTCACGTACAGTTACATACATTACAAAAACACACATTGGGACCTCCAGTTCATCTATGCCATCATCCACACCATAAGCAAGCAAAAACAAAACAAAAAGAAAAAGAAGCAAAAAGGAGAGCAAACCAAGACAGGCACTGTACAGTATTGCACTTGCCTCGAGCCCATTCACATGTAGACATACATATATTTATTTTTGTCTATCCTAGGTCTGTCCATACAATGGGGCATTGGGCCTTTAGAAGGATCAGCAGGAAAATAGTCTAATAGTGGGGCGCACACCTCCTGAAAGGAAGCGTCGTTGCCTCTATGCATTGCACAGAGTTTTTCATGGGGTAGCACACCGAAGATCTCTCTGTACCACATTTGTATAGATGGAGGCTTATCCTTAATCCAGTTTATCAGAATGCATTTCCGGGCTGAAAGTAGAAGTTTAGTTTGAAAATGTCACTTAACTCACGTGCCACTCGGCCCCAGAACCTGGATAAACACTTACATTCCCAAAAGTAGTGATAGTAGGTACCCAGATCTGTTTGACATTTCGAACATAAAGGAGATATTGAACAGCCCATTTTGTTAGTTCTTTTTTCAATACGTTGCTGCAAGCTATTATTTGTAAAAATTATTGAACCACAGACAGCAATCGGAATACTGGCATTTCCATAACGCTTTGCTCTGTAATGGGAAATATTAAAGGGACCAAACGATGAGCCGTTTACATGAATGATTCTGAGTCATTATTAATAATAATAGGAAGATTTATTTCATCCGTGGCCACAAATGAAAGATCAGTTTAAAATCAGAGACAACAATGTTCATACACAAGTTTCTGACCATGAATGATCAAGAGCTCTGGTCAGACATACAATTAAATACATAAAAATGACGTAGAAGAAACAAAATGGCTGGTTAGATCATTTAATAATATGACTATTTTATGGCTATAGCTTCGTCTAACTGTTCCCATAACCTTGGGTTATGGCTCTGAAGAAACACAATCCCGTGACCTATAGTCTGGGCCTTTATAATAGAATACTCATTGTAACTGTCTATGTGGAACATATTTTAATACACAAGGATATGACGAAGGTAAACAAGAATGGTTCTCAGTCACTGGAAGCAACAACAAAAAGGTTATGGCTTGGGAGATATTAGTACATTGGAGTCTTCTTAAAGAGACACAGACACATTAACCAGTCAAGCTGGTCACACTGAAAGTCAAGCTGTATAAAATGATATCTCAACATTAATGAATGGGCGGCAGCTGCAGCTTTCATCTATATTATATTATATATAGTATATTTTCATAAACATGAGGAACAACTTTGCTTGGATTGTCTTTATTATGAAAACTAAAACAGGACGTTTGCATAATATTCTCAATGTGCCGTTTAAGGTTTGCTGTCGATGTCGATGTACGGACTTGCTTCTTCAAACCAGGTGGACAAAATTTACAGACAAACGTTAGATTTTTTCCGTCTGAGTCAGTACTGACTTTAACGTTAAACTCTTTTAAATGCTCATACGCCGACGTCGTAGAGGGAGTCTGACTACTGCTGCAGCTCTCGGCTTCTGCTCGCCGATTCCGCTGTTCCACTGTTGTTGTGAGGAGGAGTCTGATGACGTAGCCAGGGGGTGACAGGCGCGTTGCCGGGTGGTTTTCCGCATAGTTTTGAAGCCTGTTTATGGTGTGTTTTAACTGGGTTTTCGGCTGAAATGCATATGAAATCTGGCACATCTTTGAACGCCGTTATAGTAGAGTGCTGAGAATGAATGCACTTTTGAACGCCGTTATATACGCATTCTCAATTACGTTCATTTAGCGGATATACAGTACGTTCAGTTCACGTTCGCCCAAAATACGAACGCGTTCATGAACGATCGTTCATTGAACGCGTTCAGGTACATCACTGACTGTACCTGCATGGGAAGCAAAATGCAGCATCTGCCTGAATTGAGTATTCCAGCCAGTCAAATCTTCCATACCAGGAGCTGCAGAGTGCAGAATGATATTTTTTGCCCAGAGAAAACATGTAGGAAATGTCTTGCTTTATTCTGTTGTTGGGCTTCTCAGTACTAAGATCACTTGCCGCTGTAGTAGCCTGCAATGGCCCGTAGCTGCTCCTAGCATGAATGCTAGCAGTGTTGTTGTTGACATCAGTGCCCACGCTACTAGGGGGAGTGGCACTGCTTGTAGTTGCTGCTTGCGGTTTCCCGTTGCTCCTCGCATGAGCCTCAGTCGTGTTATTATTCAGATCAGTGACAGTGCTGCTGTGGCCTGAACTGGCACATCCTCCCGCACTGCCCGTTTTCTCACGATTCTCTGACCCAGCTGTCGTACTAAAAAATAAATAAAAAATTCTGATGTCCATAATTATCCATTATAATTAGCTACGCTAGGGCGGCTAGGTGGCGCAGTGGGCAAGGCGCTCACCACCAACGCAGGAGACGCTGGGTTCAAGCCCAGCTCTCGGCGTTGCTACCAGCTTGGCTGGTCGTTCATACTAATACACTGTAAACCCGAATAAGTTTCCAGAACTTAAAGAAATTGAGGCCATACCATGCCTCAATTTTTTTAAGTTGATAAACTCAAATGTTTTCAGTTGGCTAAGACTTACAATTCTCAGTTAAGGCAACTCAAATATGGTCTGTTACTGTGACTTAAGGTTCTCAGTTAAGTCAAATCAAATATGGTCAGTTACTCTGACTTACAGTTCTCAAGTGGAGTCAACTCAAATATGTTCAGTTACTGTGACTTACAGTTCTCAGTTAAGGCAATTCAAATATATTCAGTTACTGTGACTTAAGGTTCTCAAGTGGTGTCAACTCAAATATGTTCAGTTACTGTGACTTACAGTTCTCAGTTAAGACAATTCAAATATATTCAGTTACTGTGACTTAAGGTTCTCAAGTGGTGTCAACTCAAATATGTTCAGTTACTGTGACTTACAGTTCTCAGTTAAGGCAATTCAAATATATTCAGTTACTGTGACTTAAGGTTCTCAAGTGGTGGCAACTCAAATATGTTCAGTTACTGTGACTTACAGTTCTCAGTTAAGGCAGTTCAAATATGTTCAGTTACTGTGACTTAAGGTTCTCAAGTGGTGTCAACTCAAATATGTTCAGTTACTGTGACTTACAGTTCTCAGTTAAGGCAATGCAAATATATTCAGTTACTGTGACTTACGGTTCTCAAGTGGTGTCAACTCAAATATGTTCAGTTACTGTGACTTACAGTTCTCAGTTAAGGCAGTTCAAATATGTTCAGTTACTGTGACTTAAGGTTCTCAAGTGGTGTCAACTCAAATATGTTCAGTTACTGTGACTTACAGTTCTCAGTTAAGGCAATGCAAATATATTCAGTTACTGTGACTTACGGTTCTCAAGTGGTGTCAACTCAAATATGTTCAGTTACTGTGACTTACAGTTCTCAGTTAAGGCAGTTCAAATATGTTCAGTTACTGTGACTTAAGGTTCTCAAGTGGTGTCAACTCAAATATGTTCAGTTACTGTGACTTACAGTTCTCAGTTAAGGCAGTTCAAATATGTTCAGTTACTGTGACTTAAGGTTCTCAAGTGGTGTCAACTCAAATATGTTCAGTTACTGTGACTTACAGTTCTCAGTTAAGGCAATTCAAATATATTCAGTTACTGTGACTTAAGGTTCTCAAGTGGCGTCAACTGAAATATGTTCAGTTACTGTGACTTACAGTTCTCAGTTAAGGCAGTTCAAATATGTTCAGTTACTGTGACTTAAGGTTCTCAAGTGGAGGCAACTCAAATATGTTCAGTTACTGTGACTTAAGGTTCAACCTTAAATCCATGTGATTAAGTTAACAGAACTCAACGACATTGAGGCCATCCCATGCCTAATTTTTTTAAAGTTAATCAACTAAAATTTTTAAGTTAATCAACTCAAATATTTGCAGTTACTATAACTTAAGGTTCAGTTTTAAAATCCATGTGAAAAAGTTAACAGAAAAATAACTACACAAGCACATTATATCAACTTCAAACAACTCTTTTATTTTTTTCTATTCAAAGAGTATAAAAGAGTATACATATATAATCTGTAGGCAATGTACAATAACACTGTAAACACAGTACACTGTTTTTGGACTATATATGTTAACAATACCGACCAGGTATTAGTGCCTTGCAAAGTGCAGATATGAAGTTTTCCCCTTTTTTTGTATGCATTTAGGAGGTTTTGTTCTTCATCGAAACTATTTATCTTACAAAAACATTGTGTTACAACTTCAAACTCTTTATATTTATTTCTATTCAAAGAGTATACATCTATTTATCTTACAAAAACATTGTGTTGCCCTCTCCAACATTATGGCAATGTTAAAATTGAAAATATATATATATAGAAAATATATATAGAAAATAAATACATGCATGTTATAACATGTACATACAATGTAATGTATATTACACATTTAATCCCTCTGGTCACAATAGTGTAATAATGTTTGTTATAAGGCTCTGAAAATGTTACTGAATGATGTATCAATGTATTTCCAGCAAATATTGAAATAATAAAGGGTCTCAATATGTGCAGTGCACATGACCAGAGCCGTTTACATCCTGGCTGAATTACTCAAATTTGTATAGTGTGGTCATAGAATGAGCAAACATGTTGACGGCAACTATTGTGACCGTTGGGATAACACAGTGTATCTATGTACAGTACAGAATAAAATGTATAGATTATCTGAAAATTGTCAATCCGCTTGGCACATGTAAAATTCACAAACGTTGTGCTGTATATTGGGTCCTGCCAATGTGGAACCAAAATACCAATCCACATTACATGCTATACAGCTGGCAATACTGTATACCTAGCCATTTTATTTGGATCATCATCATTCCAATATATTCAGGTATTAAATTTCATTTTCAAAATGGCTAGGTTAAGTTATGAAAGCTGGAGGGAAAACAACATTGTATTTGAAGTTACTGCACTTTGCCTGTACATTACCTGTATAATTATTTAAGGAAATCGTGCAGCAGAGTGCAATATCTGCTTTTTTGGGGTTAATTAAAATAACTACGTCATATTTTTGTATGCCTAAAGATTACTTCATTAATACATGTTAAATCTGGGTACTATCATCTATTTACCTATAACACATTTTGGATGGCAAGTCAAAACACTTTAAAGCCATTTTTCACTGTTTGGAAGTTACTGCGGTCTGCCTGGGTTTTGAGTGTGATTTTGTTGTTACTGCAGTTTTTAAAACCCCATATCTCCAAAACTGAGCGACATTAACATCTGAAACTTGGTCACAAGATAAAACATTTATTGACAAGGTCAATTTCACTCATAACTAAATTTTTACTTTTTTCAAGTTACTGCGGTTAGCCCTTGACAGGGCAGTATACTACTGCCTACAAGGTCTCAAGGATACAGTCCCACTCTCAGCATAGAAGATCGATGGTCTGCTGCTGCTGACTCCCAAGCGATTCATTCAAGTGAAACGGAACTGAGTCCAGCTAATGGTGAATAGTTATTTTATTAATCAATTATTGTGTCTTTATTCACTCTAGTTGTGTAATTGACCAGTTCATATTCTGTATAAGTTCATATTCTGTATATGTTAATAATAACGCTTCTGTGTTGCGTTTATGGCTCCTGGTATATCGCCTTGTACTCTGTACTGAGAACACTAACTCTACCACTGCCTACAAGCAATGGAAGCAGTCAGAGCAGAGTGGCATTTATGCCCATTGCCTCCTATTGTTCCTCGAGAAACAAACGTTTGGGACTTGGATGTTGCCTTTGAGATTCTGATAAACTCTTTCAACTCTAAAACTTACTTGGATGAAATTACAATAATGCCAGCTATAGACGGTTAAGAAAATTCGAACTGTAAAACTCTCAAATGTAAACATATTACATAAAAAATAAAGAACAAGGTACATTGAGTAGTTTGGACCTATTTGGCTGAACATCTGCAAAGTAGTACAGCAACTTTTGAAGGTATTATTTTGACATGACAAGACATTTCAGATGAGTTTCTATAGACACACTTTTGAGGTGTTGGTAAGTGCTTTGGGGTAGTGCATAGATTAGTCCAAACATTACAGGAAGGAATCACCAAATCTGGGGAAGCTGATCATGATATGACTTTCAATGACAATAGAGATTGTCACAGGCTGGTAGTGAACTGGACTTGTGTCATGATCACTGATTACAGTAAGGAATAGAAACTCATCTGAAAGAAGGATGTGGGGTGAGGTATTAATTTCCTTGTCATGTCAAAATAATACCTTCAAAAGTGTAATGCAAGAGCGGTCAGGTGACGTAGCGGAGATTGCGTTCGTCACCAACGCTGGAGACACTGGATTCGCGTGTTCGAATCCAACTCCCTGCGTTGTCACCAGCTTGGCTGGCCGTTCACACTAATACAATTCGGCAGTATTAGGGGGTGGGGAAGCTGGCGGGTGGGAATCTGGCGTTGTGGACAGCGACGCCTACAGGTCAGGTCTCGGCGCTTGCTAAGCGGGGCAGGACTTGGTGGAGATAGCGTGCCCTCCCACACGTTACACTTCACCAATGAGAGCCCTCGCTGCCAAGTGAAAAGACGTCACTGGCTGTCGGCGCATGTCTCGGGGGAAGCGTGCGATCGACTCGGGACGCCCTTATACCGACTCGTAGGAGAACATGCATACAGCACCAGGTAGGGGAGGGGGGGGGGGGGGGGGGGGATTGGCACAACGACTAATTGGGACGGGGAGAAAATCCATTGAAAAATCAGAAGAAAAAAAAATTATTGCATCATCAAGTCATTCTTGAGAGTCTGCAACCTGGGCGACAGTTTACCAGCTTCTAGACCTAGTAAAATCTTCTGAATGAATTCAAAAGTGTTGGTAAGTCCCTTGGGGTAGCTGAGGTGTAGTGCATAGATTAGTCCAAACATTACCAGGAAGGAATCACCAAATCTGGGGAGGCTGATCATGATGTGACTTTCAATGACAACAGAGATTGTCACAGGCTGGTAGTGAACTGGACTTGTGTCATGGTCGTCACTGATGAAAGTAAGGAGGGCCACTGCAACACCCTGAAGCTCTGGCTCATCAGACGTGTCCTGAAGGAATGAAAGAGACATAATAATCACAAATAAATCCATGGTTTCTACAAAGTGCAGCACAACGCTAAGTATATGGAGTTGTGTTTGTAAGTTGTTTATATTTTAGTTAGAAATTTTTTTTTGGTGAGTAGGTTATTTTTATTTAACCAGGTTAGTCCCGTCGAGATCAAATATCTCTTTCACAAGGGAGACCTGGAAGGAAGGAAGACTGATACTTAGCATTTTGATTAACTGTTCACTTAATATACAGTTGTACTGTAAATTATTTTTACTCGGACTCACTGTGCAGGTTTTGAAAAATCCAGCGACTTCCTCATGCAGATACACAGGCAGGGCATGGAGAACAGTGGTACGCCTGGTGTGAACATCATGGATTTCCTATTAAGATGTAAGATTAAGAAGAAGAAAAAGAATTGTATTATATGGAAATGTTTACTGAACAAAGCGGATTTTAAACAGTCCAATCAGATATGTCCACAAATAACATGTTCACATCTTTAATGCAATCAGAAAAATGGCAAACACAATGGTGGACTAATTGTAAAATTCAAATGCTCATTTGAATCATTGAACCTGTTCAATGTTACAGAGGTTCGACCTATGACATGTATAATAATCTATTCACCTGTTCATCGTGGATTTTTAAAATGTGAGCCAAAGCATCTGCTGTGTTCCCAGTTTTGGACGCCTTCTGTCTGAATAACGTCATCAGTCGAGGAAGATGGCGGTCAAGCTCAGCGTAGAATGTGTTGGGCAGGTTCTGGTTGGTAATCAGCTGGAACTCTGCATACACCTATATTTAAAAACAGCAGGACAATATAGTATATCAACATCAATTAGTCACTTCAACTTGGTGGATCTCTTACTTTGTTTGGTTTGGGCTTCAGAGCATGACGGCGGGATTTCTGGTCAACCATGTCATTACATGCTTTGCGGAATCGGTCGCTGATGACTAGCTCGCGGGGGCGCACAGAACACACGCAGATGCGCCGCTAGAGTATATAAACCAGGCTTAAGAATCACAAGTTTCACTTTAAAACACACAGAATGTGCCAAATGTTAACACAGGAAAGAGAGAGCTGATCTATATTACCTCAGACTCCATTTTGAGAGCAGGCCAGAGGTCCATGAGCTCTTTCACTGGTGGGCTGGACTTCACTATGGTCTGTCGGCGCAGGGCAAATGTGGTCTGCATCAGCTTTCTAATGAGGGGCAGGTTCTTCTCAGTCTTCTTGACTTCTTCAGCAATTGTCTGCCTCAACTGCTCAAGCCTCAAGGAATCCTCTCCTTGGGGATAGTTGGGTAGGAAGTTTACTTCTGCTCGCTTGGGTCTTTTAATGTTGGAATGTGAAGGTTCGCCATCAGGATTGCTAATGTTGGAATGTGAAGGTTCGCCATCAGGATTGCTTCTACCTCTTTTTCCAGCATTTACAGTGACCTCCTCACATCCTGCCCGTCTCAGCTTGTTCCTGAAATTGCCCATCTTGAATTTGATGCTGTTCTTCCATCCATTGCAGCCGGTCTCAGATCCTGCTTCCTTCAAGCAGGGATGTTTGGCGACAAGAGCCGCAGAAGCCACTGCTATCTCTTTATCACTTGGATAAGCCTTGAAAGCATACATTGTAGATGCAAGCTTTTCTAAGATGTCGTGCTTTAGGTCTCTTGTCAACTTAAGGTGTCTCTTGTTCTTCTCAAATTCGTTGTTTCCGTCTCTAAGTTTCAGCTCAACATCGAATGCAAATGTAGGAACTGGAAAAGGACCTGGAGGCCATCTGCTTAGACGTTCTGGAGATGATATATCTGAAAGTATATCAGTAGATGCGAGAGAGCTGGAGTCGAGCGAAAGTGAAATGTGCACAACAGCTTTTTGTGGCAATTCCGTAATGTCATCAAGGGAAGTAAGTTTCCCATCAAAGTCTGGATCTTCATACAGCAAACTGAAGTCAAGGTCTATTTCCAACTGTTCTTTTATAATCGTGATCAGTGCATCAACAGAGGCGGGTCGTGAACTGAGTTTTAATTTTCTAGCCCGGTCTGGCTCAACAACACGAAGGATCATGGGTTGTGGGGAGGCAGCTGCCATTGTGCTATGGAAACTTGAATGAATCGCTTGGGAGTCAGCAGCAGCAGCAGCAGACCATCGATCTTGTATGCTGAGAGTGGGACTGTTTCGTTGTGACCAGACTGCAGGTAGATGGACAGTGGACAGATGTGGTCCGGTCGACAGACAGCAGCTCAAGGACCTAAGGAGTAATCATAAACACAACACAGAAAGCGTCATTATTAACATATACAGAATATGAACTTATACAGAATATAAACTGGTCAATTACACAACGAGTGAATAAAGACACAATAATTGATAAATAAAATAACTATTCACCATTAGCTGGACTCAGTTCCGTTTCACTTGAATGAATCGCTTGGGAGTCAGCAGCAGCAGACCATCGATCTTGTATGCTGAGAGTGGGACTGTATCATTGAGACCAGACTGTAGGTAGATGGACAGATGTGGTTGTGTGGTTGACAGCTCATAGGACCTAAGATGTTCTATATACCAGGAGTCATAGTCTCGACACAGAAAATAAACCTCGTTATTCACAAGGTAGATCTGTTCTATTTGGCTAAATGTAGACAGTCCACCACTGACTCTGACGGAGAGAAACATTCCACAGACATAGTCTGTGCCATCAATGGTTACCTTTGATGTCTGGTAGATTGTGTCACTAACTGTGTGTCCTCTAATGTGTACCTGAGCTACTGCTGGTAGAGATGAAACCAGAACAGAGTCAACCCTGGATGCCTGGGTTTTTGGCTTGAAATATGATGGTGAAGCAAGATGATATGCCATCATGTGTTGGTGTCTGATTGCCATCGTCTTCAAGATATTTTTGAAGTTTTGAGTGTCATGCACCACTCTTTTGAAAAAGCGGTGCTTGGCCTCAAATCGCATGGTCCAAACATGCAGCAGGGGTCCAAAGCACTTAACTAGAGCGGGATAATGCTCCACATAGTGATGTTTAGGACGGAGTTTAACTGCAGGGAAAACCTCTAATAGTACCTGTCTATGATCACTGATTTTGCACTGAAAATAGTCTAAGGTTTCATCAGTATATGATGGGCACAATGCTAACTCTAGCACCTCTTTCAGCTCCATCAAAACTGCCCATGCTGCATCACCCACTGGTACTACACTGCCTACAAGTAATGGAAGCAGTCGGAGCAGAGTGGCATTTTCATGCCCATTGCCTCCTATTGTTCCTCGAGAAACAAATGTTTGGGGAATTGGGTGAGGTCTATCCACTTTATCAGCGTGCTGATACGGGAATGATGCAATCTTTTTGTTCAAATACTCTAAAGTGAAGTACTTTCGCCGAATCATCTCTTTAACACAGAGAGAAAGCTCCACGGGAACCATACCTTCCAGAAGATCGTGAAGTATATCTGGAGGAAATCCTGTGATTGTATGAAAGTAATTCAGGGATTCACGTAAGACACAGCCACCTTTAACACCAAAATGGCTGCTCGAAGTGTCATGTGCAGTTTGTACATGCAGGTCATGGCTGACTTTGGTTCTCAGAGAAAACTCTCCCTCTCTGACTTCAGTTGTTTGAAACTGTTCACTTGTGGCCAGACAGAATCTGCAAACATAGCCTGCTCTAAATGACTCCACAAAGCCACCGAATCCATGAGCGCCCAGATTGTCGGCAGAAACACACCAGATTGTGCCTTTGACATTCTGACCAACTCTTTCAATGAAAACACCATCTTGTTCCAGAGTATGAACATCACGCAGCAATGGAGCAAGTACAGCTGCATATCCATACCTACGGAGGTCTGTCACTTTTACCAGCATTGCCAGCTGTATAGCGTGTAATGCTGATCGGTATTTTGGTGGCACATTGGCAAGGACCCAATATATAGCACAAAGTTTGTGAATTTTACGTGATGTGCCAAGCGGATTGGCAATTTCCAGATCATCTATATATAGCTGAAGTGGTAGGATGAGATTCCCTGTTGACAGTAACTCATTTTCAAGGAAATGGGAGCCATCAGAGCATGACACATATTGACCAGATGTAGTATTTGGTTCTGTAATCTTGTCAAGGATGTCTGTGTTTTTAAACAACTCTTGAATCATTGAAAGGATGGGAACATACATGCTGGTATGTCCTGGTTGCTCCAACTGATACTCTACTGGCATTACACATGGATAGTTGCGCTCCATAAAGCTTTTTCTGCGCTTGGTTGAACACAACTCTGCACCTTCAGAGGTAGATGTAGACAGAACATTGCAGTTCATGACAGCGCCAACAACTTCATCCAGTGTAGGTTCTGCAATATTGTGACCATTTCTCTGCAATATGTCATTAACTGACTCCTTGATCAATGGCTGAGATAAGGAGAAGACCTGATTCAAGTGGTCTACTATTTCTTGAATAGCTGTGTTTGAGACATGGAGGATAGCCTGCATCTTTAGGAACAAGGAAGATAGGTTCATTTTAAGTTGATTTCTCAGATTGTCAGTGTCACATTGATGATCATCATCCACCACTTCTATGCTCTGGCCTGGACATTCTTCATGCAAATCACTAGTGACCTCAGAAATCCTGTCTTGGGGATCCTCAACAACGACAGCTTTTAAGTCTGATGCAAGACTTAATTGGTGTACTCTGTTTTTATGGCAATTGAATGAAGAGTAAACATTTGTGCTATAGCTACAATCCTTATATGGGCATGTCACTGTTTCATTATTTTTTAAATGCTTTCTGAGATGACTTAAGAAAATTGATTCAGAAAAGGGTTCCCGAAATGCGCACAAAGGGCATTTTATTACCACAGGGCTCAGACTCTGTTCTGGTCTACTGCTAAGTTGTGCAGTATG
The DNA here is from genome assembly GCF_963971535.1 of Notolepis coatsorum. NCBI lineage: Eukaryota > Metazoa > Chordata > Actinopteri > Aulopiformes > Paralepididae > Notolepis > Notolepis coatsorum. The sequence goes on from NC_140173.1 coordinate 84,970,995, forward strand.
ATATCTTGACAAATGAGTACTTAATGCATTTAGCGTTTTAAATTTACAGATACAATCAGTATGGAGGCATGGAAGAGGACTGACTCTGGAAAAGTGGCTGTGTTGCAGTCTGTAGTGTTTAAATAACTGTATTCTAGAAGTCAAAGAAGCTGCACACAATTTACACTGCCAGACTACCATATTGGAACTATGAGAAAAAACTGAGCTCTGTGGAAACAGATTAATAAACTATGTTCTGGTCTCAACGATACAGTCCCATCTCACAAATGTGTTTTTATATTTAAAAATAATCAGCTTACTGTTTGGCTCATTTGAATATTTCCCAGCAGCACTTGCTACCTGAAAGGCAAGGGAAAAAATACAACGTTTAGACCTCCATGAAACATATACCAGAATAACTTACAACTCAATATAACAAGTTCATACTATATATTAGCTTAAAAAAACATGATCATAATTTTCACAGTTTTAATGTTTAACCATCAATCAAAAGGAGATAGAGAGAGAGAGGAGATAGAGAGAGCGAGAGAGAGAGAGATAGAGAGAGAGAGGAGATAGAGAGAGAGGGAGGGAGGGAGAGAGAGAGCGGAGATGAATGAGAGCGTGAATTAATATCTCTCTCAAACCTCCTTTTGTCAAAAATATATATCTATTACAAACATCAATTTACAAGCTCAAAGAAATGGAGATATGTGGCTTCGACCATGCATGCCATGAGGACGCGACGCCTGCATGACACTCAACCTAACCAAATTAATCTCCCTCAAACCCGATAATAGGACATAATGTGCAAACAAACCTAAAATGGAGATGCGGCTTGACATGCATGGCACGCAACGAGGGCGACGCCATGTTTACCTGCACTATAACTCACACTTGCACTTGACCCAATATCGAACACTTAATATTTTGCATGAAACAACATCATTTCGGTGTGCCATAATATTTTAATTGCACACAGCATGCATGCACGCATGGCGACGCCATGTTTACCTGCACTATAACTCACACTTGCACTTGACCCAATATCGAACACTTAATATTTTGCATGAAACAACATCATTTCGGTGTGCCATAATATTTTAATTGCACACAGCATGCATGCACGCATGGCGACGCCATGTTTACCTGCACTATAACTCACAACTTGCACTTGACCCAATATCGAACACTTAATATTTTGCATGAAACAACATCATTTCGGTGTGCCATAATATTTTAATTGCACACAGCATGCATGCAGGCAGTTGTTTAAGAAGACAATGGAGACAGAGTTAGCTTAATTATACTGAACAGCCATTAACTATAAAAGATGCGCTAGCAGCTCACACAATTTGCATCTACAAATTGCATATCCGAACAGATTAAATGACCACAGATAACCGCAAATTGGCAAATTTATAAAAGAAATATTATACTCACATGAACGAAACTTGACGTGCGCTGCTTCAGCTAACTTGATGGCTGCTGCTGCTGCAACTCACCATGCGGTATGCAGGTATCATCCCAGAATTCCTCCGCATCTGCGCATCTGCGCACAACAGTGGTTTCCTGTTGCTTGCTTGCAGAAATATTATTTTCACATGCCGTTTTTTCTCACTTCTCAGAGCTGAGCTAATTCTCTAAACGAATTCTTTAATATAATTGGACTTAATATATATAATATAATAACTTTATTAACATCTCTCTCACTCTCTCTGTCTCTGTCTCTCTCTCCCCTCTCTCTCTCTCTCTCTCTCTCCCTCTCTCTCTCTCTCCTCTCTCCCCCCCCTCCTCTCTCTCTCTCTCTCTCTCTCTCTCTCTCTCTCTCTCTCTCTCTCTCTCTCTCTCTCTTCTCTCGTTCTCTCTCTCTGTCTCTCTCTCTCTCTCTCTCTCTCTCTCTCTTCTCTCTCTCTCTGTCTCTCTCTCTCTCTCTCTCTCTTCTCTCTCTCTGTCTCTCTCTCTCTCTCTCTCTGTCTCTCTCTCTCTTTCTCTCTCTCTCTCTCTCTCTCTCTCTCTCTCTCTCTCTCTCTCTCTCCTCTCTCTCTCTCTCTCTCTCTTCTCCTCTTCTGTCTCTCTCTCCCTCTCTCTCTCTCTCTCTATCCCTCTCCCTCTCTCTCTCCCTCTCTCTCTCCCTCTCTCCCTCCCCCCCCCTATCTCTCTCTCTCTCTCTCTCTCTCTCTCTCTCTCTCTCTCTCTCTTCTCTCTCTCTCTCTCTCTCTCTCTCTCCTCTCTCTCTCTCTCTCCTCTCTCTCTTCTTCTCTTCTCTGTCTCTCTGTTTCTCTCTCTCTCTCCTTCTCTCTCTCTCTCTGTCTCTCTCTCTCTCTCTCTCTCTCTCTCTTCTTTCTCTCTCTCTCTCTCTCCCTCTCTCTGTCTCTCTCTCTGTCTCTCTATTAATGTAAAAGAGTTGAATACTCTACACCCAGTGGCCTAATATGAAGAAAACAGACCTGGGCTGGAATATGGAACCAACAATCTTGTATCTCCTAATAAAATATAAAAATAAAAATCAGGAATGAAAGAAAGACGAAAGAAATGTCTCATATTCATATCTATTTTTGAAATCCATGACATTTACATTTAGTAATTTAGCTGCTTTTATCCAAAATGACTTACAAGTTCTGTCAAGCATGCAGGAAGGGTACAACTCTGCGTATAAGTAAGATTGTTTGTTTAAACAGTGTCAAACTTGAGTGCTACAGTCTTGAGTCCATATCCGTGTCATGCTATAGCATACAGGCACAGGTCAACATAGCTTTTTCAACCTCAACCAAAAATAACAAATCTGACCAAAATCCAACATTAATGAATGTCTTTTGCTATCTGGGAAACATGCAGGTTGCATGTTTTCATGCCGACATCATCACACTAATGTTACTGCATCAGACAGTAATGTTGAAACATAGAAATTAGTGGAAAATATATTTTTATAAGATAAGATAAGATATTCCTTTATTGAATTCATGGGTACAGTGACTGTGACAGGCCCGGATTGATTGATTGAAAACTTTATTAACAGATTGCAGAATGGGTACAGTGACGTCCCAGGCCGGATTGATTGATTGATAACTTTATTAACATCTCTCTCTCTCTCTCTCTCTCTCTCTCTCTCTCTCTCTCTCTCTCTCTCTCTCTCTCTCTCTCTCTCTCTCTCTCTCTCTCTCTCTCTCTCTCTCTCTCTCTCTCTCTCTCTCTCTCTCATTTAAAGCTAGCAAGAAGTGGTATGAAACTAGAGACTGAGGAGTCCATATATACCAGCCGTGTCATGCTAATACAGGCACAGGTCATATAGATACCAACTGTGTCATGCTAGCATACAGGCACAGGTCATATAGATACCAACAGTGTCATGCTATACAGGCACAGGTCATAGATACCAACAGTGTCATGCTAGCATACAGGCACAGGTCATAGATACCAACCTATCACACCTATCACACCTCTCACACCTATCACACCTCTCACACCTCTCACACCTCTCACACCTATCACACCTCTCACACCTCTCACACCTTTCACACCTATCACACCTATCACACCTCTCACACCTATCACACCTATCACACCTATCACACCTCTCACACCTTTCACACCTCTCACACCTATCACACCTATCACACCTCTCACATCTATCACACCTATCACACCTCTCACACCTCTCACACCTATCACACCTCTCACACCTATCACACCTCTCACACCTATCACACCTCTCACACCTCTCACACCTTTCACACCTCTCACACCTCTCACACCTTTCACACCTCTCACACCTATCACACCTCTCACACCAATCCCACCTATCACACAGATCACACCTCTCACACCTATCACACCTCTCACACCTATCACACCTCTCACACCTATCACACCTCTCACACCTCTCGAACCTATCACACCTCTCACACCTCTCACACCTATCACACCTATCACACCTCTCACACCTATCACACCTCTCACACCTATCACACCTATCACACCTATCACACCTATCACACCTCTCACACCTATCACACCTCTCACACCGATCCCACCTATCACACATATCACACCTCTCACACCTATCACACCTCTCACACCTATCACACCTCTCACACCTCTCACACCTATCACACCTATCACACCTCTCACACCTATCACACCTCTCACACCTCTCACACCTATCACACCTCTCACACCTCTCACACCTCTCACACCTATCACACCTCTCACACCTCTCACACCTATCACACCTCTCACACCTCTCACACCTTTCACAACTCTCACACCTATCACACCTCTCACACCTATCACACCTCTCACACCGATCCCACCTATCACACATATCACACCTCTCACACCTATCACACCTCTCACACCTCTCACACCTATCACACCTATCACACCTCTCACACCTATCACACCTCTCACACCTCTCACACCTATCACACCTATCACACCTCTCACACCTATCACACCTCTCACACCTCTCACACCTATCACACCTCTCACACCTCTCACACCTATCACACCTATCACACCTCTCACACCTCTCACACCTCTCACACCTATCACACCTCTCACACCTTTCACACCTCTCACACCTATCACACCTCTCACACCTATCACACCTCTCACACCAATCCCACCTATCACACATATCACACCTCTCACACCTATCACACCTCTCACACCTATCACACCTCTCACACCTATCACACCTCTCACACCTATCACACCTCTCACACCGATCCCACCTATCACACATATCACACCTCTCACACCTATCACACCTCTCACACCTATCACACCTCTCACACCTATCACACCTCTCACACCTCTCACACCTATCACACCTCTCACACCTCTCACACCTATCACACCTATCACACCTCTCACACCTATCACACCTCTCACACCTATCACACCTCTCACACCTTTCACACCTCTCACACCTATCACACCTCTCACACCGATCCCACCTATCACACATATCACACCTCTCACACCTATCACACCTCTCACACCTATCACACCTCTCACACCTATCATTTACATTTACATTTACATTTAGTCATTTAGCTGACGCTTTTATCCAAAGCGACTTACAAGTTCTGTACGACAAGCCATCAGGAAGAGCACAACTCTATCAGCTGAGTAACAATGTTCATCAAAGTGTTGAGTGCTACAGTGTAGGTTAGTTTATTAGGACAAGTGCATGACAGTATGGTTAGTTAGGGTTAGATTTTTTTTTTTTTTTTTTTTTTTTTTCAGATAATGGTTGAAGAAGTGCGTCTTTAGTCGACGGCGAAAGATTGGACGTGTTTCGGCTGTCCTAACTGGGGTGGGTAGTTCATTCCACCATTGTGGGGCAAGGACTGAGAATAGGCGACTTCTCTTTGATGACCCTCCCGGAGCTTGGATAGGAGTAGGTCTCCTCTCACACCTCTCACACCTATCACACCTATCACACCTCTCACACCTATCACACCTCTCACACCTCTCACACCTCTCACACCTATCACACCTCTCACACCTATCACACCTCTCACACCTATCACACCTATCACACCTCTCACACCTATCACACCTATCACACCTATCACACCTCTCACACCTATCACACCTATCACACCTATCACACCTCTATACCCATTCTGCAATCTGTTAATAAAGTTGTACTTAAGTTATGCTTTTACATTATACTTACTTAATAAGTGAATAGTTCCAAGTCAATCAAAAACTATGAGTTTTATTTACTCAAAACATAATGCGGTTTTCAGTCTGTATCTACTTAATTATCTTAAGTTGTACTTAAGTTATGCTTTTACATTATACTTACTTAATAAGTGAATAATTCCAAGTCAATCAAAAACTATGAGTTTTATTTACTCAAAACATAATGCGGTTTACACTCTGTATCTACTTAATTATCTTAAGTTGTACTTAAGTTATGCTTTTACATTATACTTACTTAATAAGTGAATAGTTCCAAGTCAATCAAAAACTATGAGTTTTATTTACTCAAAACATAATGCGGTTTACAGTCTGTATCTACTTAATTATCTTAAGTTGTACTTAAGTTATGCTTTTACATTATACTTACTTAATAAGTGAATAATTCCAAGTCAATCAAAAACTATGAGTTTTATTTACTCAAAACATAATGCGGTTTTCAGTCTGTATCTACTTAATTATCTTAAGTTGTACTTAAGTTATGCTTTTACATTATACTTACTTAATAAGTGAATAGTTCCAAGTCAATCAAAAACTATGAGTTTTATTTACTCAAAACATAATGCGGTTTACAGTCTGTATCTACTTAATTATCTTAAGTTGTACTTAAGTTATGCTTTTACATTATACTTACTTAATAAGTGAATAGTTCCAAGTCAATCAAAAACTATGAGTTTTATTTACTCAAAACATAATGCGGTTTACAGTCTGTATCTACTTAATTATCTTAAGTTGTACTTAAGTTATGCTTTTACATTATACTTACTTAATAAGTGAATAATTCCAAGTCAATCAAAAACTATGAGTTTTATTTACTCAAAACATAATGTGGTTTAGAGTCTGTATCTACTTAATTATCTTAAGTTGTACTTAAGTTATGCTTTTACATTATACTTACTTAATAAGTGAATAGTTCCAAGTCAATCAAAAACTATGAGTTTTATTTACTCAAAACATAAGAACACGTCACACGAACTCAAGACATTCAAGTTAGTAGAACTTTCATAGAATATTGAGTATACCCTACTCAAACTAATTGATTATTTTGAACGTGCGGGTTTACAGTGTACAATTGGCAGTATTAGGGGATGGGAAGCTGGTGGGTGGGGATCGGACGTTGTAGACAGCGACTCCTACAGGTCGGTTGGTGCGCCTGCGCAGTAGAATCAGGAAGCAACTAGGGCGGTGTGTCCCTCCCACGCAGACCCTCGCCGCTGAGAGATCGCGCTGATCAGGTGAAAAGATGTGACGGCTGCCTCCTCGAGTACCGGAGGGGACACGTGATGCAAGACTTCGTCCACATTGCAGCCGGCTTGTGGGAGGCATGGCCAACAGCGTTCGAGACAGGGGAGGGTAGAATTGGACAATAAGAAATTGGGGAAGGGAGAAAAATAGAAAATGGGGAGAAAAAGTAGATACAAAAAAATGTATTAGCTATGCAAAGGTGGCGACGCCGGTATGAGTACACTACACACTACTCTGCCTGTGATTGGCTAGTACGTTACCTTCGTTGGTTGGATTGGCTAGGTAGTAGGAAACTAGGAATATCAGAGTAAGCCAATCAGCAGAGTAGGGCGGGTCATATCGTCATCATCCATATAACAGCGCCAGGGCGGTCACAGCTGACTCAGTGGGCGGGCCCGGACCCCTAATGCCCGCCCATGACTCCGGATCTGGTATCAAAGTTAAAACCATCTATAGTTCAATTCTAGATTTAGATTGATGGTGTATTGGTCGTTGTAACCCCATAACTCCACAGGTGTGTGTGTGGGTTGTGTCTGTCTGTGTGTATGGCTTCTCATTACCCCTCTTTCTGCTACAGTATGTTCCCCTTCCTCCGGGGAATGCAGTGCTTGTAACCCAGATGTGTTCAATATGCTAATTTGACATCAATTAGAGAGCCAGAGGCAGCCGTTGGCCTGCCAAATAGACGAGACAACACCACAATGGGCCATTTCAAAGCCATTTTGATGCAGGCCTCGTATCGACACAAGCTGCTTAGACTTGGGCCTCGAGCCAGGACTACTAAAAAAGTGCAAGGCTGGGTGTGCTGCTGTTAAGACTGTCAACTTAGGGGGTTCAATGCACAACACAGTACTTCTTGAACTAATTAAGAATCAATGTTGCGGTCCCAACCACACTGCACACAAATTGGGGTCTTCTGTGAAAGCCCCCCCAGAGAAAACAGTGACCTGAGATTCCTACTTTTTAACCCTCATTTTCAGAAAGCTTAATTGGCCTCAATCTGGTGGGGTGGCCATCCGTCACAGAAGCTCCCACACTTTGGTCCCCCGAGAGTTACAGTGTTGGCCCTGATCTATGATTTCAAGGTCCCCGTTTCTTGTTTCTTGCCATTTCATTGTCGACTGCTGTCCAGTGTTCCAACAGTTATCAGTAGCCTAGCAACATACTGACCAGGGATGCGTTCTTCATGGGACGGGGTTGCACTCCGTGCACCCAAAGATTTGAGCAGAAGCGCGTGCACGCACATGCACGGATGTGCACGACACGCGCGTGCACACAGGAATGCGCTGCACTCGCCAACTCGCTATAAGTACCCACCTGGGCTACTTTGCATATCAATAGCGCCGGTCGTCAGGTGTGTTAAATACGTTCTCAGATACATTCACACCTAACTTGTGAATGAAATGTGTTACATTCCATTTGTAGAGGCAATTAGGCACCGTCTTTAGTCTGTGCTTAAGCGAGGGAACATTTATGCGCATGCGCGGGAGCGTGCGCATGCGCGGGAGCGCGCGTGCATGTGGCGTCATTAGCGTGCGTGCAATCAGAGTTGATATGAGGAATGCACCTCTGATACTGACCGACTGCTGTCCAGTGTTTTAACAGTTATCAGTAGCCTAGCAACATACTGACCGACTGCTGTCCAGTGTTCTAACAGTTATCAGTAGCCTAGCAACATACTGACCGACTGCTGTCTAGTGTTCTAACAGTTATCAGTAGCCTAGCAACATACTGACAGACTGCTGTCTAGTGTTCTAACAGTTATCAGTAGCCTAGCAACATACTGACCGACTGCTGTCCAGTGTTCTAACAGTTATCAGTAGCCTAGCAACATACTGACCGACTGCTGTCTAGTGTTCTAACAGTTATCAGTAGCCTAGCAACATACTGACCGACTGCTCTGTCCAGTGTTCTAACAGTTATCAGTAGCCTAGCAACATACTGACCGACTGCTGTCTAGTGTTCTAACAGTTATCAGCCCCCCCCCCCCCCCCAAAATGTTAAAAAGAAATATATATATATTTTTCATACAATCAACATATCCTTAAATAATAGCGCTGCCCGAGGCTGGGCATGATACAGTCAACATATAGCAAGAGAGAGAGAGAGAGAGAGCTCCCGTTCTACAGTCAATATACAGTGTACAGAGAGAGAGAGAGAGAGAGAGACACATTGGAAAGAAATTGAAATGCTATTTGGCCCTAAACAGAGAGTACACAGTGGCAGAATACCTGAGCACTGTGACTGAAGATCCTTGACTAGGTACAGACTCAGCGAGCACAGCCTAGCCATCGAGAAAGGCCGCCATAGGCAGACTGTGTGTGTTAGAAAGAGAGAGAGAGAGAGAGAGAGAGAGAGAGCATGTGTGTTTGTGTGTTAGAGAGAGAGAGCATGTCTGTGTGTCGTGTGTATGTGTGTTAGAGAGAGAGCATGTATGAGAGAGAGAGATAAGCAAAGATGAGCCCCTAAAGGATATTCAACTTTTAATGGAAGAACAAAACAGAAGGAAAAGATAACTTCACAAAGGCAACATGAATATACATATATCCAAAAGGACAAAGATCAACACTTAAATCCAAAGAGAAGAGGGTCTATACCAGTGAATACAAAGTAGCAAGGAGCCAATGGCCGACATCAGCTAAATAGGCTAACTGCAAATAGAGTAGCCAGGTACTGACACCAGGCCACACACAGCTTTGGCCAACGCTACCCAAGCTACACAAACGACCAAGACAATTCACACACAGCACATGTCGTATCTCCAAATGTTGTGAAGTAACATATGTTTTGCCTGGAAAAAAACATCGTTATTAACAAAACATTCGGGAGGGGAAGAAGGAAGAGTGGGGTAATGTCCAATGGACATCTTACCTGCACCAAGGAACGCAGGGCGAAAGGCCGCAACACAGGTATCCACGTTGACGAAAGGCCTCTCGCTGGCGGGACAAAAAGAAGCTATGGCCGGAGCCTTGTCATGGTGCAGGCCCGACTACATCTTCTGTCAAAGATGATGTCGTAGTCAGAGTGCCACTGTGCCAGGGCCTGCTATTCTCACGGCTAATGTCAATGGTCGTAGCACAAGCTAACAGCTAACTCTAGGCTAACTGATAGCATCAAACTAACGTTCCCAGCCGAGCGCAGCCGGCAGCTAATGTCGTAGCTAAACAGCTAACTGGCTAACAGTTAGCTCAACCCGGCTATCGCTAACCATTAGCTAACGCAGAAGCAAGCTATGCGGCTACCACTGAAAAACTGTACAACGTGAGAAAAGCAATACAGGCCAACACTTCAGACAGCCGCTGTGTTTTCCTCTTCTCATACGAAGAGAGAAGGGAAAAAGAAGGCAATACATGTCCCACTGACTGACACCAGGCCACACACCGTTAGCTACTAGTACTACAACAGCTAGTCGGCCGGTTTGGCTCCCGAGAGAGAGAGAGAGAGAGAGAGAGAGAGAGAGAGAGAGAGAGAGAGAGAGAGAGAGAGAGAGAGAGAGAGAGAGAGAGAGAGAGAGAGATATCCATGGCGGGAATAGAATAGAGTGCATTGAAAACTCACCAAACGTCCAAGAGGATGGAGACAACCAAGTGGAGTTGACGAAGTTCATCTGCCGAACGACCATCCTCTTCATCTTGGCATAACAATGCTGCACGCGCTGTCTCTAGGTTAGCTAACGCTAGTTAGCCTTTAGCTAAGCTAGCTACTAGCTGACATCATCATGGCTATATCCCAACTGAACCACACGTTAGCACTCAATATTATAATGTAGCTAAAGCTAACTAGCTGCCCCTGTCTTTAGCCGGGATGGCTAGCCTGACTGAACTGTCTAACATGCAACAACTTTCATCTTCAGTCCATCTGCCGAACGATGTCCTCTTCATCTTGGCTGGCATAACCTCCAATGCTGCACGCGCGAAATAGTCAGACGCTAGTGATGGGTCGGTCATGAGCGACTCGTTCATAAGAGCCGATTCATTGCCGTGAGCGTGAGTCGAATCGCTCACGTGGGCACAAAATGCGTGCAAAGGACTTTATGCTGGTGTGTGTTCTAATTCATATTAATAAAACTGCCTCAACAACTCTCTTCCCACTAATCAAAGGAAAGCTGGTTCTGGTCCTGTATAGTGTATAGGACACCAATTTTTTGTCGCAACTTGGAGGCAAGGTTGTCCACATGGAATTTAAATGTACATTTCTCAGCTTCCTGGAGGGTAATAAAGGAAAGTTGTAAGTTTGCAATGGCCAAAAAATCTACAAAAAACTATTGGGATTTTTTTGTGTGTGTTTTTTATTTATTTTTTAGAAAAAATAAATTATAGAAAATATGGAACGCTTCACGAATTTGCGTGTCATTCCTGCGCGGAGGCCATGCTAATCTTCTCTGTATCGATCCAATTTTATTATACGTGTTGCCTGAGCGAACACAGATAATCACTCCGAGTGCCAGTTATGTAAGCCTCCCTCCGGAAAACTGCCTCTAATACCCGGAGTAACACCGACTTTGCCCCTGTCTCCTCCCAATCAAGTGTGTAAACAGTGTGTAAAGTTGGGTTATGCTCAATCAACATTACTATACATTTTTTATCAAAATAATTGGTAACGGTGTGCCACATGGTTCGAGTCTAGGTCCTGTCCTCTTCACTCTTCATATTACATAATAACTGCGTCAGACTTGTGTCAGATTTACATGTTTGAGTTGTTTACCAAAATGGGCACAAAATGCGTGCAAAGGACTTTATGCTGGTGTGTGTTCTAATTCATATTAAGAAAACTGCCTCAACAACTCTCTTCCCACTAATCAAAGGAAAGCTGGTTCTGGTCCTGTATAGGACGCCAATTTTCTGTCGCAACTTGGAGGCAAGGTTGTCCACATGGAATTTAAATGTACATTTCTCAGCTTCCTGGAGGGTAATAAAGGAAAGTTGTAAGTTCGCAATGGCCAAAAAATCTACAAAAAATGTTGGTAAACAACTCAAACATGTAAATCTGACGCAAGTCTGACACAGTTATTATGTAATATGAAGAGTGAAGAGGACAGGACCTAGACTCGAACCCTGTGGCACACCGTTACCAATTATTTTGATAAAAAATTGATAGAAATGTTGATTGAGCATAACCCAACTTTACACACTGTTTACACACTTGATTGGGAGGAGACAGGGGCAAAGTCGGTGTTACTCCGGGTATTAGAGGCAGTTGTCCGGAGGGAGGCTTACATAACTGGCACTCGGAGTGATTATCTGTGTTCGCTCAGGCAACACGTATAATAAAATTGGATCGATACAGAGAAGATTAGCATGGCCTCCGCGCAGGAATGACACGCAAATTCGTGAAGCGTTCCATATTTTCTATAATTTATTTTTTCTAAAAAATAAATAAAAAACACACAAAAAAAAATCCCAAGAGTTTTTTGTAGATTTTTTGGCCATTGCGAACTTACAACTTTCCTTTATTACCCTCCAGGAAGCTGATAAATGTACATTTAAATTCCATGTGGACAACCTTGCCTCCAAGTTGCGACAGAAAATTGGCGTCCTATACAGGACCAGAACCAGCTTTCCTTTGATTAGTGGGAAGAGAGTTGTTGAGGCAGTTTTCTTAATATGAATTAGAACACACACCAGCATAAAGTCCTTTGCACGCATTTTGTGCCCATTTTGGTAAACAACTCAAACATGTAAATCTGACACAAGTCTGACGCAGTTATTATGTAATATGAAGAGTGAAGAGGACAGGACCTAGACTCGAACCATGTGGCACACCGTTACCAATTATTTTGATAAAAAATGTATAGTAATGTTGATTGAGCATAACCCAACTTTACACACTGTTTACACACTTGATTGGGAGGAGACAGGGGCAAAGTCGGTGTTACTCCGGGTATTAGAGGCAGTTGTCCGGAGGGAGGCTTACATAACTGGCACTCGGAGTGCTTATCTGTGTTTGCTCAGGCAATATGTATAATAAAATTGGATCGATACAGAGAAGATTAGCATGGCCTCCGCGCAGGAATGACACGCAAATTCATGATGCGTTCCATATTTTCTATAATTTATTTTTTCTACAAAAAATAAATAAAAAACACACAAAAAAAAATCCCAAGAGTTTTTTGTAGATTTTTAGGCCATTGCAAACTTACAACTTTCCTTTATTACCCTCCAGGAAGCTGAGAAATGTACATTTAAATTCCATGTGGACAACCTTGCCTCCAAGTTGCGACAGAAAATTGGCGTCCTATACAGGACCAGAACCAGCTTTCCTTTGATTAGTGGGAAGAGAGTTGTTGAGGCAGTTTTCTTAATATGAATTAGAACACACACCAGCATAAAGTCCTTTGCACGCATTTTGTGCCCATTTTGGTAAACAACTCAAACATGTAAATCTGACGCAAGTCTGACACAGTTATTATGTAATATGAAGAGTGAAGAGGACAGGACCTAGACTCGAACCCTGTGGCACACCGTTACCAATTATTTTGATAAAAAATTGATAGAAATGTTGATTGAGCATAACCCAACTTTACACACTGTTTACACACTTGATTGGGAGGAGACAGGGGCAAAGTCGGTGTTACTCCGGGTATTAGAGGCAGTTGTCCGGAGGGAGGCTTACATAACTGGCACTCGGAGTGATTATCTGTGTTCGCTCAGGCAACACGTATAATAAAATTGGATCGATACAGAGAAGATTAGCATGGCCTCCGCGCAGGAATGACACGCAAATTCGTGAAGCGTTCCATATTTTCTATAATTTATTTTTTCTAAAAAATAAATAAAAAACACACAAAAAAAATCCCAAGAGTTTTTTGTAGATTTTTTGGCCATTGCAAACTTACAACTTTCCTTTATTACCCTCCAGGAAGCTGAGAAATGTACATTTAAATTCCATGTGGACAACCTTGCCTCCAAGTTGCGACAGAAAATTGGCGTCCTATACAGGACCAGAACCAGCTTTCCTTTGATTAGTGGGAAGAGAGTTGTTGAGGCAGTTTTCTTAATATGAATTAGAACACACACCAGCATAAAGTCCTTTGCACGCATTTTGTGCCCATTTGGTAAACAACTCAAACATGTAAATCTGACGCAAGTCTGACACAGTTATTATGTAATATGAAGAGTGAAGAGGACAGGACCTAGACTCGAACCCTGTGGCACACCGTTACCAATTATTTTGATAAAAAATTGATAGAAATGTTGATTGAGCATAACCCAACTTTACACACTGTTTACACACTTGATTGGGAGGAGACAGGGGCAAAGTCGGTGTTACTCCGGGTATTAGAGGCAGTTGTCCGGAGGGAGGCTTACATAACTGGCACTCGGAGTGATTATCTGTGTTCGCTCAGGCAACACGTATAATAAAATTGGATCGATACAGAGAAGATTAGCATGGCCTCCCTGCGCGGAGGCCATGCTAATCTTCTCTGTATCGATCCAATTTTATTATACGTGTTGCCTGAGCGAACACAGATAATCACTCCGAGTGCCAGTTATGTAAGCCTCCCTCCGGACAACTGCCTCTAATACCCGGAGTAACACCGACTTTGCCCCTGTCTCCTCCCAATCAAGTGTGTAAACAGTGTGTAAAGTTGGGTTATGCTCAATCAACATTTCTATCAATTTTTTATCAAAATAATTGGTAACGGTGTGCCACAGGGTTCGAGTCTAGGTCCTGTCCTCTTCACTCTTCATATTACATAATAACTGTGTCAGACTTGCGTCAGATTTACATGTTTGAGTTGTTTACCAAAATGGGCACAAAATGCGTGCAAAGGACTTTATGCTGGTGTGTGTTCTAATTCATATTAAGAAAACTGCCTCAACAACTCTCTTCCCACTAATCAAAGGAAAGCTGGTTCTGGTCCTGTATAGGACGCCAATTTTCTGTCGCAACTTGGAGGCAAGGTTGTCCACATGAAATTTAAATGTACATTTCTCAGCTTCCTGGAGGGTAATAAAGGAAAGTTGTAAGTTCGCAATGGCCAAAAAATCTACAAAAAACTCTTGGGATTTTTTGTGTGTGTTTTTTATTTATTTAAAAAAAAAATTATAGAAAATATGGAACGCTTCACGAATTTGCGTGTCATTCCTGCGCGGAGGCCATGCTAATCTTCTCTGTATCGATCCAATTTTATTATACGTGTTGCCTAAGCGAACACAGATAATCACTCCGAGTGCCAGTTATGTAAGCCTCCCTCCGGACAACTGCCTCTAATACCCGGAATAACACCGACTTTGCCCCTGTCTCCTCCCAATCAAGTGTGTAAACAGTGTGTAAAGTTGGGTTATGCTCAATCAACATTTCTATCAATTTTTTATCAAAATAATTGGTAACGGTGTGCCACAGGGTTCGAGTCTAGGTCCTGTCCTCTTCACTCTTCATATTACATAATAACTGTGTCAGACTTGCGTCAGATTTACATGTTTGAGTTATTTACCAAAATGGGCACAAAATGCGTGCAAAGGACTTTATGCTGGTGTGTGTTCTAATTCATATTAAGAAAACTGCCTCAACAACTCTCTTCCCACTAATCAAAGGAAAGCTGGTTCTGGTCCTGTATAGGACGCCAATTTTCTGTCGCAACTTGGAGGCAAGGTTGTCCACATGGAATTTAAATGTACATTTCTCAGCTTCCTGGAGGGTAATAAAGGAAAGTTGTAAGTTTGCAATGGCCAAAAAATCTACAAAAAACTCTTGGGATTTTTTTTTTTGTGTTTTTTATTTATTTTTTTGAAAAAATAAATTATAGAAAATATGGAACGCTTCACGAATTTGCGTGTCATTCCTGCGCGGAGGCCATGCTAATCTTCTCTGTATCGATCCAATTTTATTATACGTGTTGCCTGAGCGAACACAGATAAACACTCCGAGTGCCAGTTATGTAAGCCTCCCTCCGGACAACTGCCTCTAATACCCGGAGTAACACCGACTTTGCCCCTGTCTCCTCCCAATCAAGTGTGTAAACAGTGTGTAAAGTTGGGTTATGCTCAATCAACATTTCTATCAATTTTTTATCAAAATAATTGGTAACGGTGTGCCACAGGGTTCGAGTCTAGGTCCTGTCCTCTTCACTCTTCATATTACATAATAACTGTGTCAGACTTGCGTCAGATTTACATGTTTGAGTTGTTTACCAAAATGGGCACAAAATGCGTGCAAAGGACTTTATGCTGGTGTGTGTTCTAATTCATATTAAGAAAACTGCCTCAACAACTCTCTTCCCACTAATCAAAGGAAAGCTGGTTCTGGTCCTGTATAGGACGCCAATTTTCTGTCGCAACTTGGAGGCAAGGTTGTCCACATGGAATTTAAATGTACATTTCTCAGCTTCCTGGAGGGTAATAAAGGAAAGTTGTAAGTTTGCAATGGCCAAAAAATCTACAAAAAACTCTTGGGATTTTTTTTTGTGTGTTTTTTATTTATTTTTTAGAAAAAATAAATTATAGAAAATATGGAACGCTTCACAAATTTGCGTGTCATTCCTGCGCGGAGGCCATGCTAATCTTCTCTGTATCGATCCAATTTTATTATACGTGTTGCCTGAGCGAACACAGATAATCACTCCGAGTGCCAGTTATGTAAGCCTCCCTCCGGACAACTGCCTCTAATACCCGGAGTAACACCGACTTTGCCCCTGTCTCCTCCCAATCAAGTGTGTAAACAGTGTGTAAAGTTGGGTTATGCTCAATCAACATTTCTATAAATTTTTTATCAAAATAATTGGTAACGGTGTGCCACAGGGTTCGAGTCTAGGTCCTGTCCTCTTCACTCTTCATATTACATAATAACTGTGTCAGACTTGCGTCAGATTTACATGTTTGAGTTGTTTACCAAAATGGGCACAAAATGCGTGCAAAGGACTTTATGCTGGTGTGTGTTCTAATTCATATTAAGAAAACTGCCTCAACAACTCTCTTCCCACTAATCAAAGGAAAGCTGGTTCTGGTCCTGTATAGGACGCCAATTTTCTGTCGCAACTTGGAGGCAAGGTTGTCCACATGGAATTTAAATGTACATTTCTCAGCTTCCTGGAGGGTAATAAAGGAAAGTTGTAAGTTTGCAATGGCCAAAAAATCTACAAAAAACTCTTGGGATTTTTTGTGTGTGTTTTTTATTTATTTTTTAGAAAAAATAAATTATAGAAAATATGGAACGCTTCACGAATTTGCGTGTCATTCCTGCGCGGAGGCCATGCTAATCTTCTCTGTATCGATCCAATTTTATTATACGTGTTGCCTGAGCGAACACAGATAATCACTCCGAGTGCCAGTTATGTAAGCCTCCCTCCGGACAACTGCCTCTAATACCCGGAGTAACACCGACTTTGCCCCTGTCTCCTCCCAATCAAGTGTGTAAACAGTGTGTAAAGTTGGGTTATGCTCAATCAACATTACTATACATTTTTTATCAAAATAATTGGTAACGGTGTGCCACATGGTTCGAGTCTAGGTCCTGTCCTCTTCACTCTTCATATTACATAATAACTGCGTCAGACTTGCGTCAGATTTACATGTTTGAGTTGTTTACCAAAATGGGCACAAAATGCGTGCAAAGGACTTTATGCTGGTGTGTGTTCTAATTCATATTAAGAAAACTGCCTCAACAACTCTCTTCCCACTAATCAAAGGAAAGCTGGTTCTGGTCCTGTATAGGACGCCAATTTTCTGTCGCAACTTGGAGGCAAGGTTGTCCACATGGAATTTAAATGTACATTTCTCAGCTTCCTGGAGGGTAATAAAGGAAAGTTGTAAGTTTGCAATGGCCAAAAAATCTACAAAAAACTCTTGGGATTTTTTTGTGTGTGTTTTTTATTTATTTTTTAGAAAAAATAAATTATAGAAAATATGGAACGCTTCACGAATTTGCGTGTCATTCCTGCGCGGAGGCCATGCTAATCTTCTCTGTATCGATCCAATTTTATTATACGTGTTGCCTGAGCGAACACAGATAATCACTCCGAGTGCCAGTTATGTAAGCCTCCCTCCGGACAACTGCCTCTAATACCCGGAGTAACACCGACTTTGCCCCTGTCTCCTCCCAATCAAGTGTGTAAACAGTGTGTAAAGTTGGGTTATGCTCAATCAACATTTCTATCAATTTTTTATCAAAATAATTGGTAACGGTGTGCCACAGGGTTCGAGTCTAGGTCCTGTCCTCTTCACTCTTCATATTACATAATAACTGTGTCAGACTTGCGTCAGATTTACATGTTTGAGTTGTTTACCAAAATGGGCACAAAATGCGTGCAAAGGACTTTATGCTGGTGTGTGTTCTAATTCATATTAAGAAAACTGCCTCAACAACTCTCTTCCCACTAATCAAAGGAAAGCTGGTTCTGGTCCTGTATAGGACGCCAATTTTCTGTCGCAACTTGGAGGCAAGGTTGTCCACATGGAATTTAAATGTACATTTCTCAGCTTCCTGGAGGGTAATAAAGGAAAGTTGTAAGTTTGCAATGGCCAAAAAATCTACAAAAAACTCTTGGGATTTTTTTTTGTGTGTTTTTTATTTATTTTTTAGAAAAAATAAATTATAGAAAATATGGAACGCTTCACGAATTTGCGTGTCATTCCTGCGCGGAGGCCATGCTAATCTTCTCTGTATCGATCCAATTTTATTATACGTGTTGCCTGAGCGAACACAGATAATCACTCCGAGTGCCAGTTATGTAAGCCTCCCTCCGGACAACTGCCTCTAATACCCGGAGTAACACCGACTTTGCCCCTGTCTCCTCCCAATCAAGTGTGTAAACAGTGTGTAAAGTTGGGTTATGCTCAATCAACATTTCTATCAATTTTTTATCAAAATAATTGGTAACGGTGTGCCACAGGGTTCGAGTCTAGGTCCTGTCCTCTTCACTCTTCATATTACATAATAACTGTGTCAGACTTGCGTCAGATTTACATGTTTGAGTTGTTTACCAAAATGGGCACAAAATGCGTGCAAAGGACTTTATGCTGGTGTGTGTTCTAATTCATATTAAGAAAACTGCCTCAACAACTCTCTTCCCACTAATCAAAGGAAAGCTGGTTCTGGTCCTGTATAGGACGCCAATTTTCTGTCGCAACTTGGAGGCAAGGTTGTCCACATGGAATTTAAATGTACATTTCTCAGCTTCCTGGAGGGTAATAAAGGAAAGTTGTAAGTTTGCAATGGCCAAAAAATCTACAAAAAACTCTTGGGATTTTTTTTGTGTGTTTTTTATTTATTTTTTAGAAAAAATTAATTATAGAAAATATGGAACGCTTGATGAATTTGTGTGTCATTCCAGCGCGGAGGCCATGCTAATCTTCTCTGTATCGATCCAATTTTATTATACATATTGCCTGAGCGAACACAGATAAGCACTCCGAGTGCCAGTTATGTAAGCCTCCCTCCGGACAACTGCCTCTAATACCCGGAGTAACACTGACTTTGCCCCTGTCTCCTCCCAATCAAGTGTGTAAACAGTGTGTAAAGTTGGGTTATGCTCAATCAACATTTCTATACATTTTTTATCAAAATAATTGGTAACGGTGTGCCACATGGTTCGAGTCTAGGTCCTGTCCTCTTCACTCTTCATATTACATAATAACTGTGTCAGACTTGCGTCAGATTTACATGTTTGAGTTGTTTACCAAAATGGGCCCAAAATGCGTGCAAAGGACTTTATGCTGGTGTGTGTTCTAATTCATATTAAGAAAACTGCCTCAACAACTCTCTTCCCACTAATCAAAGGAAAGCTGGTTCTGGTCCTGTATAGGACGCCAATT
Organism: Notolepis coatsorum; assembly: GCF_963971535.1. NCBI lineage: Eukaryota > Metazoa > Chordata > Actinopteri > Aulopiformes > Paralepididae > Notolepis > Notolepis coatsorum. Next base: position 84,990,686 of record NC_140173.1, read on the forward strand.
TTCTGTCGCAACTTGGAGGCAAGGTTGTCCACATGGAATTTAAATGTACATTTCTCAGCTTCCTGGAGGGTAATAAAGGAAAGTTGTAAGTTTGCAATGGCCAAAAAATCTACAAAAAACTCTTGGGATTTTTTTTTGTGTGTTTTTTATTTATTTTTTAGAAAAAATAAATTATAGAAAATATGGAACGCTTGATGAATTTGTGTGTCATTCCAGCGCGGAGGCCATGCTAATCTTCTCTGTATCGATCCAATTTTATTATACATATTGCCTGAGCGAACACAGATAAGCACTCCGAGTGCCAGTTATGTAAGCCTCCCTCCGGACAACTGCCTCTAATACCCGGAGTAACACCGACTTTGCCCCTGTCTCCTCCCAATCAAGTGTGTAAACAGTGTGTAAAGTTGGGTTATGCTCAATCAACATTTCTATACATTTTTTATCAAAATAATTGGTAACGGTGTGCCACATGGTTCGAGTCTAGGTCCTGTCCTCTTCACTCTTCATATTACATAATAACTGTGTCAGACTTGCGTCAGATTTACATGTTTGAGTTGTTTACCAAAATGGGCACAAAATGCGTGCAAAGGACTTTATGCTGGTGTGTGTTCTAATTCATATTAAGAAAACTGCCTCAACAACTCTCTTCCCACTAATCAAAGGAAAGCTGGTTCTGGTCCTGTATAGGACGCCAATTTTCTGTCGCAACTTGGAGGCAAGGTTGTCCACATGGAATTTAAATGTACATTTCTCAGCTTCCTGGAGGGTAATAAAGGAAAGTTGTAAGTTTGCAATGGCCAAAAAATCTACAAAAAACTCTTGGGATTTTTTTTTGTGTGTTTTTTATTTATTTTTTAGAAAAAAAAAATTATAGAAAATATGGAACGCTTCACGAATTTGCGTGTCATTCCTGCGCGGAGGCCATGCTAATCTTCTCTGTATCGATCCAATTTTATTATACGTGTTGCCTGAGCGAACACAGATAATCACTCCGAGTGCCAGTTATGTAAGCCTCCCTCCGGACAACTGCCTCTAATACCCGGAGTAACACCGACTTTGCCCCTGTCTCCTCCCAATCAAGTGTGTAAACAGTGTGTAAAGTTGGGTTATGCTCAATCAACATTTCTATCAATTTTTTATCAAAATAATTGGTAACGGTGTGCCACAGGGTTCGAGTCTAGGTCCTGTCCTCTTCACTCTTCATATTACATAATAACTGTGTCAGACTTGCGTCAGATTTACATGTTTGAGTTGTTTACCAAAATGGGCACAAAATGCGTGCAAAGGACTTTATGCTGGTGTGTGTTCTAATTCATATTAAGAAAACTGCCTCAACAACTCTCTTCCCACTAATCAAAGGAAAGCTGGTTCTGGTCCTGTATAGGACGCCAATTTTCTGTCGCAACTTGGAGGCAAGGTTGTCCACATGGAATTTAAATGTACATTTCTCAGCTTCCTGGAGGGTAATAAAGGAAAGTTGTAAGTTTGCAATGGCCAAAAAATCTACAAAAAACTCTTGGGATTTTTTTTGTGTGTTTTTTATTTATTTTTTAGAAAAAATTAATTATAGAAAATATGGAACGCTTGATGAATTTGTGTGTCATTCCAGCGCGGAGGCCATGCTAATCTTCTCTGTATCGATCCAATTTTATTATACATATTGCCTGAGCGAACACAGATAAGCACTCCGAGTGCCAGTTATGTAAGCCTCCCTCCGGACAACTGCCTCTAATACCCGGAGTAACACTGACTTTGCCCCTGTCTCCTCCCAATCAAGTGTGTAAACAGTGTGTAAAGTTGGGTTATGCTCAATCAACATTTCTATACATTTTTTATCAAAATAATTGGTAACGGTGTGCCACATGGTTCGAGTCTAGGTCCTGTCCTCTTCACTCTTCATATTACATAATAACTGTGTCAGACTTGCGTCAGATTTACATGTTTGAGTTGTTTACCAAAATGGGCACAAAATGCGTGCAAAGGACTTTATGCTGGTGTGTGTTCTAATTCATATTAAGAAAACTGCCTCAACAACTCTCTTCCCACTAATCAAAGGAAAGCTGGTTCTGGTCCTGTATAGGACGCCAATTTTCTGTCGCAACTTGGAGGCAAGGTTGTCCACATGGAATTTAAATGTACATTTCTCAGCTTCCTGGAGGGTAATAAAGGAAAGTTGTAAGTTTGCAATGGCCAAAAAATCTACAAAAAACTCTTGGGATTTTTTTTTGTGTGTTTTTTATTTATTTTTTAGAAAAAATAAATTATAGAAAATATGGAACGCTTGATGAATTTGTGTGTCATTCCAGCGCGGAGGCCATGCTAATCTTCTCTGTATCGATCCAATTTTATTATACATATTGCCTGAGCGAACACAGATAAGCACTCCGAGTGCCAGTTATGTAAGCCTCCCTCCGGACAACTGCCTCTAATACCCGGAGTAACACCGACTTTGCCCCTGTCTCCTCCCAATCAAGTGTGTAAACAGTGTGTAAAGTTGGGTTATGCTCAATCAACATTTCTATACATTTTTTATCAAAATAATTGGTAACGGTGTGCCACATGGTTCGAGTCTAGGTCCTGTCCTCTTCACTCTTCATATTACATAATAACTGTGTCAGACTTGCGTCAGATTTACATGTTTGAGTTGTTTACCAAAATGGGCACAAAATGCGTGCAAAGGACTTTATGCTGGTGTGTGTTCTAATTCATATTAAGAAAACTGCCTCAACAACTCTCTTCCCACTAATCAAAGGAAAGCTGGTTCTGGTCCTGTATAGGACGCCAATTTTCTGTCGCAACTTGGAGGCAAGGTTGTCCACATGGAATTTAAATGTACATTTCTCAGCTTCCTGGAGGGTAATAAAGGAAAGTTGTAAGTTTGCAATGGCCAAAAAATCTACAAAAAACTCTTGGGATTTTTTTTTGTGTGTTTTTTATTTATTTTTTAGAAAAAAATAATTATAGAAAATATGGAACGCTTCACGAATTTGCGTGTCATTCCTGCGCGGAGGCCATGCTAATCTTCTCTGTATCGATCCAATTTTATTATACGTGTTGCCTGAGCGAACACAGATAATCACTCCGAGTGCCAGTTATGTAAGCCTCCCTCCGGACAACTGCCTCTAATACCCGGAGTAACACCGACTTTGCCCCTGTCTCCTCCCAATCAAGTGTGTAAACAGTGTGTAAAGTTGGGTTATGCTCAATCAACATTACTATAAATTTTTTATCAAAATAATTGGTAACGGTGTGCCACATGGTTCGAGTCTAGGTCCTGTCCTCTTCACTCTTCATATTACATAATAACTGCGTCAGACTTGTGTCAGATTTACATGTTTGAGTTGTTTACCAAATGGGCACAAAATGCGTGCAAAGGACTTTATGCTGGTGTGTGTTCTAATTCATATTAAGAAAACTGCCTCAACAACTCTCTTCCCACTAATCAAAGGAAAGCTGGTTCTGGTCCTGTATAGGATGCCAATTTTCTGTCGCAACTTGGAGGCAAGGTTGTCCACATGGAATTTAAATGTACATTTCTCAGCTTCCTGGAGGGTAATAAAGGAAAGTTGTAAGTTTGCAATGGCCAAAAAATCTACAAAAAACTCTTGGGATTTTTTTTTGTGTGTTTTTTATTTATTTTTTAGAAAAAATAAATTATAGAAAATATGGAACGCTTCACGAATTTGCGTGTCATTCCTGCGCGGAGGCCATGCTAATCTTCTCTGTATCGATCCAATTTTATTATACGTGTTGCCTGAGCGAACACAGATAATCACTCCGAGTGCCAGTTATGTAAGCCTCCCTCCGGACAACTGCCTCTAATACCCGGAGTAACACCGACTTTGCCCCTGTCTCCTCCCAATCAAGTGTGTAAACAGTGTGTAAAGTTGGGTTATGCTCAATCAACATTTCTATCAATTTTTTATCAAAATAATTGGTAACGGTGTGCCACAGGGTTCGAGTCTAGGTCCTGTCCTCTTCACTCTTCATATTACATAATAACTGTGTCAGACTTGCGTCAGATTTACATGTTTGAGTTGTTTACCAAAATGGGCACAAAATGCGTGCAAAGGACTTTATGCTGGTGTGTGTTCTAATTCATATTAAGAAAACTGCCTCAACAACTCTCTTCCCACTAATCAAAGGAAAGCTGGTTCTGGTCCTGTATAGGACGCCAATTTTCTGTCGCAACTTGGAGGCAAGGTTGTCCACATGGAATTTAAATGTACATTTCTCAGCTTCCTGGAGGGTAATAAAGGAAAGTTGTAAGTTTGCAATGGCCAAAAAATCTACAAAAAACTCTTGGGATTTTTTTGTGTGTGTTTTTTATTTATTTTTTAGAAAAAATAAATTATAGAAAATATGGAACGCTTCACGAATTTGCGTGTCATTCCTGCGCGGAGGCCATGCTAATCTTCTCTGTATCGATCCAATTTTATTATACGTGTTGCCTGAGCGAACACAGATAATCACTCCGAGTGCCAGTTATGTAAGCCTCCCTCCGGACAACTGCCTCTAATACCCGGAGTAACACCGACTTTGCCCCTGTCTCCTCCCAATCAAGTGTGTAAACAGTGTGTAAAGTTGGGTTATGCTCAATCAACATTTCTATCAATTTTTTATCAAAATAATTGGTAACGGTGTGCCACAGGGTTCGAGTCTAGGTCCTGTCCTCTTCACTCTTCATATTACATAATAACTGTGTCAGACTTGCGTCAGATTTACATGTTTGAGTTGTTTACCAAAATGGGCACAAAATGCGTGCAAAGGACTTTATGCTGGTGTGTGTTCTAATTCATATTAAGAAAACTGCCTCAACAACTCTCTTCCCACTAATCAAAGGAAAGCTGGTTCTGGTCCTGTATAGGACGCCAATTTTCTGTCGCAACTTGGAGGCAAGGTTGTCCACATGGAATTTAAATGTACATTTCTCAGCTTCCTGGAGGGTAATAAAGGAAAGTTGTAAGTTTGCAATGGCCAAAAAATTTGCGTGTCATTCCTGCGCGGAGGCCATGCTAATCTTCTCTGTATCGATCCAATTTTATTATACGTGTTGCCTGAGCGAACACAGATAATCACTCCGAGTGCCAGTTATGTAAGCCTCCCTCCGGACAACTGCCTCTAATACCCGGAGTAACACCGACTTTGCCCCTGTCTCCTCCCAATCAAGTGTGTAAACAGTGTGTAAAGTTGGGTTATGCTCAATCAACATTTCTATAAATTTTTTATCAAAATAATTGGTAACGGTGTGCCACAGGGTTCGAGTCTAGGTCCTGTCCTCTTCACTCTTCATATTACATAATAACTGTGTCAGACTTGCGTCAGATTTACATGTTTGAGTTGTTTACCAAAATGGGCACAAAATGCGTGCAAAGGACTTTATGCTGGTGTGTGTTCTAATTCATATTAAGAAAACTGCCTCAACAACTCTCTTCCCACTAATCAAAGGAAAGCTGGTTCTGGTCCTGTATAGGACGCCAATTTTCTGTCGCAACTTGGAGGCAAGGTTGTCCACATGGAATTTAAATGTACATTTCTCAGCTTCCTGGAGGGTAATAAAGGAAAGTTGTAAGTTTGCAATGGCCAAAAAATCTACAAAAAACTCTTGGGATTTTTTTGTGTGTTTTTTATTTATTTTTTAGAAAAAAAAATTATAGAAAATATGGAACGCTTCACGAATTTGCGTGTCATTCCTGCGCGGAGGCCATGCTAATCTTCTCTGTATCGATCCAATTTTATTATACGTGTTGCCTGAGCGAACACAGATAATCACTCCGAGTGCCAGTTATGTAAGCCTCCCTCCGGACAACTGCCTCTAATACCCGGAGTAACACCGACTTTGCCCCTGTCTCCTCCCAATCAAGTGTGTAAACAGTGTGTAAAGTTGGGTTATGCTCAATCAACATTTCTATCAATTTTTTATCAAAATAATTGGTAACGGTGTGCCACAGGGTTCGAGTCTAGGTCCTGTCCTCTTCACTCTTCATATTACATAATAACTGTGTCAGACTTGCGTCAGATTTACATGTTTGAGTTGTTTACCAAAATGGGCACAAAATGCGTGCAAAGGACTTTATGCTGGTGTGTGTTCTAATTCATATTAAGAAAACTGCCTCAACAACTCTCTTCCCACTAATCAAAGGAAAGCTGGTTCTGGTCCTGTATAGGACGCCAATTTTCTGTCGCAACTTGGAGGCAAGGTTGTCCACATGGAATTTAAATGTACATTTCTCAGCTTCCTGGAGGGTAATAAAGGAAAGTTGTAAGTTTGCAATGGCCAAAAAATCTACAAAAAACTCTTGAGATTTTTTTGTGTGTGTTTTTTATTTATTTTTTAGAAAAAATAAATTATAGAAAATATGGAACGCTTCACGAATTTGCGTGTCATTCCTGCACGGAGGCCATGCTAATCTTCTCTGTATCGATCCAATTTTATTATACGTGTTGCCTGAGCGAACACAGATAATCACTCCGAGTGCCAGTTATGTAAGCCTCCCTCCGGACAACTGCCTCTAATACCCGGAGTAACACCGACTTTGCCCCTGTCTCCTCCCAATCAAGTGTGTAAACAGTGTGTAAAGTTGGGTTATGCTCAATCAACATTACTATAAATTTTTTATCAAAATAATTGGTAACGGTGTGCCACATGGTTCGAGTCTAGGTCCTGTCCTCTTCACTCTTCATATTACATAATAACTGCGTCAGACTTGTGTCAGATTTACATGTTTGAGTTGTTTACCAAATGGGCACAAAATGCGTGCAAAGGACTTTATGCTGGTGTGTGTTCTAATTCATATTAAGAAAACTGCCTCAACAACTCTCTTCCCACTAATCAAAGGAAAGCTGGTTCTGGTCCTGTATAGGACGCCAATTTTCTGTCGCAACTTGGAGGCAAGGTTGTCCACATGGAATTTAAATGTACATTTCTCAGCTTCCTGGAGGGTAATAAAGGAAAGTTGTAAGTTTGCAATGGCCAAAAAATCTACAAAAAACTCTTGGGATTTTTTTTGGTGTGTTTTTTATTTATTTTTTAGAAAAAATAAATTATAGAAAATATGGAACGCTTCACGAATTTGCGTGTCATTCCTGCGCGGAGGCCATGCTTATCTTCTCTGTATCGATCCAATTTTATTATACGTGTTGCCTGAGCGAACACAGATAATCACTCCGAGTGCCAGTTATGTAAGCCTCCCTCCGGACAACTGCCTCTAATACCCGGAGTAACACCGACTTTGCCCCTGTCTCCTCCCAATCAAGTGTGTAAACAGTGTGTAAAGTTGGGTTATGCTCAATCAACATTACTATAAATTTTTTATCAAAATAATTGGTAACGGTGTGCCACATGGTTCGAGTCTAGGTCCTGTCCTCTTCACTCTTCATATTACATAATAACTGCGTCAGACTTGTGTCAGATTTACATGTTTGAGTTGTTTACCAAATGGGCACAAAATGCGTGCAAAGGACTTTATGCTGGTGTGTGTTCTAATTCATATTAAGAAAACTGCCTCAACAACTCTCTTCCCACTAATCAAAGGAAAGCTGGTTCTGGTCCTGTATAGGACGCCAATTTTCTGTCGCAACTTGGAGGCAAGGTTGTCCACATGGAATTTAAATGTACATTTCTCAGCTTCCTGGAGGGTAATAAAGGAAAGTTGTAAGTTTGCAATGGCCAAAAAATCTACAAAAAACTCTTGGGATTTTTTTTTGTGTGTTTTTTATTTATTTTTTAGAAAAAATAAATTATAGAAAATATGGAACGCTTCACGAATTTGCGTGTCATTCCTGCGCGGAGGCCATGCTAATCTTCTCTGTATCGATCCAATTTTATTATACGTGTTGCCTGAGCGAACACAGATAATCACTCCGAGTGCCAGTTATGTAAGCCTCCCTCCGGACAACTGCCTCTAATACCCGGAGTAACACCGACTTTGCCCCTGTCTCCTCCCAATCAAGTGTGTAAACAGTGTGTAAAGTTGGGTTATGCTCAATCAACATTTCTATCAATTTTTTATCAAAATAATTGGTAACGGTGTGCCACAGGGTTCGAGTCTAGGTCCTGTCCTCTTCACTCTTCATATTACATAATAACTGTGTCAGACTTGCGTCAGATTTACATGTTTGAGTTGTTTACCAAAATGGGCACAAAATGCGTGCAAAGGACTTTATGCTGGTGTGTGTTCTAATTCATATTAAGAAAACTGCCTCAACAACTCTCTTCCCACTAATCAAAGGAAAGCTGGTTCTGGTCCTGTATAGGACGCCAATTTTCTGTCGCAACTTGGAGGCAAGGTTGTCCACATGGAATTTAAATGTACATTTCTCAGCTTCCTGGAGGGTAATAAAGGAAAGTTGTAAGTTTGCAATGGCCAAAAAATCTACAAAAAACTCTTGGGATTTTTTTGTGTGTGTTTTTTATTTATTTTTTAGAAAAAATAAATTATAGAAAATATGGAACGCTTCATGAATTTGCGTGTCATTCCTGCGCGGAGGCCATGCTAATCTTCTCTGTATCGATCCAATTTTATTATACATATTGCCTGAGCGAACACAGATAAGCACTCCGAGTGCCAGTTATGTAAGCCTCCCTCCGGACAACTGCCTCTAATACCCGGAGTAACACCGACTTTGCCCCTGTCTCCTCCCAATCAAGTGTGTAAACAGTGTGTAAAGTTGGGTTATGCTCAATCAACATTTCTATCAATTTTTTATCAAAATAATTGGTAACGGTGTGCCACAGGGTTCGAGTCTAGGTCCTGTCCTCTTCACTCTTCATATTAAATAATAACTGCGTCAGACTTGGGTCAGATTTACATGTTTGAGTTGTTTACCAAAATGGGCACAAAATGCGTGCAAAGGACTTTATGCTGGTGTGTGTTCTAATTCATATTAAGAAAACTGCCTCAACAACTCTCTTCCCACTAATCAAAGGAAAGCTGGTTCTGGTCCTGTATAGGACGCCAATTTTCTGTCGCAACTTGGAGGCAAGGTTGTCCACATGGAATTTAAATGTACATTTCTCAGCTTCCTGGAGGGTAATAAAGGAAAGTTGTAAGTTTGCAATGGCCAAAAAATCTACAAAAAACTCTTGGGATTTTTTTTTGTGTTTTTTATTTATTTTTTAGAAAAAATAAATTATAGAAAATATGGAACGCTTCACGAATTTGCGTGTCATTCCTGCGCGGAGGCCATGCTAATCTTCTCTGTATCGATCCAATTTTATTATACGTGTTGCCTGAGCGAACACAGATAATCACTCCGAGTGCCAGTTATGTAAGCCTCCCTCCGGACAACTGCCTCTAATACCCGGAGTAACACCGACTTTGCCCCTGTCTCCTCCCAATCAAGTGTGTAAACAGTGTGTAAAGTTGGGTTATGCTCAATCAACATTTCTATCAATTTTTTATCAAAATAATTGGTAACGGTGTGCCACAGGGTTCGAGTCTAGGTCCTGTCCTCTTCACTCTTCATATTACATAATAACTGTGTCAGACTTGCGTCAGATTTACATGTTTGAGTTGTTTACCAAAATGGGCACAAAATGCGTGCAAAGGACTTTATGCTGGTGTGTGTTCTAATTCATATTAAGAAAACTGCCTCAACAACTCTCTTCCCACTAATCAAAGGAAAGCTGGTTCTGGTCCTGTATAGGACGCCAATTTTCTGTCGCAACTTGGAGGCAAGGTTGTCCACATGGAATTTAAATGTACATTTCTCAGCTTCCTGGAGGGTAATAAAGGAAAGTTGTAAGTTTGCAATGGCCAAAAAATCTACAAAAAACTCTTGGGATTTTTTTGTGTGTGTTTTTTATTTATTTTTTAGAAAAAATAAATTATAGAAAATATGGAACGCTTCATGAATTTGCGTGTCATTCCTGCGCGGAGGCCATGCTAATCTTCTCTGTATCGATCCAATTTTATTATACATATTGCCTGAGCGAACACAGATAAGCACTCCGAGTGCCAGTTATGTAAGCCTCCCTCCGGACAACTGCCTCTAATACCCGGAGTAACACCGACTTTGCCCCTGTCTCCTCCCAATCAAGTGTGTAAACAGTGTGTAAAGTTGGGTTATGCTCAATCAACATTTCTATCAATTTTTTATCAAAATAATTGGTAACGGTGTGCCACAGGGTTCGAGTCTAGGTCCTGTCCTCTTCACTCTTCATATTACATAATAACTGCGTCAGACTTGGGTCAGATTTACATGTTTGAGTTGTTTACCAAAATGGGCACAAAATGCGTGCAAAGGACTTTATGCTGGTGTGTGTTCTAATTCATATTAAGAAAACTGCCTCAACAACTCTCTTCCCACTAATCAAAGGAAAGCTGGTTCTGGTCCTGTATAGGACGCCAATTTTCTGTCGCAACTTGGAGGCAAGGTTGTCCACATGGAATTTAAATGTACATTTCTCAGCTTCCTGGAGGGTAATAAAGGAAAGTTGTAAGTTTGCAATGGCCAAAAAATCTACAAAAAACTCTTGGGATTTTTTTTTGTGTTTTTTATTTATTTTTTAGAAAAAATAAATTATAGAAAATATGGAACGCTTCACGAATTTGCGTGTCATTCCTGCGCGGAGGCCATGCTAATCTTCTCTGTATCGATCCAATTTTATTATACGTGTTGCCTGAGCGAACACAGATAATCACTCCGAGTGCCAGTTATGTAAGCCTCCCTCCGGACAACTGCCTCTAATACCCGGAGTAACACCGACTTTGCCCCTGTCTCCTCCCAATCAAGTGTGTAAACAGTGTGTAAAGTTGGGTTATGCTCAATCAACATTTCTATCAATTTTTTATCAAAATAATTGGTAACGGTGTGCCACAGGGTTCGAGTCTAGGTCCTGTCCTCTTCACTCTTCATATTACATAATAACTGTGTCAGACTTGCGTCAGATTTACATGTTTGAGTTGTTTACCAAAATGGGCACAAAATGCGTGCAAAGGACTTTATGCTGGTGTGTGTTCTAATTCATATTAAGAAAACTGCCTCAACAACTCTCTTCCCACTAATCAAAGGAAAGCTGGTTCTGGTCCTGTATAGGACGCCAATTTTCTGTCGCAACTTGGAGGCAAGGTTGTCCACATGGAATTTAAATGTACATTTCTCAGCTTCCTGGAGGGTAATAAAGGAAAGTTGTAAGTTTGCAATGGCCAAAAAATCTACAAAAAACTCTTGGGATTTTTTTGTGTGTGTTTTTTATTTATTTTTTAGAAAAAATAAATTATAGAAAATATGGAACGCTTCATGAATTTGCGTGTCATTCCTGCGCGGAGGCCTTGCTAATCTTCTCTGTATCGATCCAATTTTATTATACATATTGCCTGAGCGAACACAGATAAGCACTCCGAGTGCCAGTTATGTAAGCCTCCCTCCGGACAACTGCCTCTAATACCCGGAGTAACACCGACTTTGCCCCTGTCTCCTCCCAATCAAGTGTGTAAACAGTGTGTAAAGTTGGGTTATGCTCAATCAACATTTCTATCAATTTTTTATCAAAATAATTGGTAACGGTGTGCCACAGGGTTCGAGTCTAGGTCCTGTCCTCTTCACTCTTCATATTACATAATAACTGCGTCAGACTTGCGTCAGATTTACATGTTTGAGTTGTTTACCAAAATGGGCACAAAATGCGTGAAAAATACTTTATGCTGGTGTGTGTTCTAATTCATATTAAGAAAACTGCCTCAACAACTCTCTTCCCACTAATCAAAGGAAAGCTGGTTCTGGTCCTGTATAGGACGCCAATTTTCTGTCGCAACTTGGAGGCAAGGTTGTCCACATGGAATTTAAATGTATATTTCTCAGCTTCCTGGAGGGTAATAAAGGAAAGTTGTAAGTTTGCAATGGCCAAAAAATCTACAAAAAACGTGTTGAATATTTTTTTTTTTATGTTTTTATAATTTTTTTTTAGAAAAAATAAATTATAGAAAATATGGAACGCTTCACGAATTTGCGTGTCATTCCTGCGCGGAGGCCATGCTAATCTTCTCTGTATCGATCCAATTTTATTATACGTGTTGCCTGAGCGAACACAGATAATCACTCCGAGTGCCAGTTATGTAAGCCTCCCTCCGGACAACTGCCTCTAATACCCGGAGTAACACCGACTTTGCCCCTGTCTCCTCCCAATCAAGTGTGTAAACAGTGTGTAAAGTTGGGTTATGCTCAATCAACATTTCTATCAATTTTTTATCAAAATAATTGGTAACGGTGTGCCACAGGGTTCGAGTCTAGGTCCTGTCCTCTTCACTCTTCATATTACATAATAACTGTGTCAGACTTGCGTCAGATTTACATGTTTGAGTTGTTTACCAAATGGGCACAAAATGCGTGCAAAGGACTTTATGCTGGTGTGTGTTCTAATTTATATTAAGAAAACTGCCTCAACAACTCTCTTCCCACTAATCAAAGGAAAGCTGGTTCTGGTCCTGTATAGGACGCCAATTTTCTGTCGCAACTTGGAGGCAAGGTTGTCCACATGGAATTTAAATGTACATTTCTCAGCTTCCTGGAGGGTAATAAAGGAAAGTTGTAAGTTTGCAATGGCCAAAAAATCTACAAAAAACTCTTGGGATTTTTTTTGTGTGTTTTTTATTTATTTTTTAGAAAAAATAAATTATAGAAAATATGGAACGCATCATGAATTTGCGTGTCATTCCTGCGCGGAGGCCATGCTAATCTTCTCTGTATCGATCCAATTTTATTACACATATTGCCTGAGCGAACACAGATAAGCACTCCGAGTGCCAGTTATGTAAGCCTCCCTCCGGACAACTGCCTCTAATACCCGGAGTAACACCGACTTTGCCCCTGTCTCCTCCCAATCAAGTGTGTAAACAGTGTGTAAAGTTGGGTTATGCTCAATCAACATTACTATAAATTTTTTATCAAAATAATTGGTAACGGTGTGCCACATGGTTCGAGTCTAGGTCCTGTCCTCTTCACTCTTCATATTACATAATAACTGCGTCAGACTTGTGTCAGATTTACATGTTTGAGTTGTTTACCAAATGGGCACAAAATGCGTGCAAAGGACTTTATGCTGGTGTGTGTTCTAATTCATATTAAGAAAACTGCCTCAACAACTCTCTTCCCACTAATCAAAGGAAAGCTGGTTCTGGTCCTGTATAGGACGCCAATTTTCTGTCGCAACTTGGAGGCAAGGTTGTCCACATGGAATTTAAATGTACATTTCTCAGCTTCCTGGAGGGTAATAAAGGAAAGTTGTAAGTTTGCAATGGCCAAAAAATCTACAAAAAACTCTTGGGATTTTTTTTGGTGTGTTTTTTATTTATTTTTTAGAAAAAATAAATTATAGAAAATATGGAACGCTTCACGAATTTGCATGTCATTCCTGCGCGGAGGCCATGCTTATCTTCTCTGTATCGATCCAATTTTATTATACGTGTTGCCTGAGCGAACACAGATAATCACTCCGAGTGCCAGTTATGTAAGCCTCCCTCCGGACAACTGCCTCTAATACCCGGAGTAACACCGACTTTGCCCCTGTCTCCTCCCAATCAAGTGTGTAAACAGTGTGTAAAGTTGGGTTATGCTCAATCAACATTACTATAAATTTTTTATCAAAATAATTGGTAACGGTGTGCCACATGGTTCGAGTCTAGGTCCTGTCCTCTTCACTCTTCATATTACATAATAACTGCGTCAGACTTGTGTCAGATTTACATGTTTGAGTTGTTTACCAAATGGGCACAAAATGCGTGCAAAGGACTTTATGCTGGTGTGTGTTCTAATTCATATTAAGAAAACTGCCTCAACAACTCTCTTCCCACTAATCAAAGGAAAGCTGGTTCTGGTCCTGTATAGGACGCCAATTTTCTGTCGCAACTTGGAGGCAAGGTTGTCCACATGGAATTTAAATGTACATTTCTCAGCTTCCTGGAGGGTAATAAAGGAAAGTTGTAAGTTTGCAATGGCCAAAAAATCTACAAAAAACTCTTGGGATTTTTTTTTGTGTGTTTTTTATTTATTTTTTAGAAAAAATAAATTATAGAAAATATGGAACGCTTCACGAATTTGCGTGTCATTCCTGCGCGGAGGCCATGCTAATCTTCTCTGTATCGATCCAATTTTATTATACGTGTTGCCTGAGCGAACACAGATAATCACTCCGAGTGCCAGTTATGTAAGCCTCCCTCCGGACAACTGCCTCTAATACCCGGAGTAACACCGACTTTGCCCCTGTCTCCTCCCAATCAAGTGTGTAAACAGTGTGTAAAGTTGGGTTATGCTCAATCAACATTTCTATCAATTTTTTATCAAAATAATTGGTAACGGTGTGCCACAGGGTTCGAGTCTAGGTCCTGTCCTCTTCACTCTTCATATTACATAATAACTGTGTCAGACTTGCGTCAGATTTACATGTTTGAGTTGTTTACCAAAATGGGCACAAAATGCGTGCAAAGGACTTTATGCTGGTGTGTGTTCTAATTCATATTAAGAAAACTGCCTCAACAACTCTCTTCCCACTAATCAAAGGAAAGCTGGTTCTGGTCCTGTATAGGACGCCAATTTTCTGTCGCAACTTGGAGGCAAGGTTGTCCACATGGAATTTAAATGTACATTTCTCAGCTTCCTGGAGGGTAATAAAGGAAAGTTGTAAGTTTGCAATGGCCAAAAAATCTACAAAAAACTCTTGGGATTTTTTTGTGTGTGTTTTTTATTTATTTTTTAGAAAAAATAAATTATAGAAAATATGGAACGCTTCACGAATTTGCGTGTCATTCCTGCGCGGAGGCCATGCTAATCTTCTCTGTATCGATCCAATTTTATTATACGTGTTGCCTGAGCGAACACAGATAATCACTCCGAGTGCCAGTTATGTAAGCCTCCCTCCGGACAACTGCCTCTAATACCCGGAGTAACACCGACTTTGCCCCTGTCTCCTCCCAATCAAGTGTGTAAACAGTGTGTAAAGTTGGGTTATGCTCAATCAACATTTCTATCAATTTTTTATCAAAATAATTGGTAACGGTGTGCCACAGGGTTCGAGTCTAGGTCCTGTCCTCTTCACTCTTCATATTACATAATAACTGCGTCAGACTTGGGTCAGATTTACATGTTTGAGTTGTTTACCAAAATGGGCACAAAATGCGTGCAAAGGACTTTATGCTGGTGTGTGTTCTAATTCATATTAAGAAAACTGCCTCAACAACTCTCTTCCCACTAATCAAAGGAAAGCTGGTTCTGGTCCTGTATAGGACGCCAATTTTCTGTCGCAACTTGGAGGCAAGGTTGTCCACATGGAATTTAAATGTACATTTCTCAGCTTCCTGGAGGGTAATAAAGGAAAGTTGTAAGTTTGCAATGGCCAAAAAATCTACAAAAAACTCTTGGGATTTTTTTTTGTGTTTTTTATTTATTTTTTAGAAAAAATAAATTATAGAAAATATGGAACGCTTCACGAATTTGCGTGTCATTCCTGCGCGGAGGCCATGCTAATCTTCTCTGTATCGATCCAATTTTATTATACGTGTTGCCTGAGCGAACACAGATAATCACTCCGAGTGCCAGTTATGTAAGCCTCCCTCCGGACAACTGCCTCTAATACCCGGAGTAACACCGACTTTGCCCCTGTCTCCTCCCAATCAAGTGTGTAAACAGTGTGTAAAGTTGGGTTATGCTCAATCAACATTTCTATCAATTTTTTATCAAAATAATTGGTAACGGTGTGCCACAGGGTTCGAGTCTAGGTCCTGTCCTCTTCACTCTTCATATTACATAATAACTGTGTCAGACTTGCGTCAGATTTACATGTTTGAGTTGTTTACCAAAATGGGCACAAAATGCGTGCAAAGGACTTTATGCTGGTGTGTGTTCTAATTCATATTAAGAAAACTGCCTCAACAACTCTCTTCCCACTAATCAAAGGAAAGCTGGTTCTGGTCCTGTATAGGATGCCAATTTTCTGTCGCAACTTGGAGGCAAGGTTGTCCACATGGAATTTAAATGTACATTTCTCAGCTTCCTGGAGGGTAATAAAGGAAAGTTGTAAGTTTGCAATGGCCAAAAAATCTACAAAAAACTCTTGGGATTTTTTTTTGTGTGTTTTTTATTTATTTTTTAGAAAAAATACATTATAGAAAATATGGAACGCTTCACGAATTTGCGTGTCATTCCTGCGCGGAGGCCATGCTAATCTTCTCTGTATCGATCCAATTTTATTATACGTGTTGCCTGAGCGAACACAGATAATCACTCCGAGTGCCAGTTATGTAAGCCTCCCTCCGGAAAACTGCCTCTAATACCCGGAGTAACACCGACTTTGCCCCTGTCTCCTCCCAATCAAGTGTGTAAACAGTGTGTAAAGTTGGGTTATGCTCAATCAACATTACTATACATTTTTTATCAAAATAATTGGTAACGGTGTGCCACATGGTTCGAGTCTAGGTCCTGTCCTCTTCACTCTTCATATTACATAATAACTGCGTCAGACTTGTGTCAGATTTACATGTTTGAGTTGTTTACCAAAATGGGCACAAAATGCGTGCAAAGGACTTTATGCTGGTGTGTGTTCTAATTCATATTAAGAAAACTGCCTCAACAACTCTCTTCCCACTAATCAAAGGAAAGCTGGTTCTGGTCCTGTATAGGACGCCAATTTTCTGTCGCAACTTGGAGGCAAGGTTGTCCACATGGAATTTAAATGTACATTTCTCAGCTTCCTGGAGGGTAATAAAGGAAAGTTGTAAGTTTGCAATGGCCAAAAAATCTACAAAAAACTCTTGGGATTTTTTTGTGTGTGTTTTTTATTTATTTTTTAGAAAAAATAAATTATAGAAAATATGGAACGCTTCATGAATTTGCGTGTCATTCCTGCACGGAGGCCTTGCTAATCTTCTCTGTATCGATCCAATTTTATTATACATATTGCCTGAGCGAACATAGATAAGCACTCCGAGTGCCAGTTATGTAAGCCTCCCTCCGGACAACTGCCTCTAATACCCGGAGTAACACCGACTTTGCCCCTGTCTCCTCCCAATCAAGTGTGTAAACAGTGTGTAAAGTTGGGTTATGCTCAATCAACATTTCTATCAATTTTTTATCAAAATAATTGGTAACGGTGTGCCACAGGGTTCGAGTCTAGGTCCTGTCCTCTTCACTCTTCATATTACATAATAACTGCGTCAGACTTGCGTCAGATTTACATGTTTGAGTTGTTTACCAAAATGGGCACAAAATGCGTGAAAAATACTTTATGCTGGTGTGTGTTCTAATTCATATTAAGAAAACTGCCTCAACAACTCTCTTCCCACTAATCAAAGGAAAGCTGGTTCTGGTCCTGTATAGGACGCCAATTTTCTGTCGCAACTTGGAGGCAAGGTTGTCCACATGGAATTTAAATGTATATTTCTCAGCTTCCTGGAGGGTAATAAAGGAAAGTTGTAAGTTTGCAATGGCCAAAAAATCTACAAAAAACGTGTTGAATATTTTTTTTTTTATGTTTTTATAATTTTTTTTTAGAAAAAATAAATTATAGAAAATATGGAACGCTTCACGAATTTGCGTGTCATTCCTGCGCGGAGGCCATGCTAATCTTCTCTGTATCGATCCAATTTTATTATACATATTGCCTGAGCGAACACAGATAAGCACTCCGAGTGCCAGTTATGTAAGCCTCCCTCCGGACAACTGCCTCTAATACCCGGAGTAACACCGACTTTGCCCCTGTCTCCTCCCAATCAAGTGTGTAAACAGTGTGTAAAGTTGGGTTATGCTCAATCAACATTACTATACATTTTTTATCAAAATAATTGGTAACGGTGTGCCACATGGTTCGAGTCTAGGTCCTGTCCTCTTCACTCTTCATATTACATAATAACTGCGTCAGACTTGTGTCAGATTTACATGTTTGAGTTGTTTACCAAAATGGGCACAAAATGCGTGCAAAGGACTTTATGCTGGTGTGTGTTCTAATTCATATTAAGAAAACTGCCTCAACAACTCTCTTCCCACTAATCAAAGGAAAGCTGGTTCTGGTCCTGTATAGGACGCCAATTTTCTGTCGCAACTTGGAGGCAAGGTTGTCCACATGGAATTTAAATGTACATTTCTCAGCTTCCTGGAGGGTAATAAAGGAAAGTTGTAAGTTTGCAATGGCCAAAAAATCTACAAAAAACTCTTGGGATTTTTTTTTGTGTTTTTTATTTATTTTTTAGAAAAAATAAATTATAGAAAATATGGAACGCTTCACGAATTTGCGTGTCATTCCTGCGCGGAGGCCATGCTAATCTTCTCTGTATCGATCCAATTTTATTATACGTGTTGCCTGAGCGAACACAGATAATCACTCCGAGTGCCAGTTATGTAAGCCTCCCTCCGGACAACTGCCTCTAATACCCGGAGTAACACCGACTTTGCCCCTGTCTCCTCCCAATCAAGTGTGTAAACAGTGTGTAAAGTTGGGTTATGCTCAATCAACATTTCTATCAATTTTTTATCAAAATAATTGGTAACGGTGTGCCACAGGGTTCGAGTCTAGGTCCTGTCCTCTTCACTCTTCATATTACATAATAACTGTGTCAGACTTGCGTCAGATTTACATGTTTGAGTTGTTTACCAAAATGGGCACAAAATGCGTGCAAAGGACTTTATGCTGGTGTGTGTTCTAATTCATATTAAGAAAACTGCCTCAACAACTCTCTTCCCACTAATCAAAGGAAAGCTGGTTCTGGTCCTGTATAGGATGCCAATTTTCTGTCGCAACTTGGAGGCAAGGTTGTCCACATGGAATTTAAATGTACATTTCTCAGCTTCCTGGAGGGTAATAAAGGAAAGTTGTAAGTTTGCAATGGCCAAAAAATCTACAAAAAACTCTTGGGATTTTTTTTTGTGTGTTTTTTATTTATTTTTTAGAAAAAATAAATTATAGAAAATATGGAACGCTTCACGAATTTGCGTGTCATTCCTGCGCGGAGGCCATGCTAATCTTCTCTGTATCGATCCAATTTTATTATACGTGTTGCCTGAGCGAACACAGATAATCACTCCGAGTGCCAGTTATGTAAGCCTCCCTCCGGAAAACTGCCTCTAATACCCGGAGTAACACCGACTTTGCCCCTGTCTCCTCCCAATCAAGTGTGTAAACAGTGTGTAAAGTTGGGTTATGCTCAATCAACATTACTATAAATTTTTTATCAAAATAATTGGTAACGGTGTGCCACATGGTTCGAGTCTAGGTCCTGTCCTCTTCACTCTTCATATTACATAATAACTGCGTCAGACTTGTGTCAGATTTACATGTTTGAGTTGTTTACCAAATGGGCACAAAATGCGTGCAAAGGACTTTATGCTGGTGTGTGTTCTAATTCATATTAAGAAAACTGCCTCAACAACTCTCTTCCCACTAATCAAAGGAAAGCTGGTTCTGGTCCTGTATAGGACGCCAATTTTCTGTCGCAACTTGGAGGCAAGGTTGTCCACATGGAATTTAAATGTACATTTCTCAGCTTCCTGGAGGGTAATAAAGGAAAGTTGTAAGTTTGCAATGGCCTAAAAATCTACAAAAAACTCTTGGGATTTTTTTTTGTGTGTTTTTTATTTATTTTTTAGAAAAAATTAATTATAGAAAATATGGAACGCATCATGAATTTGCGTGTCATTCCTGCGCGGAGGCCATGCTAATCTTCTCTGTATCGATCCAATTTTATTATACATATTGCCTGAGCGAACACAGATAAGCACTCCGAGTGCCAGTTATGTAAGCCTCCCTCCGGACAACTGCCTCTAATACCCGGAGTAACACCGACTTTGCCCCTGTCTCCTCCCAATCAAGTGTGTAAACAGTGTGTAAAGTTGGGTTATGCTCAATCAACATTACTATACATTTTTTATCAAAATAATTGGTAACGGTGTGCCACATGGTTCGAGTCTAGGTCCTGTCCTCTTCACTCTTCATATTACATAATAACTGCGTCAGACTTGTGTCAGATTTACATGTTTGAGTTGTTTACCAAAATGGGCACAAAATGCGTGCAAAGGACTTTATGCTGGTGTGTGTTCTAATTCATATTAAGAAAACTGCCTCAACAACTCTCTTCCCACTAATCAAAGGAAAGCTGGTTCTGGTCCTGTATAGGACGCCAATTTTCTGTCGCAACTTGGAGGCAAGGTTGTCCACATGGAATTTAAATGTACATTTCTCAGCTTCCTGGAGGGTAATAAAGGAAAGTTGTAAGTTTGCAATGGCCAAAAAATCTACAAAAAACTCTTGGGATTTTTTTTGTGTTTTTTATTTATTTTTTAGAAAAAATAAATTATAGAAAATATGGAACGCTTCACAAATTTGCGTGTCATTCCTGCGCGGAGGCCATGCTAATCTTCTCTGTATCGATCCAATTTTATTATACGTGTTGCCTGAGCGAACACAGATAATCACTCCGAGTGCCAGTTATGTAAGCCTCCCTCCGGACAACTGCCTCTAATACCCGGAGTAACACCGACTTTGCCCCTGTCTCCTCCCAATCAAGTGTGTAAACAGTGTGTAAAGTTGGGTTATGCTCAATCAACATTTCTATCAATTTTTTATCAAAATAATTGGTAACGGTGTGCCACAGGGTTCGAGTCTAGGTCCTGTCCTCTTCACTCTTCATATTACATAATAACTGTGTCAGACTTGCGTCAGATTTACATGTTTGAGTTGTTTACCAAATGGGCACAAAATGCGTGCAAAGGACTTTATGCTGGTGTGTGTTCTAATTCATATTAAGAAAACTGCCTCAACAACTCTCTTCCCACTAATCAAAGGAAAGCTGGTTCTGGTCCTGTATAGGACGCCAATTTTCTGTCGCAACTTGGAGGCAAGGTTGTCCACATGGAATTTAAATGTACATTTCTCAGCTTCCTGGAGGGTAATAAAGGAAAGTTGTAAGTTTGCAATGGCCAAAAAATCTACAAAAAACTCTTGGGATTTTTTTTGTGTGTTTTTTATTTATTTTTTAGAAAAAATAAATTATAGAAAATATGGAACGCATCATGAATTTGCGTGTCATTCCTGCGCGGAGGCCATGCTAATCTTCTCTGTATCGATCCAATTTTATTATACATATTGCCTGAGCGAACACAGATAAGCACTCCGAGTGCCAGTTATGTAAGCCTCCCTCCGGACAACTGCCTCTAATACCCGGAGTAACACCGACTTTGCCCCTGTCTCCTCCCAATCAAGTGTGTAAACAGTGTGTAAAGTTGGGTTATGCTCAATCAACATTACTATACATTTTTTATCAAAATAATTGGTAACGGTGTGCCACATGGTTCGAGTCTAGGTCCTGTCCTCTTCACTCTTCATATTACATAATAACTGCGTCAGACTTGTGTCAGATTTACATGTTTGAGTTGTTTACCAAAATGGGCACAAAATGCGTGCAAAGGACTTTATGCTGGTGTGTGTTCTAATTCATATTAAGAAAACTGCCTCAACAACTCTCTTCCCACTAATCAAAGGAAAGCTGGTTCTGGTCCTGTATAGGACGCCAATTTTCTGTCGCAACTTGGAGGCAAGGTTGTCCACATGGAATTTAAATGTACATTTCTCAGCTTCCTGGAGGGTAATAAAGGAAAGTTGTAAGTTTGCAATGGCCAAAAAATCTACAAAAAACTCTTGGGATTTTTTTTTTGTGTTTTTTATTTATTTTTTAGAAAAAATAAATTATAGAAAATATGGAACGCTTCACGAATTTGCGTGTCATTCCTGCGCGGAGGCCATGCTAATCTTCTCTGTATCGATCCAATTTTATTATACGTGTTGCCTGAGCGAACACAGATAATCACTCCGAGTGCCAGTTATGTAAGCCTCCCTCCGGACAACTGCCTCTAATACCCGGAGTAACACCGACTTTGCCCCTGTCTCCTCCCAATCAAGTGTGTAAACAGTGTGTAAAGTTGGGTTATGCTCAATCAACATTTCTATCAATTTTTTATCAAAATAATTGGTAACGGTGTGCCACAGGGTTCGAGTCTAGGTCCTGTCCTCTTCACTCTTTATATTACATAATAACTGTGTCAGACTTGCGTCAGATTTACATGTTTGAGTTGTTTACCAAAATGGGCACAAAATGCGTGCAAAGGACTTTATGCTGGTGTGTGTTCTAATTCATATTAAGAAAACTGCCTCAACAACTCTCTTCCCACTAATCAAAGGAAAGCTGGTTCTGGTCCTGTATAGGATGCCAATTTTCTGTCGCAACTTGGAGGCAAGGTTGTCCACATGGAATTTAAATGTACATTTCTCAGCTTCCTGGAGGGTAATAAAGGAAAGTTGTAAGTTTGCAATGGCCAAAAAATCTACAAAAAACTCTTGGGATTTTTTTTGTGTGTTTTTTATTTATTTTTTAGAAAAAATAAATTATAGAAAATATGGAACGCTTCACGAATTTGCGTGTCATTCCTGCGCGGAGGCCATGCTAATCTTCTCTGTATCGATCCAATTTTATTATACGTGTTGCCTGAGCGAACACAGATAATCACTCCGAGTGCCAGTTATGTAAGCCTCCCTCCGGAAAACTGCCTCTAATACCCGGAGTAACACCGACTTTGCCCCTGTCTCCTCCCAATCAAGTGTGTAAACAGTGTGTAAAGTTGGGTTATGCTCAATCAACATTACTATACATTTTTTATCAAAATAATTGGTAACGGTGTGCCACATGGTTCGAGTCTAGGTCCTGTCCTCTTCACTCTTCATATTACATAATAACTGCGTCAGACTTGTGTCAGATTTACATGTTTGAGTTGTTTACCAAATGGGCACAAAATGCGTGCAAAGGACTTTATGCTGGTGTGTGTTCTAATTCATATTAAGAAAACTGCCTCAACAACTCTCTTCCCACTAATCAAAGGAAAGCTGGTTCTGGTCCTGTATAGGACGCCAATTTTCTGTCGCAACTTGGAGGCAAGGTTGTCCACATGGAATTTAAATGTACATTTCTCAGCTTCCTGGAGGGTAATAAAGGAAAGTTGTAAGTTTGCAATGGCCTAAAAATCTACAAAAAACTCTTGGGATTTTTTTGTGTGTTTTTTATTTATTT
The DNA here is from genome assembly GCF_963971535.1 of Notolepis coatsorum. NCBI lineage: Eukaryota > Metazoa > Chordata > Actinopteri > Aulopiformes > Paralepididae > Notolepis > Notolepis coatsorum. The sequence continues at coordinate 85,013,728 of NC_140173.1, forward strand.
TTTAGAAAAAATTAATTATAGAAAATATGGAACGCATCATGAATTTGCGTGTCATTCCTGCGCGGAGGCCATGCTAATCTTCTCTGTATCGATCCAATTTTATTATACATATTGCCTGAGCGAACACAGATAAGCACTCCGAGTGCCAGTTATGTAAGCCTCCCTCCGGACAACTGCCTCTAATACCCGGAGTAACACCGACTTTGCCCCTGTCTCCTCCCAATCAAGTGTGTAAACAGTGTGTAAAGTTGGGTTATGCTCAATCAACATTACTATACATTTTTTATCAAAATAATTGGTAACGGTGTGCCACATGGTTCGAGTCTAGGTCCTGTCCTCTTCACTCTTCATATTACATAATAACTGCGTCAGACTTGTGTCAGATTTACATGTTTGAGTTGTTTACCAAAATGGGCACAAAATGCGTGCAAAGGACTTTATGCTGGTGTGTGTTCTAATTCATATTAAGAAAACTGCCTCAACAACTCTCTTCCCACTAATCAAAGGAAAGCTGGTTCTGGTCCTGTATAGGACGCCAATTTTCTGTCGCAACTTGGAGGCAAGGTTGTCCACATGGAATTTAAATGTACATTTCTCAGCTTCCTGGAGGGTAATAAAGGAAAGTTGTAAGTTTGCAATGGCCAAAAAATCTACAAAAAACTCTTGGGATTTTTTTTGTGTTTTTTATTTATTTTTTAGAAAAAATAAATTATAGAAAATATGGAACGCTTCACGAATTTGCGTGTCATTCCTGCGCGGAGGCCATGCTAATCTTCTCTGTATCGATCCAATTTTATTATACGTGTTGCCTGAGCGAACACAGATAATCACTCCGAGTGCCAGTTATGTAAGCCTCCCTCCGGACAACTGCCTCTAATACCCGGAGTAACACCGACTTTGCCCCTGTCTCCTCCCAATCAAGTGTGTAAACAGTGTGTAAAGTTGGGTTATGCTCAATCAACATTTCTATCAATTTTTTATCAAAATAATTGGTAACGGTGTGCCACAGGGTTCGAGTCTAGGTCCTGTCCTCTTCACTCTTCATATTACATAATAACTGCGTCAGACTTGTGTCAGATTTACATGTTTGAGTTGTTTACCAAAATGGGCACAAAATGCGTGCAAAGGACTTTATGCTGGTGTGTGTTCTAATTCATATTAAGAAAACTGCCTCAACAACTCTCTTCCCACTAATCAAAGGAAAGCTGGTTCTGGTCCTGTATAGGACGCCAATTTTCTGTCGCAACTTGGAGGCAAGGTTGTCCACATGGAATTTAAATGTACATTTCTCAGCTTCCTGGAGGGTAATAAAGGAAAGTTGTAAGTTTGCAATGGCCAAAAAATCTACAAAAAACTCTTGGGATTTTTTTTGTGTTTTTTATTTATTTTTTAGAAAAAATAAATTATAGAAAATATGGAACGCTTCACGAATTTGCGTGTCATTCCTGCGCGGAGGCCATGCTAATCTTCTCTGTATCGATCCAATTTTATTATACGTGTTGCCTGAGCGAACACAGATAATCACTCCGAGTGCCAGTTATGTAAGCCTCCCTCCGGACAACTGCCTCTAATACCCGGAGTAACACCGACTTTGCCCCTGTCTCCTCCCAATCAAGTGTGTAAACAGTGTGTAAAGTTGGGTTATGCTCAATCAACATTTCTATCAATTTTTTATCAAAATAATTGGTAACGGTGTGCCACAGGGTTCGAGTCTAGGTCCTGTCCTCTTCACTCTTCATATTACATAATAACTGTGTCAGACTTGCGTCAGATTTACATGTTTGAGTTGTTTACCAAATGGGCACAAAATGCGTGCAAAGGACTTTATGCTGGTGTGTGTTCTAATTCATATTAAGAAAACTGCCTCAACAACTCTCTTCCCACTAATCAAAGGAAAGCTGGTTCTGGTCCTGTATAGGACGCCAATTTTCTGTCGCAACTTGGAGGCAAGGTTGTCCACATGGAATTTAAATGTACATTTCACAGCTTCCTGGAGGGTAATAAAGGAAAGTTGTAAGTTTGCAATGGCCAAAAAATCTACAAAAAACTCTTGGGATTTTTTTTGTGTGTTTTTTATTTATTTTTTAGAAAAAATAAATTATAGAAAATATGGAACGCTTCACGAATTTGCGTGTCATTCCTGCGCGGAGGCCATGCTAATCTTCTCTGTATCGATCCAATTTTATTATACGTGTTGCCTGAGCGAACACAGATAATCACTCCGAGTGCCAGTTATGTAAGCCTCCCTCCGGACAACTGCCTCTAATACCCGGAGTAACACCGACTTTGCCCCTGTCTCCTCCCAATCAAGTGTGTAAACAGTGTGTAAAGTTGGGTTATGCTCAATCAACATTTCTATCAATTTTTTATCAAAATAATTGGTAACGGTGTGCCACAGGGTTCGAGTCTAGGTCCTGTCCTCTTCACTCTTCATATTACATAATAACTGTGTCAGACTTGCGTCAGATTTACATGTTTGAGTTGTTTACCAAATGGGCACAAAATGCGTGCAAAGGACTTTATGCTGGTGTGTGTTCTAATTCATATTAAGAAAACTGCCTCAACAACTCTCTTCCCACTAATCAAAGGAAAGCTGGTTCTGGTCCTGTATAGGACGCCAATTTTCTGTCGCAACTTGGAGGCAAGGTTGTCCACATGGAATTTAAATGTACATTTCACAGCTTCCTGGAGGGTAATAAAGGAAAGTTGTAAGTTTGCAATGGCCAAAAAATCTACAAAAAACTCTTGGGATTTTTTTTGTGTGTTTTTTATTTATTTTTTAGAAAAAATTAATTATAGAAAATATGGAACGCATCATGAATTTGCGTGTCATTCCTGCGCGGAGGCCATGCTAATCTTCTCTGTATCGATCCAATTTTATTATACATATTGCCTGAGCGAACACAGATAAGCACTCCGAGTGCCAGTTATGTAAGCCTCCCTCCGGACAACTGCCTCTAATACCCGGAGTAACACCGACTTTGCCCCTGTCTCCTCCCAATCAAGTGTGTAAACAGTGTGTAAAGTTGGGTTATGCTCAATCAACATTACTATACATTTTTTATCAAAATAATTGGTAACGGTGTGCCACATGGTTCGAGTCTAGGTCCTGTCCTCTTCACTCTTCATATTACATAATAACTGCGTCAGACTTGTGTCAGATTTACATGTTTGAGTTGTTTACCAAAATGGGCACAAAATGCGTGCAAAGGACTTTATGCTGGTGTGTGTTCTAATTCATATTAAGAAAACTGCCTCAACAACTCTCTTCCCACTAATCAAAGGAAAGCTGGTTCTGGTCCTGTATAGGACGCCAATTTTCTGTCGCAACTTGGAGGCAAGGTTGTCCACATGGAATTTAAATGTACATTTCTCAGCTTCCTGGAGGGTAATAAAGGAAAGTTGTAAGTTTGCAATGGCCAAAAAATCTACAAAAACCTCTTGGGATTTTTTTTTTGAGTTTTTTATTTATTTTTTAGAAAAAATAAATTATAGAAATTATGGAACGCTTCACGAATTTGCGTGTCATTCCTGCGCGGAGGCCATGCTAATCTTCTCTGTATCGATCCAATTTTATTATACGTGTTGCCTGAGCGAACACAGATAATCACTCCGAGTGCCAGTTATGTAAGCCTCCCTCCGGACAACTGCCTCTAATACCCGGAGTAACACCGACTTTGCCCCTGTCTCCTCCCAATCAAGTGTGTAAACAGTGTGTAAAGTTGGGTTATGCTCAATCAACATTTCTATCAATTTTTTATCAAAATAATTGGTAACGGTGTGCCACAGGGTTCGAGTCTAGGTCCTGTCCTCTTCACTCTTCATATTACATAATAACTGTGTCAGACTTGCGTCAGATTTACATGTTTGAGTTGTTTACCAAAATGGGGACAAAATGCGTGCAAAGGACTTTATGCTGGTGTGTGTTCTAATTCATATTAAGAAAACTGCCTCAACAACTCTCTTCCCACTAATCAAAGGAAAGCTGGTTCTGGTCCTGTATAGGACGCCAATTTTCTGTCGCAACTTGGAGGCAAGGTTGTCCACATGGAATTTAAATGTACATTTCTCAGCTTCCTGGAGGGTAATAAAGGAAAGTTGTAAGTTTGCAATGGCCAAAAAATCTACAAAAAACTCTTGGGATTTTTTTTTGTGTGTTTTTTATTTATTTTTTAGAAAAAATAAATTAAAGAAAATATGGAACGCTTCACGAATTTGCGTGTCATTCCTGCGCGGAGGCCATGCTAATCTTCTCTGTATCGATCCAATTTTATTATACGTGTTGCCTGAGCGAACACAGATAATCTCTCCGAGTGCCAGTTATGTAAGCCTCCCTCCGGACAACTGCCTCTAATACCCGGAGTAACACCGACTTTGCCCCTGTCTCCTCCCAATCAAGTGTGTAAACAGTGTGTAAAGTTGGGTTATGCTCAATCAACATTTCTATCAATTTTTTATCAAAATAATTGGTAACGGTGTGCCACAGGGTTCGAGTCTAGGTCCTGTCCTCTTCACTCTTCATATTACATAATAACTGTGTCAGACTTGCGTCAGATTTACATGTTTGAGTTGTTTACCAAAATGGGCACAAAATGCGTGCAAAGGACTTTATGCTGGTGTGTGTTCTAATTCATATTAAGAAAACTGCCTCAACAACTCTCTTCCCACTAATCAAAGGAAAGCTGGTTCTGGTCCTGTATAGGACGCCAATTTTCTGTCGCAACTTGGAGGCAAGGTTGTCCACATGGAATTTAAATGTACATTTCTCAGCTTCCTGGAGGGTAATAAAGGAAAGTTGTAAGTTTGCAATGGCCAAAAAATCTACAAAAAACTCTTGGGATTTTTGTGTGTGTTTTTTATTTATTTTTTAGAAAAAAAAATTATAGAAAATATGGAACGCTTCACGAATTTGCGTGTCATTCCTGCGCGGAGGCCATGCTAATCTTCTCTGTATCGATCCAATTTTATTATACGTGTTGCCTGAGCGAACACAGATAATCACTCCGAGTGCCAGTTATGTAAGCCTCCCTCCGGACAACTGCCTCTAATACCCGGAGTAACACCGACTTTGCCCCTGTCTCCTCCCAATCAAGTGTGTAAACAGTGTGTAAAGTTGGGTTATGCTCAATCAACATTTCTATCAATTTTTTATCAAAATAATTGGTAACGGTGTGCCACAGGGTTCGAGTCTAGGTCCTGTCCTCTTCACTCTTCATATTACATAATAACTGTGTCAGACTTGCGTCAGATTTACATGTTTGAGTTGTTTACCAAAATGGGCACAAAATGCGTGCAAAGGACTTTATGCTGGTGTGTGTTCTAATTCATATTAAGAAAACTGCCTCAACAACTCTCTTCCCACTAATCAAAGGAAAGCTGGTTCTGGTCCTGTATAGGACGCCAATTTTCTGTCGCAACTTGGAGGCAAGGTTGTCCACATGGAATTTAAATGTACATTTCTCAGCTTCCTGGAGGGTAATAAAGGAAAGTTGTAAGTTTGCAATGGCCAAAAAATCTACAAAAAACTCTTGGGATTTTTTTTGTGTGTTTTTTATTTATTTTTTAGAAAAAATAAATGATAGAAAATATGGAACGCTTCACGAATTTGCGTGTCATTCCTGCGCGGAGGCCATGCTAATCTTCTCTGTATCGATCCAATTTTATTATACGTGTTGCCTGAGCGAACACAGATAATCACTCCGAGTGCCAGTTATGTAAGCCTCCCTCCGGACAACTGCCTCTAATACCCGGAGTAACACCGACTTTGCCCCTGTCTCCTCCCAATCAAGTGTGTAAACAGTGTGTAAAGTTGGGTTATGCTCAATCAACATTTCTATCAATTTTTTATCAAAATAATTGGTAACGGTGTGCCACAGGGTTCGAGTCTAGGTCCTGTCCTCTTCACTCTTCATATTACATAATAACTGTGTCAGACTTGCGTCAGATTTACATGTTTGAGTTGTTTACCAAAATGGGCACAAAATGCGTGCAAAGGACTTTATGCTGGTGTGTGTTCTAATTCATATTAAGAAAACTGCCTCAACAACTCTCTTCCCACTAATCAAAGGAAAGCTGGTTCTGGTCCTGTATAGGACGCCAATTTTCTGTCGCAACTTGGAGGCAAGGTTGTCCACATGGAATTTAAATGTACATTTCTCAGCTTCCTGGAGGGTAATAAAGGAAAGTTGTAAGTTTGCAATGGCCAAAAAATCTACAAAAAACTCTTGGGATTTTTTTGTGTGTTTTTTATTTATTTTTTAGAAAAAAAAATTATAGAAAATATGGAACGCTTCACGAATTTGCGTGTCATTCCTGCGCGGAGGCCATGCTAATCTTCTCTGTATCGATCCAATTTTATTATACGTGTTGCCTGAGCGAACACAGATAATCACTCCGAGTGCCAGTTATGTAAGCCTTAACGTGTCTTTTCAATGATTCTATTTGCTAAAGTCTCAGGATCGTATAGTGGATCGCTACTGTAACTCTGCTGATTGTACTCACACGTTGTTCAAATGTCTTATAAATGATTTGGAGTCGGAGCCAGGCGCTTTAGGGTACAAAGACAGTCTCGCCGTCGTTTATTGGAAGATCCAAAAACAGCTTAAAGTTCTCGTTAACTTTTCTATTCTATAACAGCATCGGCAGCACGTCTCGATTGGATAGGTTTTTCAGCATAGGTTTGGGGGTCGTCTCAAGATGATGTTTCTCCGTGCCTTGACGTGGTCTCCTGGTCTCCGTGGTTGTGTGTTTTTCAGGTCTCAGATCTGTGGTAAATATAGGACTCAAAACCCCTCCCCCAGTGGTCGAGTCCCTGAGATGTGCTTTCACATGCCAAGGACTCCAATGTGATTGGCTTTACCACTCTAGGAGACTGTCTTCCTCTCCAAATAAGGAGGTGAAGTGACTTATTTCGGGCCGTTTTCAAAGACTAAACAGTTATTGTTTGATCAAAATATATGAGTGAATACTTTGCTTAACAGATTGCAGAATGGGTACAACACAGCACAAGCACACCACTTTGCCAACGGGATTTAGCTTTGTAAAATCCCTTTTTCAACGTTTACATCAGGGCACACACACTACTTTTCAACAGATGAGAAACATAGTTTTATTCTAGTTTTACTTATTGCTTTTTACTGTTATATTTCCAGATTGTGCTCGACTATCTACTCCTTTATAATTCAGATTTATAGATCATTGCGGCCAGTTTCTTATAACAGTCTTGTATACTGTTTGATGCAAATCCCTTTTTTTCATGTAATGTGTTTTTATGAGAACAGGCCCTTACTGTTGTTTTTACTTATTTTAAGTTCTAAATCCTGTTTTATTTAATTTAGTTTCTCTCTAGTGATGGCTTTTTAACTATCTTTAACTAGAATCTTATTTTCTTTTGACAGTGATCTGTATTAATTATGGCTGTTTTTCCTTTTACGCCTGAGTCAAATTATTCAACTTCTCAGTGGACAATCAGTCCATTTCTTAGTCTCTTTGTGCTTGCTTTTCCTTAATTTGCCCTTTATTTTTATCAGTTGATTAATAACTTGCTTTTTTAGAGTTTTAACTTTCTACATTTGTAAGTCATTAACCTGTGTTTTTACCAGCTGCACGCTATTTCCTGCTAAGGCTCTAATATCTCCTACTCACATCTACCACCAACTGTTCTAAGGAATGCGACCCTGTAACCATCTATCTGTCTTCCTGGCAGAAGACTTAAACTGTCACCTAGAGGAGAATAGTACCGTGGTTTGGTCTGTTCCTACCCTAAAATACACCAACCCCTCCTCCTGGTGTCGGAGGGGTAGATTTTTATGGCGTTACTAACCTCGCTAGGGGGGATGTGGGGACAGTTAGCTCAACCATTAACAAAAATGCATTCCTTACTGTTTACTTTTGACTCGAGGTCCTTCCTCTTTTAGCTATAACCCTGTGTTTCCTTAAAACCCTTACTTGTACCATACTTTTTTGATTCAATTAATTTACGACAATCCCTTCTCTGAGGGGTCCACCCTCATTATGTAACCAGTAAATTTCCAAAATCAAAAATGATATAATTTCCATAAAATATAAACAATTTTTCAAAATTTTCAAAAATTCAAAAAATCCAAAATTTCACTTACCTCTTCTTCTTGCACAGTTATACACATTATCAGTTATTATTATGACATCCAGTCTAGGTCCGTCTCTCTATGCAAAGAGATGATCGTACCATTCTCAGTTTCTTTTTGTTTACGACTATTTTTATCCATGTCCTTACTTACCACCTGTGTCTATTTGTGTAATGGCCTCTGCAAGAAAAGATTCTACTTCACACAAAAATAGAAGACTAACATTTCTAATAAAACCCCGAAGGAGACTTAAACCATAAACATATAAAAACTAATTTTCTCCTTCGCAAAAGACCTTCTGAGGTCTATTTCCTCTTAGCTGCAATTTTACCAGTTTTCCTCACTGAAACCTCTGAGGTCTATTAATAACCCTTTTTGGCCGTCTCTCTTTTGTTGCAGTTGCGCTACTCGCTCTCTCCTCCAACGTCCTTGGTTCCGCTGTTGGTACTCCGCCAAAATCCACAGAGGAAAAATCATCATTTTCCAATTCCAATTCATGATCTCCTCTGTCTGGTTCCTGCAAAAATCCTTCATTTCCCCTAGAGGGACCATCATGTTCACCTCGGTCTGGTTCCCCATAATCGTCTTCATTCTCCCCTTCATCGTGCCTTTCCTCCTGTTCTTGATCAATGAACAGGGGTTCGGATTCCAATTCTTGCCCATCTTGCAGGGCTTTTACGCAATGCGAAAGATGAAACCACATTGATGATCCTTTTACCTGTAACGCTCTTTCCGTAGCTCTTACGACCTCGTACGGTCCTTCCCGCCGCGCTCCATACCACTTGCGTCTGAACACTTTAACATAAACGTAGTCCCCTGGTACTATCTGGGGAACATTCCGCCTATCCTCCTCCTCCTCTGTCTCTCGTTTACTAGAGACATAATCATAGATTGCCCTGTGGAGCTTTGACATGTACTTCACGTACTCACGCATCTCGTGGTCTAGAATATCCAAACTCGGACCTTTCCCTGCTGCGCGCAATCCGGGCACAACCATACATCGGCCAAACAACATTTCGTGCGGAGTTAAACGCAGGCCCCGGATCTCGCTAGATCTACAAGCCATTAATGCTAACGGTAACGCGCTCAGCCAGCTTAGACCGGTGTGTTGACAGATCTTAACCAATTTGTTCTTAAGTACCCCGTTCATGCGTTCCACAGCCCCCTGGCTCTGAGGGTGGTAAACGGACCCGAAACGCTGTTTTATCCCCATCTGTTGGAGAACTAAACGTACAGTTTTGTCCACAAATTCTTTGCCATTATCGCTGCAGATTTTATCTGGAATACCGTAACGGCTTATTATCTCACGGCATAAGAACTTAGCCACTGAGGCAGCATCCTTATGTTTTGTCGCACAAGCCTCCACCCACTTTGAAAATCGACACACCACGACAAGAATGTACCTTTTCTGGTTAATCGGTTTTATCATGTCTACATAGTCAATCACAAGTTCTCTCATTGGGCCATTTGGGGTGGGGATGTGTCCCGGAGACACAACGATCCCTCTGCGTGCATTGTTCTTCAAGCAAATTGCACATCTACTTATTACACAATCAATCTGCCGTAGCAGGTTTGGCGCCCAAAACCCATACTCCTCAATTTTCCTACTCACCTCTCTCCGGTGGGCATGACAGAACTCATGCGCAGTTTGGATCAGCAGTCCGACCAGGCCAGTTGGTGCAACCACAAGTCCCTCATGGTTCCGCCACAAACCTGTCCCATCCCTACTAGCCCCTCTTGCTGACCAGAGATTTCTCTCCACCTGACTCGCCTCTTCCTGAAAGGTCAAAACATCTTTGTAAGTAATCTTATCTTCCAACTCCACCTCATGTGTGATAACCAATACCTTACCTGCTCTGTCCGCACCTGTCACTTGCTTGGCCGCGACATCCGCCATGTTGTTACCTCTGGTCACTTTAGACTCATCAGACTGATGGGCAGCACATTTGATAATCGCAATTTGTTTGGGTTTCATTATGGCTTGCAACAAATCGGTTATCTGACTACAGTGTCTTATGGCGGTACCATCTGCTCTCTTAAAACCTCGCCCTTTCCACACCGCTCCGTAGAGAAAACTGATATTCTGTGCGTAGCTACTATCCGTGTAGATATTACAGCTCTTGCCTTCTGCCATTTTGCACGCTTCAGTCAGAGCGACTAGTTCCGCCAGCTGAGCTGAACAGGGTTGTGTCAAGGCTTCGGCCTTAGCTACGACAAACCCATCACCTTGTGATTTTACTACAGAGTAACCTGCTTTTAGGTCCTCTCCAACTCTGTAACATGAGCCATCTGTCCAAAGTTCCAAATCAGGACTGCTAAACGGGAAAGCCTGCAAGTCAGCTCTAAGCCTGGAGTACCTCTCAGCTGCCGCCACACAGTCGTGAGGTTCTCCATCCTCAGGCTTAGGAAGGGTCTGCGCTGGGTTCACTATGGAACACCTAGTCAAAGTAACATCTTCCTGTTCCAAAATCCTGTAATAATTTTTCAGACGGGGTATCGTTAGTGCAGATTTACCAGATTCCAACAAATTTTGGATCGCATGTCCTACCATAATATTGACTGGATACCCCATCATGATACTTGCAGCTTTCTCGTACATCAGGAAGACTCCGGCGCAATCTCTGTAGCACGGAGGCATTCCCATTTCCACCTCTGAATAGGCGATGGAGTAGTATCCTATTGGTTGTGGATGGATCCCCACTCCGGTGTTTTGTGCCAGTACTGCGCATGCATACCTCTGATCTGAAGAGGAAGAGACATACAGTATGAACTGCTTGGTATAATCAGGCAAAGTCAAGGCCGGGGCAGCTAACATACGGGTCTTTATGGTCTCAAATGCCCTTAGGCCCTCCTCAGTCCAGGTTACTTTAGCACTCAACTTATCATTTCCGCAAACTTTGATCATAGCTCTTAAAGGCCCTACTAGTTCTGTATAATTCTCCACCCAAGTGGAACTATACCCGACGATTCCCAAAAACATCATCATCTGTCTTACAGTCACTGGCTTTGGAGCTTTCTTAATAGCCACCAAATGTTCCTCTGTAATAGCTCGATGGCCTTTTGAAATCGTTTGACCTAGATATGCTACTTTAGGTTGACAGTACTGCAATTTTTTTAAAGACACCTTGTGTCCCTTCTCTGCTAGTAGTTGCAATAGTTCGATAGATTCCTTGTGACATGTTGTCTGATCGTCGGCACACAAGATAATATCGTCCATATACTGAATGACTCTGGATTTCAATCTCAGGTCTAACCCGTCCAGATCCTCTCTCAAGATCTTGTTAAAGATGTGTGGGGAATGCTTTAATCCCTGTGGGAGCCTAGTGTACTCATAATGCTCATTCTTATAGGTAAAACCAAAAAAATGCTGGCACTCTTTGCTCAAAGGTACGCTAAAATAGGCGCTACACAAATCTATAACCGTAAAATACTCAGCTTGCGGCGGGATGAATGTCAGTAGTGTGTGGGGATCTGGGACATCGGCGGGATAGTCAATTAAAACCTCATTGACGGCCCTCAAGTCGTGTACCAGACGGTACGAGGTGTCAGGTTTCTCCACTGGCAGCAACGGTGTGTTGCTCTTGGGGCTCTTTGTCTTTCGTAGTACTCCAGCTTCTAGAAGTCCTTTGATTTGTGGCTCAATTCCGGCCACCGCTTTTTCCTTCAGTGGGTACTGACTTTTCCAGGGCAGGGTTGCTCCTGGTCTAAGCTCCACCCTCACTGGTTGAGCAGATTTGATCAGTCCAATGTCGGTGCTATGTTTTGACCACAGCACTTCTGGTATGGCCCCCATCATCTCCTCCTGGAGGCTCAATTTCTGGGGGGTTTCTTCTACTGTCTCCTGTGACAGCTGCACCGTCTGGGGACGTCCCATCCCTGTGCCTTGAATCATTATCTTGATGAACCGTTTGTCTGGGCTTATCCATATGAGTCGGTTCTCCGTCGTCTGTTCGAACTTTATTCCTTCTGCCTCTTTCATCATCCTTCCGATGTGTTGTTGGTCGCACGAGTCGGTCACTTTTAGCGTCACGTGGGGAACGCTGTCTGTGATCTCGTGTTCCTTTTGTAGATAGTTGCTTCGTGCAAGCCGTATTGCTGCTCCTTGGGGACCCATCACTATGCTGGTGGCGTTGAGCTGCACCTCCTCTGGTTGATTTCTCATCCACTCCTCGGCTTGTCTTTCATCCGCATCTTTATAGTATTGTAGAGTGCAGTGGTATGGTGTCTCTGGGTTCCTCGCCGATGGCATATTGGCGGTGATGAAGGTCTCCCATTCCAGCGCTGGTCCGAGCAACTCCTGGCTTAGGTTCCCCAACCAGTATACTTCCGGGGGTCGGGGGTCTGTTCTTTGCATCATTTCGTAGTATTGGTCTTCTGGGACGTCGATCACACAACCATCCGGCGTGCATAGAATGTTCATCCCCAGCATACCAAGGCCGTCCCTGCCCAGTAAGCCGATGGGTGCGGTGTCGGAGACCAAGATGGAAACAGTCGCCTCTTTGCCTCTGTACTTCAGGGTGACAGGTTCTGTCACTGGAATCAGCTTTTTTATTCCCTCAAATCCAATGGTCCGTACATATCGACCGGACATGGGCAGGTGTGTCGCATCTTTAAGTTGGACCACAGTGTACGCCGCCCCGGTGTCTGCCATCATCCTGACAGATTTATTATTCACCGCTACGTGCACTATTGGTTCCTCCCTTAAGTGTGACAATGACAGCTGGCACCCCCCCATTGAACTATCTGGGCCTCGTCAGAACATCTGTTCCGGCCCCCTGGATGGATTTACTGGGCCCATGTTCTGTTGCTGGTTCTGGTCTTGGGTCTGGCCTTGGTCTTGGGTCTGGTATTGGTTCGGTCCGTACCACTGATCCTGGAGTCGGCCGTTTCTTCCTCGGCCACCTCCTCTGTTATTTCCTCGACCCCTGGGGCTGGCTAGCCACCCTTTGTCACAGTATCGGGCAAGATGGCCGAGTTCTCCACAAGTCCAGCACTCAACCGATGCCGGCCATCCAGACGATCCTCCTCTTGGACGTCCATTCCCTCCTCGGGGCTGCCAGTTCGATCCCCGCTGATTCTGTTGTTGTATGGGTGCCGGTGCTTCCTGTTTTGTGGGCTGTGCTGTTTCCTGGTTGTTCAGTTGTCCACTATTCCCCGTCTCGGCTCTGGGTGGTGTGGCTTGTACCAGGGCTTGGAGGTACTCTACCATCTTGACTGCCTCGACCGGCTGTTGGTACATGAGCTTTCGCTGACTTGCCGTTTCTTTGTCTTTGGCCTGTTGTTCCTTCTTCCTGTGCAGCTCCACTTGATGGCTCACGTTCTCCAGGTATGCATTTAACGGAAGGCTTCCCAGACACACCACTTCATTCAATTTCTGTCTCACCTCATTGGAGAGGCCCTTCTGTATTTTCTCTCTTAGCATCGCCTCTCCCATTGGATTTTGTGCAGGGTCTTGGCCGGTCATGTCTCTCCAGGTGGCGTAGGCTTGTGCCACATACTCTCTGGGGGGGGTATCAGGTCCCAACGCACCAATGTGGATCTTATCTGGATGCATCAGGGTGTGATAGGTCTCTCGCAGGACCCGCCACAGTGCTCCTCGGTGAGCGGCGAAGAGGTCCTGGTCGTGGGCTCCAGACACCACATACCGCACCAAGGCAGCCTTGGTTAGTAGTTCTTCCATGCCAGCGACTCCTATTTTGTGAGAGAGTAGTCGCTTGACATCGCCGATAGCCAGCTGTTGGCCTACCATTATTTCCTCCAGCTTGGCAATCCATGGAAAAGCCCCATTCTGGAGGGAGGGCAACTTCTCCGATATTTGGGACATGTCTGAAGCATTCCATGGCTGGTACTCCAATCCCTGATGTCTTATCATCAAGGGTTGTATGTTGACCGTAGACTCTCGGGTAGTGGATCTGGTCACTCTTTTTTCTTCCGCCTTTTTCAACATTTTGATTTCATCTCTTGCTTCTCTCATTTGGTCTTCCAATTCTGTTCGTGCTTCGGTGCCCCTTCTCCAGCGTTCGCCGATTGCTCGGTATCCCTCGGAATCAATGTCTTTTGCCTCTTGGTAGGCCTGTATCTGTGCTTCCAGCTCTCGGTTTTCCTTACTCATCCCATGATGTCGTCGCTTTAATTCCTCCATGGTAGCCGTCAGTTTCATCCGCCGATTGCTTTCTTCTAGGGAAGGTGAGGGCACGGAGAGTGTTGAAGGGTATCTTTGAGCAGGTAAGGTCTTCGGCGTCCCTACTTTGATGAGTCTCTCCCTTCTCTCCTCTTCCTCTCGTTCTCTGTCTTTCTCCTGATACTTGGTCTGGGGCTCCCATGTCTGGTCCTCGTCCTCTGTGTCTTCCGCGTATTCACGGCCTTCGGGGGAATAGGACCGGTGATAGCTGGGAGCTTGTCTTGACCTCTCCCGGGGATAGTCTCCTCTGTGGCTGCGACTCCTGACGTACAGACTATCTATTTTGTCGTCTATCTCCCTGATGTCATCGCTTCGACGTCCCTCTCCTTCTGCCCAGAGAATTTCTTTGGCTGCGGAACTGAGTGGTGTGTATATGCCTCGATGTCTCTCTTCGTCTCGATATCTCTCCTCGTCTCGATATCTCTCCGCCGCCCTGGGATAAGGAATACTGTGGGACTGAACGTCTCGCTCCCTTCTTCTCTCCTGGTCCGTTTCGTCTACTTCAGGTGTTAGGGTGATTGTGGTCACTGCCCGTCCCATCTCTGTTCTACTGCCGTTATTATTGGTTATCTCGTATTGGCTCTCCATGTCTATTACAGGCAGGATAGGGTAGATTGGTTCCCTATTCCTGCTGGCATATGGTGGAGGTGCTATAATTACCTCAGGTGCTTTTTGGGAGATGACTATTGTCCTTTTAGGGGCCAGGGGAGTGATCAGAATGGGAGCTAGCTCCTCTATTGGCAGGGCCTCCTTATTGACAGTCAAACTGTCCTCAACCATACTCTTCCTTCTCTCAGCTTCCCGAGCGAATTTTGATAAGGTGTCCATTTCTATCATGCGTTTTTCCCCTCTCTTTGTCAGCTTTCCCACTTTTTCCTCTTCCGTTCTATATGTCCTAATTAGAGCAGTCAGATCTGATATTATTTCTAAATCAAAAGAGCCCTCAATAGGCCAGGGTTTGGTGATGCGTGTCCATCTTTTATTCCATTTCTCTGATAATTTAATAAGTTTTTTCTCATAATACGGATTGTCCTCTGTGTAAGGATTATTTTTAACAAGCACTTGTATCGGGGTATCCTCCATCCAACCAATGGGTGTACTCGCATCTTTATTTGCCTCTGTTGTCATTTTTCTATATCCGTTTCTTCTTCTCATGTACTTTATTTTATTTTATTTTATTTTTTATTTTTAAAATGGCAGTAGGCAAGAGTGATCTTTGTATTCCCTGTCTAAGTGTAGGTGTCTATGCTTGTGTGACTATCTCCTACTCGAACAACCGCTAACGGTACCTGTAGCCCTGTCTATTCTCTCCTTTCCCTTTTCACTGGTGATCTGTAGTCTTACCTGACTTGTGGTGCCCTTGTTGCCTGGCAGAACTGCTGAAAAAATAGAGCACAAAATACAACAGTTCTTTTTAATTTTTCAACTGGAATTTCACTTTACTCCGTTTTTCCAGTATGAATATATCTTCTATCTAACATTCATACCACATCTAATTTTTGAGAGATTGGTTATCAACAGTATGAATAATCATTTACTTAATTCATACAATTTTTTCAAATTTCTGAGAGATGTTGTGATTGACAGTGGTGTTTGCGTTTTCGGTGTCTACTCCCTTATTTCCGCTTCTATGTTGACTCCTCCTTCGTTGAATATCCGCTTTCCGATGTTTTCCCCCGTTCTCCCGCTCCAATGTTCTGTTTTACCTCGAAAATCACAAAGTTTTTGATTAGTGTCTCAGCCCTTATCACATTTCATTCAATCATCTTGTTCCCATTTTTCAATACTACTTCCCCCCAGTGGACATTTGTCCTCCTCAGACACGTGTCCACTAACATTGTTTATACGCACCTTCCGACATCACTCCCTGCACGCCGCGAGGCCCCACCCTCTGTTTTTCGAAGCGTCCATTACAGACTCCCCACAGAGGACAGGATTACCTCACCACAGGTACAAGGTAGTCAACGCCCAGGCACCCCACCTTGTCACTCACCCCAGGAAGCCCAGTGCCCTGCTAAACGATCATGCATAACCGTACAGACTCAGCACCAGACCCCGGAGACCTAACAAATCAACACAGTCCTCCTCCTTGTACCTATTTATGGAAACAAAACTCATTCACAAAAACAACATTACCTTTACAATATCCCCAGGCACGTCCCCCAACATCATACCCCATGCACACCCCATCCCCCACCCCTCGACCCAGACTGTCCAGCAGCCCAGATCAAAAAGCGACAGACAGGGCGTACTCATGGTACCTTTGCACCAACGGAACGCCCACCCCCGCTCGGCCCCCTTCGTCATCCTCCTTCACCGCCATTACCCTAGTCATAACAGGTGCAGCCGAGCGGAGTGACTTCTCCACCGCCGGACCGGCTGCGCAGAGAGTCCTAATCAGATACCCAAAGCATGCTCTAATCACTGACACACACACGACCAACATCACAAATATCACCACTGCACAGAGAACGTACTTAACTATCACCCAACCCATATACCCCAACTGCTCCTGACCCCAATCTTCCCACGATGTCCCCCGAGTCTCATGGAGATCCCTCGTAATGTTCTTCAAATGTTCTATCACATCTGGCATCCCTATCTCATCATTTGCTGGCACATAAGTACAGCATTCCTGACCAATCAACGCACACGTACCCCCTGAAGCTGACAACAAGAAATCCATTGCCGCTCTTGTCTGCATCTCCATTAATCTCAACGACCGCATCTCCTCATTCTCTAGGCTAAACCCCTTAGTTGTTGTGATCGTCATCTCTTCAAACAATGCAGCCAAGTGATCAATCTCCTGCCAATTAGCATATGTCCCATACGCCGGAAGCGCCACCCTAAAAAAATGATCCGCACTCACAGCTCGCGCCTTCCTAGCCCTAGGGTGCGTCGGCAAAACATCAGTTATCCTCATCGCCGGTACCAGATATCCCAACGCACACCTTCCTTTCCAACCTGCCGGTAACGCTGCATATGCATTGTCCCCACAAATCCAATACGTACCTGGGGGTGCCCGTGCCGCCACCTTCGCAGCCCCCAGGCTCACCCCTCCTACACAATTTCCCAGCGTGCCCATATACCTACCATTTTCGCCGTCTTCACACCTCGTAAACTCTTCTGGCCTAACTGCCACTGGAATAGGCGTAACATCCAACACAGCCTGCTCCGCCATTGCCCCTAACAAACCCTTTGCCTTATGATACCCCTCCTGTCTCTCCTCACTCACACCCTTACATAGGAAAGGTAGATTAAAACCCCTCAGCACAGAGTTATGACACTCAGTGACTGGGTGGGCCATCAACGGCAAACCTGCTGCAGACGACTCTGGCGCTAGGCCACACACATAACAATCAGTTTTATTTGCACTTTTCGCCACCTCCCTTGCTATTTTTATAAACATATTCGTGTGAGGCTCACGCAAGTCTCGCCTGTCCACGTCTATATTTATAAGTTCGGGTGCCGGGGGCCAAAAATAAAACAAAACTCCCGCCACAACAAGCAACCAACACGTTATCAGAGCGCCCAAAACCAACACGCACTCCGCACGCCTAGACAAACCAAGCATCCTTGGACCGGCCTGCACTCCTCTGCGTTATCTCTGCTTCCCTCCTCCTGCTGCGCGTCTCCCCACTCTCCCTGCAACGCCCTACAGACAACAACCAACAACATCCCTTATTACAAACTGTTCACTATACAACATTTGACCCCTTCCTACTTCTCCCCCTAACCAACCCTCCGATATATTCCTAATAGGAGAGTGGAAGAGGGGGGGGTGGAAAGGCGCCCCCGGGCCGGGGATGGGGACCCACACTGGGAAAGGCCCGGGAGGGAGGGAGCACACCCAATTCCCCCAGAGGAGAGGAGACCCGGTCTAGACCAGAGCACATTTATGCTAGACCGGAAGGGAGGGAACGCCCCGTGAGGGAGTACACTACTAGGGAAGGAGTGACGCACCTCGGAAAGGAGCTAGGACAGGAGGGGAGGGGGAAGAAATATCCGACAAGAGGGGGGCGAAACAACAATACCACCACATACCACAACACTACCTATGTCTAAATGGCGGTCGGCGTTGCCTCCTAACCTTCCGACTTTGGTGGAGATCTCCAGCCAAACCTATCATGGGTCTCCACCAGTGTTTTAAAAGCTGCCTCTGCCTCTTTCTGACTCAAAGACGCCCCTTCTGCTCCCTCTCCCCCCTTAACCATGCGACTCTGACCCATCACTAGACTAGTCGCAAATTGCCTTACGACAGCCTCCATGGTATAAGCGCTAGACCAACCACTTTGTGTCAACAATTCCATACATATGACCCCACCTTTGCTCACATAACCATGTTCTAACCTCGGGGAGAGTACCCTCATAAAAGGTGGAGAGAACGGAAAATCCCGTGGAAAAGAGACACCCAACAATATAAACTCCGTCTTAGCCTCCTTCATATCCTGCCACAACAAGGAGTCCACATCCAACTGAAACAACCTAATCTCCCAGCTAAACAGATCATCCCCAACCAATTCTGCTGTAATGAAACTGTCACCCAGACGTCTGACCTCCTGAAGTTCCCTCATAAGTCTTTTTGATCTGACCAGGGCACCCCGAGTCATCTCTGTTGATGCAGATGGCGCACTGGTTCCCCTCATTCTTGCGATTGTCCGTGCGAACCAGCCCTGTGGTGCAGACCGCCGTTCCACCGTCTGGCCTTTCACCATCTTTAACTGGTCAGATTAGTCATGCATTAGACAACCTTAATTGCCCAATTAATCCCCACATTCAACACCCCAACCCTGTTAGCACCCTAGACCCTGCCTACAGTGTCACAGAACCCAGACCGGATCCCCCCAAAAGGGACCCAGAGATAAGGAAGGGACGGGGGGGGGGGGGGCAAAAAGCGCACCATTTCCGCACGGGGTCTCACCCCTCTGGCGGAGAGAACTGATATCTCAATCCTACAGCGGGGCGGGGGGCACATACCATAGCATACACGGAATGAGGGAACGAGAGACTAGGAAGGGAGGGGAAGGGGGCATCTAGGGAAAGAGGGGAGGGTGCACCAATGTAGGGAGGGGGGGGTACTCCTAGGGAAGGAGCCACGTAGGGAGGGGAGGGGGAGTTCACACTAAACTTCCAGTATCACCACACCTCTGCTGCGCACACTGCACCACATAGGGAGGAAAAGAGAAGTGAGGGAGATTGGAAGGGAGAGAGAGAGAGACGGAGGGAGGGAGAGAGAAGTGAGGGAGAGGAAGGAGGAAGGGAGAGGAAGGGAGGGAGAGGAGAGGAGAGGAGAGGAGAGGAGGGAGAGGAGAGGGAGGGCGGGAGGAGGGAGGGAGGGGGGGGGGAAAGAGGGAGGGAGGGAGAGAGAGAGAGACGGAGGGAGGGAAAGGAGCGGAGAGGAGAGGAGAGGAGGGGGGAGGGAGGGAGGAAGGAGGGAGGGAGGGAGGGAGGAGGGAGGGAGGGGGGGGGGGGGGGAGGGAGGAAGGAGAGGGAAGGAGGGAGGGAAAGGAGCGGAGAGGAGAGGAGAGGAGAGGGGAGGGAGGGAGGGAGGGAGGGAGGGAGGGAGGAGGGAGGGAGGGGGGGGGGGGGGGGGAGGGAGGAAGGAGAGGGAAGGAGGGAGGGAGGAAGGAGAGGGAAGGAGGGAGGGAGGGAGGAGAGGAAATGAAGGGAGGGAGGGAGGGGAGGAAGGGAGGGAGGGAGAGGAGAGGAGGAGAGCAGAGGAGAGGAGAGGAGAGGAGAGGAGAGGAGAGGAGAGGGAGGGGAGGGAGGGAGGGAGGGAGGGAGGGAGGGAGGGAGGGGGGGGGGGGGGAGGGAGGGAAGAGAGGGAAGGAGGGAGGGAGGGAGGAGAGGAAAGGAAGGGAGGGAGGGAGTTGAGGGAGCACTCAAAGGCGAGAGAGATCGAGAGCATCCCGCACAACACACCCAGGGGACCGTGGCACAACAGAAGCTATTTTAATTCCTATGATAACACCGCCCCCTGCTGTATTTTTCCACACATCACTTCTTTTGCACCACAGTACCCCCAAACATCCTGTAGGAGGCGCCCTCAACCTTCTAACAACACGTGCACCATTACGTAGCACGCCAGACCACGTGCCCTCTCAATTTTAACCCCAACACCCAGAATCCCCCGCACCGAATTGTAGTTCGTCTTGCAGGCCGGCATCCTGCAGACGTCATCCCCGAAACTACGTCACGTCCGCCATTCCTGAGATCTCGTTGGACACCAGAATAGCAACACGCGAGGCTTCGTCACGGGACTTCATTTGTTTACAAAATTACCTTTTCATTTCATTCATTCCTAACCTTTAAAACAACTCATCCCCATTTTCTTTCATACAACGCCACAATCACACACATTCTCTCATCCAATTCTATAATAACCTTCAGCCCTGGGCAGCTCAACACAGCACGTAGCACTTAACATTAGCCCCCGGGTTCCCAACGGCAACCTCTTAGTACGGTCCCCGCCGTAGCAACTCGCGACGCCAATGTTAAAGCTGGCGCATCGGTGTTACATCACATGGAATTAATGCATATCACAATCTACATCCCTTAACCATATAGTTACACGTCTTCACACAGGTCCTCATTAGCCCCGCTACTAAACAGTGCTTCATCTACTAACTCATAATGCTTCTAAGTGCCCTTCTTTTAATTCGAACATAAGCGCAGATCTTTATAACCCCCCAGTGCACAAGTGCTAATTTTTCCGAGGTTTAAGAGGACTACCTTACGCGCTCCAGAGCTCTTGTTCCGTAAGAACTAAACGGATTCGTACGACAGATACCCACCCAGGCCGCCGCAGAGGTGGGAGAGAGGGTGCTGAAGGCCCGAGCGATGCCGAGAGAGAAGACCAGGCCCACGACGGAGCTGGCGTGTTGGCGATGCGGAGAAAAAGGCCATCGGAAAGATAACTGCACAAAGTTTTGGTGTAGCTTCTGCAAATCCACGGGGGCAACACAGACAAAGTGTGCAGGAAGAAATGCGACCAGAGCGCGCGGTATGCGCATGGACAAGATGGCGGCAGTGGACAAGATGGCAACGACGGTAAACCCCGACAATACAGACACATCTTCAACTCACCGTTTGGCCTCTGCTGGTTGTTGTTGCTTCGAGGATGGTGTAGGTCAGGCGTCGCTGCTCTGCTCTGAGAGTTTTTGAAGTTCTGTTGTCCTTGTCCTGGGTCCCGTTCGGATGTACAGACCGGTAGTCACGGCGCCAGATTAACGTGTCTTTTCAATGATTCTATTTGCTAAAGTCTCAGGATCGTATAGTGGATCGCTACTGTAACTCTGCTGATTGTACTCACACGTTGTTCAAATGTCTTATAAATGATTTGGAGTCGGAGCCAGGCGCTTTAGGGTACAAAGACAGTCTCGCCGTCGTTTATTGGAAGATCCAAAAACAGCTTAAAGTTCTCGTTAACTTTTCTATTCTATAACAGCATCGGCAGCACGTCTCGATTGGATAGGTTTTTCAGCATAGGTTTGGGGGTCGTCTCAAGATGATGTTTCTCCGTGCCTTGACGTGGTCTCCTGGTCTCCGTGGTTGTGTGTTTTTCAGGTCTCAGATCTGTGGTAAATATAGGACTCAAAACCCCTCCCCCAGTGGTCGAGTCCCTGAGATGTGCTTTCACATGCCAAGGACTCCAATGTGATTGGCTTTACCACTCTAGGAGACTGTCTTCCTCTCCAAATAAGGAGGTGAAGTGACTTATTTCGGGCCGTTTTCAAAGACTAAACAGTTATTGTTTGATCAAAATATATGAGTGAATACTTTGCTTAACAGATTGCAGAATGGGTACAACACAGCACAAGCACACCACTTTGCCAACGGGATTTAGCTTTGTAAAATCCCTTTTTCAACGTTTACATCAGGGCACACACACTACTTTTCAACAGATGAGAAACATAGTTTTATTCTAGTTTTACTTATTGCTTTTTACTGTTATATTTCCAGATTGTGCTCGACTATCTACTCCTTTATAATTCAGATTTATAGATCATTGCGGCCAGTTTCTTATAACAGTCTTGTATACTGTTTGATGCAAATCCCTTTTTTTCATGTAATGTGTTTTTATGAGAACAGGCCCTTACTGTTGTTTTTACTTATTTTAAGTTCTAAATCCTGTTTTATTTAATTTAGTTTCTCTCTAGTGATGGCTTTTTAACTATCTTTAACTAGAATCTTATTTTCTTTTGACAGTGATCTGTATTAATTATGGCTGTTTTTCCTTTTACGCCTGAGTCAAATTATTCAACTTCTCAGTGGACAATCAGTCCATTTCTTAGTCTCTTTGTGCTTGCTTTTCCTTAATTTGCCCTTTATTTTTATCAGTTGATTAATAACTTGCTTTTTTAGAGTTTTAACTTTCTACATTTGTAAGTCATTAACCTGTGTTTTTACCAGCTGCACGCTATTTCCTGCTAAGGCTCTAATATCTCCTACTCACATCTACCACCAACTGTTCTAAGGAATGCGACCCTGTAACCATCTATCTGTCTTCCTGGCAGAAGACTTAAACTGTCACCTAGAGGAGAATAGTACCGTGGTTTGGTCTGTTCCTACCCTAAAATACACCAACCCCTCCTCCTGGTGTCGGAGGGGTAGATTTTTATGGCGTTACTAACCTCGCTAGGGGGGATGTGGGGACAGTTAGCTCAACCATTAACAAAAATGCATTCCTTACTGTTTACTTTTGACTCGAGGTCCTTCCTCTTTTAGCTATAACCCTGTGTTTCCTTAAAACCCTTACTTGTACCATACTTTTTTGATTCAATTAATTTACGACAGCCTCCCTCCGGAAAACTGCCTCTAATACCCGGAGTAACACCGACTTTGCCCCTGTCTCCTCCCAATCAAGTGTGTAAACAGTGTGTAAAGTTGGGTTATGCTCAATCAACATTACTATACATTTTTTATCAAAATAATTGGTAACGGTGTGCCACATGGTTCGAGTCTAGGTCCTGTCCTCTTCACTCTTCATATTACATAATAACTGCGTCAGACTTGTGTCAGATTTACATGTTTGAGTTGTTTACCAAATGGGCACAAAATGCGTGCAAAGGACTTTATGCTGGTGTGTGTTCTAATTCATATTAAGAAAACTGCCTCAACAACTCTCTTCCCACTAATCAAAGGAAAGCTGGTTCTGGTCCTGTATAGGACGCCAATTTTCTGTCGCAACTTGGAGGCAAGGTTGTCCACATGGAATTTAAATGTACATTTCTCAGCTTCATGGAGGGTAATAAAGGAAAGTTGTAAGTTTGCAATGGCCAAAAAATCTACAAAAAACTCTTGGGATTTTTTTTTGTGTGTTTTTTATTTATTTTTTAGAAAAAATAAATTATAGAAAATATGGAACGCTTCACGAATTTGCGTGTCATTCCTGCGCGGAGGCCATGCTAATCTTCTCTGTATCGATCCAATTTTATTATACGTGTTGCCTGAGCGAACACAGATAATCACTCCGAGTGCCAGTTATGTAAGCCTCCCTCCGGACAACTGCCTCTAATACCCGGAGTAACACCGACTTTGCCCCTGTCTCCTCCCAATCAAGTGTGTAAACAGTGTGTAAAGTTGGGTTATGCTCAATCAACATTACTATACATTTTTTATCAAAATAATTGGTAACGGTGTGCCACATGGTTCGAGTCTAGGTCCTGTCCTCTTCACTCTTCATATTACATAATAACTGCGTCAGACTTGTGTCAGATTTACATGTTTGAGTTGTTTACCAAATGGGCACAAAATGCGTGCAAAGGACTTTATACTGGTGTGTGTTCTAATTCATATTAAGAAAACTGCCTCAACAACTCTCTTCCCACTAATCAAAGGAAAGCTGGTTCTGGTCCTGTATAGGACGCCAATTTTCTGTCGCAACTTGGAGGCAAGGTTGTCCACATGGAATTTAAATGTACATTTCTCAGCTTCCTGGAGGGTAATAAAGGAAAGTTGTAAGTTTGCAATGGCCAAAAAATCTACAAAAAACTCTTGGGATTTTTTTTTGTGTGTTTTTTATTTATTTTTTAGAAAAAATAAATTATAGAAAATATGGAACGCTTCACGAATTTGCGTGTCATTCCTGCGCGGAGGCCATGCTAATCTTCTCTGTATCGATCCAATTTTATTATACGTGTTGCCTGAGCGAACACAGATAATCACTCCGAGTGCCAGTTATGTAAGCCTCCCTCCGGACAACTGCCTCTAATACCCGGAGTAACACCGACTTTGCCCCTGTCTCCTCCCAATCAAGTGTGTAAACAGTGTGTAAAGTTGGGTTATGCTCAATCAACATTACTATAAATTTTTTATCAAAATAATTGGTAACGGTGTGCCACATGGTTCGAGTCTAGGTCCTGTCCTCTTCACTCTTCATATTACATAATAACTGCGTCAGACTTGTGTCAGATTTACATGTTTGAGTTGTTTACCAAATGGGCACAAAATGCGTGCAAAGGACTTTATGCTGGTGTGTGTTCTAATTCATATTAAGAAAACTGCCTCAACAACTCTCTTCCCACTAATCAAAGGAAAGCTGGTTCTGGTCCTGTATAGGACGCCAATTTTCTGTCGCAACTTGGAGGCAAGGTTGTCCACATGGAATTTAAATGTACATTTCTCAACTTCCTGGAGGGTAATAAAGGAAAGTTGTAAGTTTGCAATGGCCAAAAAATCTACAAAAAACTCTTGGGATTTTTTTGTGTGTGTTTTTTATTTATTTTTTAGAAAAAATTAATTATAGAAAATATGGAACGCTTCACGAA
Source organism: Notolepis coatsorum (assembly GCF_963971535.1). Taxonomy (NCBI): domain Eukaryota; kingdom Metazoa; phylum Chordata; class Actinopteri; order Aulopiformes; family Paralepididae; genus Notolepis; species Notolepis coatsorum. The sequence goes on from NC_140173.1 coordinate 85,038,783, forward strand.
TTTGCGTGTCATTCCTGCGCGGAGGCCATGCTAATCTTCTCTGTATCGATCCAATTTTATTATACGTGTTGCCTGAGCGAACACAGATAATGACTCCGAGTGCCAGTTATGTAAGCCTCCCTCCGGACAACTGCCTCTAATACCCGGAGTAACACCGACTTTGCCCCTGTCTCCTCCCAATCAAGTGTGTAAACAGTGTGTAAAGTTGGGTTATGCTCAATCAACATTTCTATCAATTTTTTATCAAAATAATTGGTAACGGTGTGCCACAGGGTTCGAGTCTAGGTCCTGTCCTCTTCACTCTTCATATTACATAATAACTGTGTCAGACTTGCGTCAGATTTACATGTTTGAGTTGTTTACCAAAATGGGCACAAAATGCGTGCAAAGGACTTTATGCTGGTGTGTGTTCTAATTCATATTAAGAAAACTGCCTCAACAACTCTCTTCCCACTAATCAAAGGAAAGCTGGTTCTGGTCCTGTATAGGACGCCAATTTTCTGTCGCAACTTGGAGGCAAGGTTGTCCACATGGAATTTAAATGTACATTTCTCAGCTTCCTGGAGGGTAATAAAGGAAAGTTGTAAGTTTGCAATGGCCAAAAAATCTACAAAAAACTCTTGGGATTTTTTTTTGTGTGTTTTTTATTTATTTTTTAGAAAAAATAAATGATAGAAAATATGGAACGCTTCACGAATTTGCGTGTCATTCCTGCGCGGAGGCCATGCTAATCTTCTCTGTATCGATCCAATTTTATTATACGTGTTGCCTGAGCGAACACAGATAATCACTCCGAGTGCCAGTTATGTAAGCCTCCCTCCGGACAACTGCCTCTAATACCCGGAGTAACACCGACTTTGCCCCTGTCTCCTCCCAATCAAGTGTGTAAACAGTGTGTAAAGTTGGGTTATGCTCAATCAACATTTCTATCAATTTTTTATCAAAATAATTGGTAACGGTGTGCCACAGGGTTCGAGTCTAGGTCCTGTCCTCTTCACTCTTCATATTACATAATAACTGTGTCAGACTTGCGTCAGATTTACATGTTTGAGTTGTTTACCAAAATGGGCACAAAATGCGTGCAAAGGACTTTATGCTGGTGTGTGTTCTAATTCATATTAAGAAAACTGCCTCAACAACTCTCTTCCCACTAATCAAAGGAAAGCTGGTTCTGGTCCTGTATAGGACGCCAATTTTCTGTCGCAACTTGGAGGCAAGGTTGTCCACATGGAATTTAAATGTACATTTCTCAGCTTCCTGGAGGGTAATAAAGGAAAGTTGTAAGTTTGCAATGGCCAAAAAATCTACAAAAAACTCTTGGGATTTTTTTGTGTGTTTTTTATTTATTTTTTAGAAAAAAAAATTATAGAAAATATGGAACGCTTCACGCATTTGCGTGTCATTCCTGCGCGGAGGCCATGCTAATCTTCTCTGTATCGATCCAATTTTATTATACGTGTTGCCTGAGCGAACACAGATAATCACTCCGAGTGCCAGTTATGTAAGCCTCCCTCCGGAAAACTGCCTCTAATACCCGGAGTAACACCGACTTTGCCCCTGTCTCCTCCCAATCAAGTGTGTAAACAGTGTGTAAAGTTGGGTTATGCTCAATCAACATTACTATACATTTTTTATCAAAATAATTGGTAACGGTGTGCCACATGGTTCGAGTCTAGGTCCTGTCCTCTTCACTCTTCATATTACATAATAACTGCGTCAGACTTGTGTCAGATTTACATGTTTGAGTTGTTTACCAAATGGGCACAAAATGCGTGCAAAGGACTTTATGCTGGTGTGTGTTCTAATTCATATTAAGAAAACTGCCTCAACAACTCTCTTCCCACTAATCAAAGGAAAGCTGGTTCTGGTCCTGTATAGGACGCCAATTTTCTGTCGCAACTTGGAGGCAAGGTTGTCCACATGGAATTTAAATGTACATTTCTCAGCTTCCTGGAGGGTAATAAAGGAAAGTTGTAAGTTTGCAATGGCCAAAAAATCTACAAAAAACTCTTTGGATTTTTTTGTGTGTTTTTTATTTATTTTTTAGAAAAAAAAATTATAGAAAATATGGAACGCTTCACGAATTTGCGTGTCATTCCTGCGCGGAGGCCATGCTAATCTTCTCTGTATCGATCCAATTTTATTATACGTGTTGCCTGAACGAACACAGATAATCACTCCGAGTGCCAGTTATGTAAGCCTCCCTCCGGAAAACTGCCTCTAATACCCGGAGTAACACCGACTTTGCCCCTGTCTCCTCCCAATCAAGTGTGTAAACAGTGTGTAAAGTTGGGTTATGCTCAATCAACATTACTATACATTTTTTATCAAAATAATTGGTAACGGTGTGCCACATGGTTCGAGTCTAGGTCCTGTCCTCTTCACTCTTCATATTACATAATAACTGCGTCAGACTTGTGTCAGATTTACATGTTTGAGTTGTTTACCAAATGGGCACAAAATGCGTGCAAAGGACTTTATGCTGGTGTGTGTTCTAATTCATATTAAGAAAACTGCCTCAACAACTCTCTTCCCACTAATCAAAGGAAAGCTGGTTCTGGTCCTGTATAGGACGCCAATTTTCTGTCGCAACTTGGAGGCAAGGTTGTCCACATGGAATTTAAATGTACATTTCTCAGCTTCATGGAGGGTAATAAAGGAAAGTTGTAAGTTTGCAATGGCCAAAAAATCTACAAAAAACTCTTGGGATTTTTTTTTGTGTGTTTTTTATTTATTTTTTAGAAAAAATAAATTATAGAAAATATGGAACGCTTCACGAATTTGCGTGTCATTCCTGCGCGGAGGCCATGCTAATCTTCTCTGTATCGATCCAATTTTATTATACGTGTTGCCTGAGCGAACACAGATAATCACTCCGAGTGCCAGTTATGTAAGCCTCCCTCCGGACAACTGCCTCTAATACCCGGAGTAACACCGACTTTGCCCCTGTCTCCTCCCAATCAAGTGTGTAAACAGTGTGTAAAGTTGGGTTATGCTCAATCAACATTACTATACATTTTTTATCAAAATAATTGGTAACGGTGTGCCACATGGTTCGAGTCTAGGTCCTGTCCTCTTCACTCTTCATATTACATAATAACTGCGTCAGACTTGTGTCAGATTTACATGTTTGAGTTGTTTACCAAATGGGCACAAAATGCGTGCAAAGGACTTTATACTGGTGTGTGTTCTAATTCATATTAAGAAAACTGCCTCAACAACTCTCTTCCCACTAATCAAAGGAAAGCTGGTTCTGGTCCTGTATAGGACGCCAATTTTCTGTCGCAACTTGGAGGCAAGGTTGTCCACATGGAATTTAAATGTACATTTCTCAGCTTCCTGGAGGGTAATAAAGGAAAGTTGTAAGTTTGCAATGGCCAAAAAATCTACAAAAAACTCTTGGGATTTTTTTTTGTGTGTTTTTTATTTATTTTTTAGAAAAAATAAATTATAGAAAATATGGAACGCTTCACGAATTTGCGTGTCATTCCTGCGCGGAGGCCATGCTAATCTTCTCTGTATCAATCCAATTTTATTATACGTGTTGCCTGAGCGAACACAGATAATCACTCCGAGTGCCAGTTATGTAAGCCTCCCTCCGGACAACTGCCTCTAATACCCGGAGTAACACCGACTTTGCCCCTGTCTCCTCCCAATCAAGTGTGTAAACAGTGTGTAAAGTTGGGTTATGCTCAATCAACATTACTATAAATTTTTTATCAAAATAATTGGTAACGGTGTGCCACATGGTTCGAGTCTAGGTCCTGTCCTCTTCACTCTTCATATTACATAATAACTGTGTCAGACTTGCGTCAGATTTACATGTTTGAGTTGTTTACCAAATGGGCACAAAATGCGTGCAAAGGACTTTATGCTGGTGTGTGTTCTAATTCATATTAAGAAAACTGCCTCAACAACTCTCTTCCCACTAATCAAAGGAAAGCTGGTTCTGGTCCTGTATAGGACGCCAATTTTCTGTCGCAACTTGGAGGCAAGGTTGTCCACATGGAATTTAAATGTACATTTCTCAACTTCCTGGAGGGTAATAAAGGAAAGTTGTAAGTTTGCAATGGCCAAAAAATCTACAAAAAACTCTTGGGATTTTTTTGTGTGTGTTTTTTATTTATTTTTTAGAAAAAATAAATTATAGAAAATATGGAACGCTTCACGAATTTGCGTGTCATTCCTGCGCGGAGGCCATGCTAATCTTCTCTGTATCAATCCAATTTTATTATACGTGTTGCCTGAGCGAACACAGATAATGACTCCGAGTGCCAGTTATGTAAGCCTCCCTCCGGACAACTGCCTCTAATACCCGGAGTAACACCGACTTTGCCCCTGTCTCCTCCCAATCAAGTGTGTAAACAGTGTGTAAAGTTGGGTTATGCTCAATCAACATTTCTATCAATTTTTTATCAAAATAATTGGTAACGGTGTGCCACAGGGTTCGAGTCTAGGTCCTGTCCTCTTCACTCTTCATATTACATAATAACTGTGTCAGACTTGCGTCAGATTTACATGTTTGAGTTGTTTACCAAAATGGGCACAAAATGCGTGCAAAGGACTTTATGCTGGTGTGTGTTCTAATTCATATTAAGAAAACTGCCTCAACAACTCTCTTCCCACTAATCAAAGGAAAGCTGGTTCTGGTCCTGTATAGGACGCCAATTTTCTGTCGCAACTTGGAGGCAAGGTTGTCCACATGGAATTTAAATGTACATTTCTCAGCTTCCTGGAGGGTAATAAAGGAAAGTTGTAAGTTTGCAATGGCCAAAAAATCTACAAAAAACTCTTGGGATTTTTTTTTGTGTGTTTTTTATTTATTTTTTAGAAAAAATAAATTATAGAAAATATGGAACGCTTCACGAATTTGCGTGTCATTCCTGCGCGGAGGCCATGCTAATCTTCTCTGTATCAATCCAATTTTATTATACGTGTTGCCTGAGCGAACACAGATAATCACTCCGAGTGCCAGTTATGTAAGCCTCCCTCCGGACAACTGCCTCTAATACCCGGAGTAACACCGACTTTGCCCCTGTCTCCTCCCAATCAAGTGTGTAAACAGTGTGTAAAGTTGGGTTATGCTCAATCAACATTACTATACATTTTTTATCAAAATAATTGGTAACGGTGTGCCACATGGTTCGAGTCTAGGTCCTGTCCTCTTCACTCTTCATATTACATAATAACTGCGTCAGACTTGTGTCAGATTTACATGTTTGAGTTGTTTACCAAATGGGCACAAAATGCGTGCAAAGGACTTTATGCTGGTGTGTGTTCTAATTCATATTAAGAAAACTGCCTCAACAACTCTCTTCCCACTAATCAAAGGAAAGCTGGTTCTGGTCCTGTATAGGACGCCAATTTTCTGTCGCAACTTGGAGGCAAGGTTGTCCACATGGAATTTAAATGTACATTTCTCAACTTCCTGGAGGGTAATAAAGGAAAGTTGTAAGTTTGCAATGGCCAAAAAATCTACAAAAAACTCTTGGGATTTTTTTGTGTGTGTTTTTTATTTATTTTTTAGAAAAAATAAATTATAGAAAATATGGAACGCTTCACGAATTTGCGTGTCATTCCTGCGCGGAGGCCATGCTAATCTTCTCTGTATCGATCCAATTTTATTATACGTGTTGCCTGAGCGAACACAGATAATGACTCCGAGTGCCAGTTATGTAAGCCTCCCTCCGGACAACTGCCTCTAATACCCGGAGTAACACCGACTTTGCCCCTGTCTCCTCCCAATCAAGTGTGTAAACAGTGTGTAAAGTTGGGTTATGCTCAATCAACATTTCTATCAATTTTTTATCAAAATAATTGGTAACGGTGTGCCACAGGGTTCGAGTCTAGGTCCTGTCCTCTTCACTCTTCATATTACATAATAACTGTGTCAGACTTGCGTCAGATTTACATGTTTGAGTTGTTTACCAAAATGGGCACAAAATGCGTGCAAAGGACTTTATGCTGGTGTGTGTTCTAATTCATATTAAGAAAACTGCCTCAACAACTCTCTTCCCACTAATCAAAGGAAAGCTGGTTCTGGTCCTGTATAGGACGCCAATTTTCTGTCGCAACTTGGAGGCAAGGTTGTCCACATGGAATTTAAATGTACATTTCTCAGCTTCCTGGAGGGTAATAAAGGAAAGTTGTAAGTTTGCAATGGCCAAAAAATCTACAAAAAACTCTTGGGATTTTTTTTTGTGTGTTTTTTATTTATTTTTTAGAAAAAATAAATGATAGAAAATATGGAACGCTTCACGAATTTGCGTGTCATTCCTGCGCGGAGGCCATGCTAATCTTCTCTGTATCGATCCAATTTTATTATACGTGTTGCCTGAGCGAACACAGATAATCACTCCGAGTGCCAGTTATGTAAGCCTCCCTCCGGACAACTGCCTCTAATACCCGGAGTAACACCGACTTTGCCCCTGTCTCCTCCCAATCAAGTGTGTAAACAGTGTGTAAAGTTGGGTTATGCTCAATCAACATTTCTATCAATTTTTTATCAAAATAATTGGTAACGGTGTGCCACAGGGTTCGAGTCTAGGTCCTGTCCTCTTCACTCTTCATATTACATAATAACTGTGTCAGACTTGCGTCAGATTTACATGTTTGAGTTGTTTACCAAAATGGGCACAAAATGCGTGCAAAGGACTTTATGCTGGTGTGTGTTCTAATTCATATTAAGAAAACTGCCTCAACAACTCTCTTCCCACTAATCAAAGGAAAGCTGGTTCTGGTCCTGTATAGGACGCCAATTTTCTGTCGCAACTTGGAGGCAAGGTTGTCCACATGGAATTTAAATGTACATTTCTCAGCTTCATGGAGGGTAATAAAGGAAAGTTGTAAGTTTGCAATGGCCAAAAAATCTACAAAAAACTCTTGGGATTTTTTTTTGTGTGTTTTTTATTTATTTTTTAGAAAAAATAAATTATAGAAAATATGGAACGCTTCACGAATTTGCGTGTCATTCCTGCGCGGAGGCCATGCTAATCTTCTCTGTATCGATCCAATTTTATTATACGTGTTGCCTGAGCGAACACAGATAATCACTCCGAGTGCCAGTTATGTAAGCCTCCCTCCGGACAACTGCCTCTAATACCCGGAGTAACACCGACTTTGCCCCTGTCTCCTCCCAATCAAGTGTGTAAACAGTGTGTAAAGTTGGGTTATGCTCAATCAACATTACTATACATTTTTTATCAAAATAATTGGTAACGGTGTGCCACATGGTTCGAGTCTAGGTCCTGTCCTCTTCACTCTTCATATTACATAATAACTGCGTCAGACTTGTGTCAGATTTACATGTTTGAGTTGTTTACCAAATGGGCACAAAATGCGTGCAAAGGACTTTATACTGGTGTGTGTTCTAATTCATATTAAGAAAACTGCCTCAACAACTCTCTTCCCACTAATCAAAGGAAAGCTGGTTCTGGTCCTGTATAGGACGCCAATTTTCTGTCGCAACTTGGAGGCAAGGTTGTCCACATGGAATTTAAATGTACATTTCTCAGCTTCCTGGAGGGTAATAAAGGAAAGTTGTAAGTTTGCAATGGCCAAAAAATCTACAAAAAACTCTTGGGATTTTTTTTTGTGTGTTTTTTATTTATTTTTTAGAAAAAATAAATTATAGAAAATATGGAACGCTTCACGAATTTGCGTGTCATTCCTGCGCGGAGGCCATGCTAATCTTCTCTGTATCGATCCAATTTTATTATACGTGTTGCCTGAGCGAACACAGATAATCACTCCGAGTGCCAGTTATGTAAGCCTCCCTCCGGACAACTGCCTCTAATACCCGGAGTAACACCGACTTTGCCCCTGTCTCCTCCCAATCAAGTGTGTAAACAGTGTGTAAAGTTGGGTTATGCTCAATCAACATTACTATAAATTTTTTATCAAAATAATTGGTAACGGTGTGCCACATGGTTCGAGTCTAGGTCCTGTCCTCTTCACTCTTCATATTACATAATAACTGCGTCAGACTTGTGTCAGATTTACATGTTTGAGTTGTTTACCAAATGGGCACAAAATGCGTGCAAAGGACTTTATGCTGGTGTGTGTTCTAATTCATATTAAGAAAACTGCCTCAACAACTCTCTTCCCACTAATCAAAGGAAAGCTGGTTCTGGTCCTGTATAGGACGCCAATTTTCTGTCGCAACTTGGAGGCAAGGTTGTCCACATGGAATTTAAATGTACATTTCTCAACTTCCTGGAGGGTAATAAAGGAAAGTTGTAAGTTTGCAATGGCCAAAAAATCTACAAAAAACTCTTGGGATTTTTTTGTGTGTGTTTTTTATTTATTTTTTAGAAAAAATAAATTATAGAAAATATGGAACGCTTCACGAATTTGCGTGTCATTCCTGCGCGGAGGCCATGCTAATCTTCTCTGTATCGATCCAATTTTATTATACGTGTTGCCTGAGCGAACACAGATAATCACTCCGAGTGCCAGTTATGTAAGCCTCCCTCCGGACAACTGCCTCTAATACCCGGAGTAACACCGACTTTGCCCCTGTCTCCTCCCAATCAAGTGTGTAAACAGTGTGTAAAGTTGGGTTATGCTCAATCAACATTTCTATCAATTTTTTATCAAAATAATTGGTAACGGTGTGCCACAGGGTTCGAGTCTAGGTCCTGTCCTCTTCACTCTTCATATTACATAATAACTGTGTCAGACTTGCGTCAGATTTACATGTTTGAGTTGTTTACCAAAATGGGCACAAAATGCGTGCAAAGGACTTTATGCTGGTGTGTGTTCTAATTCATATTAAGAAAACTGCCTCAACAACTCTCTTCCCACTAATCAAAGGAAAGCTGGTTCTGGTCCTGTATAGGACGCCAATTTTCTGTCGCAACTTGGAGGCAAGGTTGTCCACATGGAATTTAAATGTACATTTCTCAGCTTCCTGGAGGGTAATAAAGGAAAGTTGTAAGTTTGCAATGGCCAAAAAATCTACAAAAAACTCTTGGGATTTTTTTGTGTGTGTTTTTTATTTATTTTTTAGAAAAAATAAATTATAGAAAATATGGAACGCTTCACGAATTTGCGTGTCATTCCTGCGCGGAGGCCATGCTAATCTTCTCTGTATCGATCCAATTTTATTATACGTGTTGCCTGAGCGAACACAGATAATCACTCCGAGTGCCAGTTATGTAAGCCTCCCTCCGGACAACTGCCTCTAATACCCGGAGTAACACCGACTTTGCCCCTGTCTCCTCCCAATCAAGTGTGTAAACAGTGTGTAAAGTTGGGTTATGCTCAATCAACATTTCTATCAATTTTTTATCAAAATAATTGGTAACGGTGTGCCACAGGGTTCGAGTCTAGGTCCTGTCCTCTTCACTCTTCATATTACATAATAACTGTGTCAGACTTGCGTCAGATTTACATGTTTGAGTTGTTTACCAAAATGGGCACAAAATGCGTGCAAAGGACTTTATGCTGGTGTGTGTTCTAATTCATATTAAGAAAACTGCCTCAACAACTCTCTTCCCACTAATCAAAGGAAAGCTGGTTCTGGTCCTGTATAGGACGCCAATTTTCTGTCGCAACTTGGAGGCAAGGTTGTCCACATGGAATTTAAATGTACATTTCTCAGCTTCATGGAGGGTAATAAAGGAAAGTTGTAAGTTTGCAATGGCCAAAAAATCTACAAAAAACTCTTGGGATTTTTTTTTGTGTGTTTTTTATTTATTTTTTAGAAAAAATAAATTATAGAAAATATGGAACGCTTCACGAATTTGCGTGTCATTCCTGCGCGGAGGCCATGCTAATCTTCTCTGTATCGATCCAATTTTATTATACGTGTTGCCTGAGCGAACACAGATAATCACTCCGAGTGCCAGTTATGTAAGCCTCCCTCCGGACAACTGCCTCTAATACCCGGAGTAACACCGACTTTGCCCCTGTCTCCTCCCAATCAAGTGTGTAAACAGTGTGTAAAGTTGGGTTATGCTCAATCAACATTACTATACATTTTTTATCAAAATAATTGGTAACGGTGTGCCACATGGTTCGAGTCTAGGTCCTGTCCTCTTCACTCTTCATATTACATAATAACTGCGTCAGACTTGTGTCAGATTTACATGTTTGAGTTGTTTACCAAATGGGCACAAAATGCGTGCAAAGGACTTTATGCTGGTGTGTGTTCTAATTCATATTAAGAAAACTGCCTCAACAACTCTCTTCCCACTAATCAAAGGAAAGCTGGTTCTGGTCCTGTATAGGACGCCAATTTTCTGTCGCAACTTGGAGGCAAGGTTGTCCACATGGAATTTAAATGTACATTTCTCAGCTTCATGGAGGGTAATAAAGGAAAGTTGTAAGTTTGCAATGGCCAAAAAATCTACAAAAAACTCTTGGGATTTTTTTTTGTGTGTTTTTTATTTATTTTTTAGAAAAAATAAATTATAGAAAATATGGAACGCTTCACGAATTTGCGTGTCATTCCTGCGCGGAGGCCATGCTAATCTTCTCTGTATCGATCCAATTTTATTATACGTGTTGCCTGAGCGAACACAGATAATCACTCCGAGTGCCAGTTATGTAAGCCTCCCTCCGGACAACTGCCTCTAATACCCGGAGTAACACCGACTTTGCCCCTGTCTCCTCCCAATCAAGTGTGTAAACAGTGTGTAAAGTTGGGTTATGCTCAATCAACATTACTATACATTTTTTATCAAAATAATTGGTAACGGTGTGCCACATGGTTCGAGTCTAGGTCCTGTCCTCTTCACTCTTCATATTACATAATAACTGCGTCAGACTTGTGTCAGATTTACATGTTTGAGTTGTTTACCAAATGGGCACAAAATGCATGCAAAGGACTTTATACTGGTGTGTGTTCTAATTCATATTAAGAAAACTGCCTCAACAACTCTCTTCCCACTAATCAAAGGAAAGCTGGTTCTGGTCCTGTATAGGACGCCAATTTTCTGTCGCAACTTGGAGGCAAGGTTGTCCACATGGAATTTAAATGTACATTTCTCAGCTTCCTGGAGGGTAATAAAGGAAAGTTGTAAGTTCGCAATGGCCAAAAAATCTACAAAAAACTCTTGGGATTTTTTTGTGTGTGTTTTTTATTTATTTTTTAGAAAAAATAAATTATAGAAAATATGGAACGCTTCACGAATTTGCGTGTCATTCCTGCGCGGAGGCCATGCTAATCTTCTCTGTATCGATCCAATTTTATTATACGTGTTGCCTGAGCGAACACAGATAATCACTCCGAGTGCCAGTTATGTAAGCCTCCCTCCGGAAAACTGCCTCTAATACCCGGAGTAACACCGACTTTGCCCCTGTCTCCTCCCAATCAAGTGTGTAAACAGTGTGTAAAGTTGGGTTATGCTCAATCAACATTTCTATCAATTTTTTATCAAAATAATTGGTAACGGTGTGCCACAGGGTTCGAGTCTAGGTCCTGTCCTCTTCACTCTTCATATTACATAATAACTGTGTCAGACTTGCGTCAGATTTACATGTTTGAGTTGTTTACCAAAATGGGCACAAAATGCGTGCAAAGGACTTTATGCTGGTGTGTGTTCTAATTCATATTAAGAAAACTGCCTCAACAACTCTCTTCCCACTAATCAAAGGAAAGCTGGTTCTGGTCCTGTATAGGACGCCAATTTTCTGTCGCAACTTGGAGGCAAGGTTGTCCACATGGAATTTAAATGTACATTTCTCAGCTTCCTGGAGGGTAATAAAGGAACGTTGTAAGTTTGCAATGGCCAAAAAATCTACAAAAAACTCTTGGGATTTTTTTGTGTGTTTTTTATTTATTTTTTAGAAAAAAAAATTATAGAAAATATGGAACGCTTCACGAATTTGCGTGTCATTCCTGCGCGGAGGCCATGCTAATCTTCTCTGTATCGATCCAATTTTATTATACGTGTTGCCTGAGCGAACACAGATAATCACTCCGAGTGCCAGTTATGTAAGCCTCCCTCCGGAAAACTGCCTCTAATACCCGGAGTAACACCGACTTTGCCCCTGTCTCCTCCCAATCAAGTGTGTAAACAGTGTGTAAAGTTGGGTTATGCTCAATCAACATTTCTATCAATTTTTTATCAAAATAATTGGTAACGGTGTGCCACAGGGTTCGAGTCTAGGTCCTGTCCTCTTCACTCTTCATATTACATAATAACTGTGTCAGACTTGCGTCAGATTTACATGTTTGAGTTGTTTACCAAAATGGGCACAAAATGCGTGCAAAGGACTTTATGCTGGTGTGTGTTCTAATTCATATTAAGAAAACTGCCTCAACAACTCTCTTCCCACTAATCAAAGGAAAGCTGGTTCTGGTCCTGTATAGGACGCCAATTTTCTGTCGCAACTTGGAGGCAAGGTTGTCCACATGGAATTTAAATGTACATTTCTCAGCTTCCTGGAGGGTAATAAAGGAAAGTTGTAAGTTTGCAATGGCCAAAAAATCTACAAAAAACTCTTGGGATTTTTTTGTGTGTTTTTTATTTATTTTTTAGAAAAAAAAATTATAGAAAATATGGAACGCTTCACGAATTTGCGTGTCATTCCTGCGTGGAGGCCATGCTAATCTTCTCTGTATCGATCCAATTTTATTATACGTGTTGCCTGAGCGAACACAGATAATCACTCCGAGTGCCAGTTATGTAAGCCTCCCTCCGGAAAACTGCCTCTAATACCCGGAGTAACACCGACTTTGCCCCTGTCTCCTCCCAATCAAGTGTGTAAACAGTGTGTAAAGTTGGGTTATGCTCAATCAACATTACTATACATTTTTTATCAAAATAATTGGTAACGGTGTGCCACATGGTTCGAGTCTAGGTCCTGTCCTCTTCACTCTTCATATTACATAATAACTGCGTCAGACTTGTGTCAGATTTACATGTTTGAGTTGTTTACCAAATGGGCACAAAATGCGTGCAAAGGACTTTATGCTGGTGTGTGTTCTAATTCATATTAAGAAAACTGCCTCAACAACTCTCTTCCCACTAATCAAAGGAAAGCTGGTTCTGGTCCTGTATAGGACGCCAATTTTCTGTCGCAACTTGGAGGCAAGGTTGTCCACATGGAATTTAAATGTACATTTCTCAGCTTCATGGAGGGTAATAAAGGAAAGTTGTAAGTTTGCAATGGCCAAAAAATCTACAAAAAACTCTTGGGATTTTTTTTTGTGTGTTTTTTATTTATTTTTTAGAAAAAATAAATTATAGAAAATATGGAACGCTTCACGAATTTGCGTGTCATTCCTGCGCGGAGGCCATGCTAATCTTCTCTGTATCGATCCAATTTTATTATACGTGTTGCCTGAGCGAACACAGATAATCACTCCGAGTGCCAGTTATGTAAGCCTCCCTCCGGACAACTGCCTCTAATACCCGGAGTAACACCGACTTTGCCCCTGTCTCCTCCCAATCAAGTGTGTAAACAGTGTGTAAAGTTGGGTTATGCTCAATCAACATTACTATACATTTTTTATCAAAATAATTGGTAACGGTGTGCCACATGGTTCGAGTCTAGGTCCTGTCCTCTTCACTCTTCATATTACATAATAACTGCGTCAGACTTGTGTCAGATTTACATGTTTGAGTTGTTTACCAAATGGGCACAAAATGCGTGCAAAGGACTTTATACTGGTGTGTGTTCTAATTCATATTAAGAAAACTGCCTCAACAACTCTCTTCCCACTAATCAAAGGAAAGCTGGTTCTGGTCCTGTATAGGACGCCAATTTTCTGTCGCAACTTGGAGGCAAGGTTGTCCACATGGAATTTAAATGTACATTTCTCAGCTTCCTGGAGGGTAATAAAGGAAAGTTGTAAGTTCGCAATGGCCAAAAAATCTACAAAAAACTCTTGGGATTTTTTTTGTGTGTTTTTTATTTATTTTTTAGAAAAAATAAATTATAGAAAATATGGAACGCTTCACGAATTTGCGTGTCATTCCTGCGCGGAGGCCATGCTAATCTTCTCTGTATCGATCCAATTTTATTATACGTGTTGCCTGAGCGAACACAGATAATCACTCCGAGTGCCAGTTATGTAAGCCTCCCTCCGGACAACTGCCTCTAATACCCGGAGTAACACCGACTTTGCCCCTGTCTCCTCCCAATCAAGTGTGTAAACAGTGTGTAAAGTTGGGTTATGCTCAATCAACATTTCTATAAATTTTTTATCAAAATAATTGGTAACGGTGTGCCACAGGGTTCGAGTCTAGGTCCTGTCCTCTTCACTCTTCATATTACATAATAACTGTGTCAGACTTGCGTCAGATTTACATGTTTGAGTTGTTTACCAAAATGGGCACAAAATGCGTGCAAAGAACTTTATGCTGGTGTGTGTTCTAATTCATATTAAGAAAACTGCCTCAACAACTCTCTTCCCACTAATCAAAGGAAAGCTGGTTCTGGTCCTGTATAGGACGCCAATTTTCTGTCGCAACTTGGAGGCAAGGTTGTCCACATGGAATTTAAATGTACATTTCTCAGCTTCCTGGAGGGTAATAAAGGAAAGTTGTAAGTTTGCAATGGCCAAAAAATCTACAAAAAACTCTTGGGATTTTTTTTTGTGTGTTTTTTATTTATTTTTTAGAAAAAATAAATTATAGAAAATATGGAACGCTTCACGAATTTGCGTGTCATTCCTGCGCGGAGGCCATGCTAATCTTCTCTGTATCAATCCAATTTTATTATACGTGTTGCCTGAGCGAACACAGATAATCACTCCGAGTGCCAGTTATGTAAGCCTCCCTCCGGACAACTGCCTCTAATACCCGGAGTAACACCGACTTTGCCCCTGTCTCCTCCCAATCAAGTGTGTAAACAGTGTGTAAAGTTGGGTTATGCTCAATCAACATTACTATAAATTTTTTATCAAAATAATTGGTAACGGTGTGCCACATGGTTCGAGTCTAGGTCCTGTCCTCTTCACTCTTCATATTACATAATAACTGCGTCAGACTTGTGTCAGATTTACATGTTTGAGTTGTTTACCAAATGGGCACAAAATGCGTGCAAAGGACTTTATGCTGGTGTGTGTTCTAATTCATATTAAGAAAACTGCCTCAACAACTCTCTTCCCACTAATCAAAGGAAAGCTGGTTCTGGTCCTGTATAGGACGCCAATTTTCTGTCGCAACTTGGAGGCAAGGTTGTCCACATGGAATTTAAATGTACATTTCTCAGCTTCCTGGAGGATAATAAAGGAAAGTTGTAAGTTTGCAATGGCCAAAAAATCTACAAAAAACTCTTGGGATTTTTTTGTGTGTGTTTTTTATTTATTTTTTAGAAAAAATAAATTATAGAAAATATGGAACGCTTCACGAATTTGCGTGTCATTCCTGCGCAGGAATGACACGCAAATTCGTGAAGCGTTCCATATTTTCTATAATTTATTTTTTCTAAAAAATAAATAAAAAACACACAAAAAAAAATCCCAAGAGTTTTTTGTAGATTTTTTGGCCATTGCAAACTTACAACTTTCCTTTATTACCCTCCAGGAAGCTGAGAAATGTACATTTAAATTCCATGTGGACAACCTTGCCTCCAAGTTGCGACAGAAAATTGGCGTCCTATACAGGACCAGAACCAGCTTTCCTTTGATTAGTGGGAAGAGAGTTGTTGAGGCAGTTTTCTTAATATGAATTAGAACACACACCAGCATAAAGTCCTTTGCACGCATTTTGTGCCCATTTTGGTAAACAACTCAAACATGTAAATCTGACGCAAGTCTGACACAGTTATTATGTAATATGAAGAGTGAAGAGGACAGGACCTAGACTCGAACCCTGTGGCACACCGTTACCAATTATTTTGATAAAAAATTGATAGAAATGTTGATTGAGCATAACCCAACTTTACACACTGTTTACACACTTGATTGGGAGGAGACAGGGGCAAAGTCGGTGTTACTCCGGGTATTAGAGGCAGTTGTCCGGAGGGAGGCTTACATAACTGGCACTCGGAGTGATTATCTGTGTTCGCTCAGGCAACACGTATAATAAAATTGGATCGATACAGAGAAGATTAGCATGGCCTCCGCGCAGGAATGACATGCAAATTCGTGAAGCGTTCCATATTTTCTATAATTTATTTTTTCTAAAAAATAAATAAAAAACACACAAAAAAAATCCCAAGAGTTTTTTGTAGATTTTTTGGCCATTGCAAACTTACAACTTTCCTTTATTACCCTCCAGGAAGCTGAGAAATGTACATTTAAATTCCATGTGGACAACCTTGCCTCCAAGTTGCGACAGAAAATTGGCGTCCTATACAGGACCAGAACCAGCTTTCCTTTGATTAGTGGGAAGAGAGTTGTTGAGGCAGTTTTCTTAATATGAATTAGAACACACACCAGC
This sequence comes from Notolepis coatsorum, assembly GCF_963971535.1. Lineage (NCBI taxonomy): Eukaryota > Metazoa > Chordata > Actinopteri > Aulopiformes > Paralepididae > Notolepis > Notolepis coatsorum. The sequence continues at coordinate 85,055,123 of NC_140173.1, forward strand.
ATAAAGTCCTTTGCACGCATTTTGTGCCCATTTTGGTAAACAACTCAAACATGTAAATCTGACGCAAGTCTGACACAGTTATTATGTAATATGAAGAGTGAAGAGGACAGGACCTAGACTCGAACCCTGTGGCACACCGTTACCAATTATTTTGATAAAAAATTTATAGAAATGTTGATTGAGCATAACCCAACTTTACACACTGTTTACACACTTGATTGGGAGGAGACAGGGGCAAAGTCGGTGTTACTCCGGGTATTAGAGGCAGTTGTCCGGAGGGAGGCTTACATAACTGGCACTCGGAGTGATTATCTGTGTTCGCTCAGGCAACACGTATAATAAAATTGGATCGATACAGAGAAGATTAGCATGGCCTCCGCGCAGGAATGACACGCAAATTCGTGAAGCGTTCCATATTTTCTATAATTAATTTTTTCTAAAAAATAAATAAAAAACACACAAAAAAAAATCCCAAGAGTTTTTTGTAGATTTTTTGGCCATTGCAAACTTACAACTTTCCTTTATTACCCTCCAGGAAGCTGAGAAATGTACATTTAAATTCCATGTGGACAACCTTGCCTCCAAGTTGCGACAGAAAATTGGCGTCCTATACAGGACCAGAACCAGCTTTCCTTTGATTAGTGGGAAGAGAGTTGTTGAGGCAGTTTTCTTAATATGAATTAGAACACACACCAGCATAAAGTCCTTTGCACGCATTTTGTGCCCATTTTGGTAAACAACTCAAACATGTAAATCTGACGCAAGTCTGACACAGTTATTATGTAATATGAAGAGTGAAGAGGACAGGACCTAGACTCGAACCCTGTGGCACACCGTTACCAATTATTTTGATAAAAAATTGATAGAAATGTTGATTGAGCATAACCCAACTTTACACACTGTTTACACACTTGATTGGGAGGAGACAGGGGCAAAGTCGGTGTTACTCCGGGTATTAGAGGCAGTTGTCCGGAGGGAGGCTTACATAACTGGCACTCGGAGTGATTATCTGTGTTCGCTCAGGCAACACGTATAATAAAATTGGACCGATACAGAGAAGATTAGCATGGCCTCCGCGCAGGAATGACACGCAAATTCGTGAAGCGTTCCATATTTTCTATAATTTATTTTTTCTAAAAAATAAATAAAAAACACACAAAAAAAATCCCAAGAGTTTTTTGTAGATTTTTTGGCCATTGCAAACTTACAACTTTCCTTTATTACCCTCCAGGAAGCTGAGAAATGTACATTTAAATTCCATGTGGACAACCTTGCCTCCAAGTTGCGACAGAAAATTGGCGTCCTATACAGGACCAGAACCAGCTTTCCTTTGATTAGTGGGAAGAGAGTTGTTGAGGCAGTTTTCTTAATATGAATTAGAACACACACCAGCATAAAGTCCTTTGCACGCATTTTGTGCCCATTTTGGTAAACAACTCAAACATGTAAATCTGACGCAAGTCTGACACAGTTATTATGTAATATGAAGAGTGAAGAGGACAGGACCTAGACTCGAACCCTGTGGCACACCGTTACCAATTATTTTGATAAAAAATTGATAGAAATGTTGATTGAGCATAACCCAACTTTACACACTGTTTACACACTTGATTGGGAGGAGACAGGGGCAAAGTCGGTGTTACTCCGGGTATTAGAGGCAGTTGTCCGGAGGGAGGCTTACATAACTGGCACTCGGAGTGATTATCTGTGTTCGCTCAGGCAACACGTATAATAAAATTGGATCGATACAGAGAAGATTAGCATGGCCTCCGCGCAGGAATGACACGCAAATTCGTGAAGCGTTCCATATTTTCTATAATTTATTTTTTCTAAAAAATAAATAAAAAACACACAAAAAAAATCCCAAGAGTTTTTTGTAGATTTTTTGGCCATTGCAAACTTACAACTTTCCTTTATTACCCTCCAGGAAGCTGAGAAATGTACATTTAAATTCCATGTGGACAACCTTGCCTCCAAGTTGCGACAGAAAATTGGCGTCCTATACAGGACCAGAACCAGCTTTCCTTTGATTAGTGGGAAGAGAGTTGTTGAGGCAGTTTTCTTAATATGAATTAGAACACACACCAGCATAAAGTCATTTGCACGCATTTTGTGCCCATTTTGGTAAACAACTCAAACATGTAAATCTGACGCAAGTCTGACACAGTTATTATGTAATATGAAGAGTGAAGAGGACAGGACCTAGACTCGAACCCTGTGGCACACCGTTACCAATTATTTTGATAAAAAATTGATAGAAATGTTGATTGAGCATAACCCAACTTTACACACTGTTTACACACTTGATTGGGAGGAGACAGGGGCAAAGTCGGTGTTACTCCAGGTATTAGAGGCAGTTGTCCGGAGGGAGGCTTACATAACTGGCACTCGGAGTGATTATCTGTGTTCGCTCAGGCAACACGTATAATAAAATTGGATCGATACAGAGAAGATTAGCATGGCCTCCGTGCAGGAATGACACGCAAATTCGTGAAGCGTTCCATATTTTCTATAATTTATTTTTTCTAAAAAATAAATAAAAAACACACAAAAAAAAATCCCAAGAGTTTTTTGTAGATTTTTTGGCCATTGCAAACTTACAACTTTCCTTTATTACCCTCCAGGAAGCTGAGAAATGTACATTTAAATTCCATGTGGACAACCTTGCCTCCAAGTTGCGACAGAAAATTGGCGTCCTATACAGGACCAGAACCAGCTTTCCTTTGATTAGTGGGAAGAGAGTTGTTGAGGCAGTTTTCTTAATATGAATTAGAACACACACCAGCATAAAGTCCTTTGCACGCATTTTGTGCCCATTTTGGTAAACAACTCAAACATGTAAATCTGACGCAAGTCTGACACAGTTATTATGTAATATGAAGAGTGAAGAGGACAGGACCTAGACTCGAACCCTGTGGCACACCGTTACCAATTATTTTGATAAAAAATTGATAGAAATGTTGATTGAGCATAACCCAACTTTACACACTGTTTACACACTTGATTGGGAGGAGACAGGGGCAAAGTCGGTGTTACTCCGGGTATTAGAGGCAGTTGTCCGGAGGGAGGCTTACATAACTGGCACTCGGAGTGATTATCTGTGTTCGCTCAGGCAACACGTATAATAAAATTGGATCGATACAGAGAAGATTAGCATGGCCTCCGCGCAGGAATGACACGCAAATTCGTGAAGCGTTCCATATTTTCTATAATTTATTTTTTCTAAAAAATAAATAAAAAACACACAAAAAAAATCCCAAGAGTTTTTTGTAGATTTTTTGGCCATTGCAAACTTACAACTTTCCTTTATTACCCTCCAGGAAGCTGAGAAATGTACATTTAAATTCCATGTGGACAACCTTGCCTCCAAGTTGCGACAGAAAATTGGCGTCCTATACAGGACCAGAACCAGCTTTCCTTTGATTAGTGGGAAGAGAGTTGTTGAGGCAGTTTTCTTAATATGAATTAGAACACACACCAGCATAAAGTCATTTGCACGCATTTTGTGCCCATTTTGGTAAACAACTCAAACATGTAAATCTGACGCAAGTCTGACACAGTTATTATGTAATATGAAGAGTGAAGAGGACAGGACCTAGACTCGAACCCTGTGGCACACCGTTACCAATTATTTTGATAAAAAATTTATAGAAATGTTGATTGAGCATAACCCAACTTTACACACTGTTTACACACTTGATTGGGAGGAGACATGGGCAAAGTCGGTGTTACTCCGGGTATTAGAGGCAGTTGTCCGGAGGGAGGCTTACATAACTGGCACTCGGAGTGATTATCTGTGTTCGCTCAGGCAACACGTATAATAAAATTGGATCGATACAGAGAAGATTAGCATGGCCTCCGCGCAGGAATGACACGCAAATTCGTGAAGCGTTCCATATTTTCTATAATTTATTTTTTCTAAAAAATAAATAAAAAACACAAAAAAAAATCCCAAGAGTTTTTTGTAGATTTTTTGGCCATTGCAAACTTACAACTTTCCTTTATTACCCTCCAGGAAGCTGAGAAATGTACATTTAAATTCCATGTGGACAACCTTGCCTCCAAGTTGCGACAGAAAATTGGCGTCCTATACAGGACCAGAACCAGCTTTCCTTTGATTAGTGGGAAGAGAGTTGTTGAGGCAGTTTTCTTAATATGAATTAGAACACACACCAGCATAAAGTCATTTGCACGCATTTTGTGCCCATTTTGGTAAACAACTCAAACATGTAAATCTGACGCAAGTCTGACACAGTTATTATGTAATATGAAGAGTGAAGAGGACAGGACCTAGACTCGAACCCTGTGGCACACCGTTACCAATTATTTTGATAAAAAATTGATAGAAATGTTGATTGAGCATAACCCAACTTTACACACTGTTTACACACTTGATTGGGAGGAGACAGGGGCAAAGTCGGTGTTACTCCGGGTATTAGAGGCAGTTGTCCGGAGGGAGGCTTACATAACTGGCACTCGGAGTGGTTATCTGTGTTCGCTCAGGCAACACGTATAATAAAATTGGATCGATACAGAGAAGATTAGCATGGCCTCCGCGCAGGAATGACACGCAAATTCGTGAAGCGTTCCATATTTTCTATAATTTATTTTTTCTAAAAAATAAATAAAAAACACACAAAAAAAATCCCAAGAGTTTTTTGTAGATTTTTTGGCCATTGCAAACTTACAACTTTCCTTTATTACCCTCCAGGAAGCTGAGAAATGTACATTTAAATTCCATGTGGACAACCTTGCCTCCAAGTTGCGACAGAAAATTGGCGTCCTATACAGGACCAGAACCAGCTTTCCTTTGATTAGTGGGAAGAGAGTTGTTGAGGCAGTTTTCTTAATATGAATTAGAACACACACCAGCATAAAGTCCTGTGCACGCATTTTGTGCCCATTTTGGTAAACAACTCAAACATGTAAATCTGACGCAAGTCTGACACAGTTATTATGTAATATGAAGAGTGAAGAGGACAGGACCTAGACTCGAACCCTGTGGCACACCGTTACCAATTATTTTGATAAAAAATTGATAGAAATGTTGATTGAGCATAACCCAACTTTACACACTGTTTACACACTTGATTGGGAGGAGACAGGGGCAAAGTCGGTGTTACTCCGGGTATTAGAGGCAGTTGTCCGGAGGGAGGCTTACATAACTGGCACTCGGAGTGGTTATCTGTGTTCGCTCAGGCAACACGTATAATAAAATTGGATCGATACAGAGAAGATTAGCATGGCCTCCGCGCAGGAATGACACGCAAATTCGTGAAGCGTTCCATATTTTCTATAATTTATTTTTTCTAAAAAATAAATAAAAAACACACAAAAAAAATCCCAAGAGTTTTTTGTAGATTTTTTGGCCATTGCAAACTTACAACTTTCCTTTATTACCCTCCAGGAAGCTGAGAAATGTACATTTAAATTCCATGTGGACAACCTTGCCTCCAAGTTGCGACAGAAAATTGGCGTCCTATACAGGACCAGAACCAGCTTTCCTTTGATTAGTGGGAAGAGAGTTGTTGAGGCAGTTTTCTTAATATGAATTAGAACACACACCAGCATAAAGTCCTGTGCACGCATTTTGTGCCCATTTTGGTAAACAACTCAAACATGTAAATCTGACGCAAGTCTGACACAGTTATTATGTAATATGAAGAGTGAAGAGGACAGGACCTAGACTCGAACCCTGTGGCACACCGTTACCAATTATTTTGATAAAAAATTTATAGAAATGTTGATTGAGCATAACCCAACTTTACACACTGTTTACACACTTGATTGGGAGGAGACAGGGGCAAAGTCGGTGTTACTCCGGGTATTAGAGGCAGTTGTCCGGAGGGAGGCTTACATAACTGGCACTCGGAGTGATTATCTGTGTTCGCTCAGGCAACACGTATAATAAAATTGGATCGATACAGAGAAGATTAGCATGGCCTCCGCGCAGGAATGACACGCAAATTCGTGAAGCGTTCCATATTTTCTATAATTTATTTTTTCTAAAAAATAAATAAAAAACACACAAAAAAAATCCCAAGAGTTTTTTGTAGATTTTTTGGCCATTGCAAACTTACAACTTTCCTTTATTACCCTCCAGGAAGCTGAGAAATGTACATTTAAATTCCATGTGGACAACCTTGCCTCCAAGTTGCGACAGAAAATTGGCGTCCTATACAGGACCAGAACCAGCTTTCCTTTGATTAGTGGGAAGAGAGTTGTTGAGGCAGTTTTCTTAATATGAATTAGAACACACACCAGCATAAAGTCCTTTGCACGCATTTTGTGCCCATTTTGGTAAACAACTCAAACATGTAAATCTGACGCAAGTCTGACACAGTTATTATGTAATATGAAGAGTGAAGAGGACAGGACCTAGACTCGAACCCTGTGGCACACCGTTACCAATTATTTTGATAAAAAATTGATAGAAATGTTGATTGAGCATAACCCAACTTTACACACTGTTTACACACTTGATTGGGAGGAGACAGGGGCAAAGTCGGTGTTACTCCGGGTATTAGAGGCAGTTGTCCGGAGGGAGGCTTACATAACTGGCACTCGGAGTGATTATCTGTGTTCGCTCAGGCAACACGTATAATAAAATTGGATCGATACATAGAAGATTAGCATGGCCTCCGCGCAGGAATGACACGCAAATTCGTGAAGCGTTCCATATTTTCTATAATTTATTTTTTCTAAAAAATAAATAAAAAACACACAAAAAAAATCCCAAGAGTTTTTTGTAGATTTTTTGGCCATTGCAAACTTACAACTTTCCTTTATTACCCTCCAGGAAGCTGAGAAATGTACATTTAAATTCCATGTGGACAACCTTGCCTCCAAGTTGCGACAGAAAATTGGCGTCCTATACAGGACCAGAACCAGCTTTCCTTTGATTAGTGGGAAGAGAGTTGTTGAGGCAGTTTTCTTAATATGAATTAGAACACACACCAGCATAAAGTCATTTGCACGCATTTTGTGCCCATTTTGGTAAACAACTCAAACATGTAAATCTGACGCAAGTCTGACACAGTTATTATGTAATATGAAGAGTGAAGAGGACAGGACCTAGACTCGAACCCTGTGGCACACCGTTACCAATTATTTTGATAAAAAATTGATAGAAATGTTGATTGAGCATAACCCAACTTTACACACTGTTTACACACTTGATTGGGAGGAGACAGGGGCAAAGTCGGTGTTACTCCGGGTATTAGAGGCAGTTGTCCGGAGGGAGGCTTACATAACTGGCACTCGGAGTGATTATCTGTGTTCGCTCAGGCAACACGTATAATAAAATTGGATCGATACAGAGAAGATTAGCATGGCCTCCGTGCAGGAATGACACGCAAATTCGTGAAGCGTTCCATATTTTCTATAATTTATTTTTTCTAAAAAATAAATAAAAAACACACAAAAAAAAATCCCAAGAGTTTTTTGTAGATTTTTTGGCCATTGCAAACTTACAACTTTCCTTTATTACCCTCCAGGAAGCTGAGAAATGTACATTTAAATTCCATGTGGACAACCTTGCCTCCAAGTTGCGACAGAAAATTGGCGTCCTATACAGGACCAGAACCAGCTTTCCTTTGATTAGTGGGAAGAGAGTTGTTGAGGCAGTTTTCTTAATATGAATTAGAACACACACCAGCATAAAGTCCTTTGCACGCATTTTGTGCCCATTTTGGTAAACAACTCAAACATGTAAATCTGACGCAAGTCTGACACAGTTATTATGTAATATGAAGAGTGAAGAGGACAGGACCTAGACTCGAACCCTGTGGCACACCGTTACCAATTATTTTGATAAAAAATTGATAGAAATGTTGATTGAGCATAACCCAACTTTACACACTGTTTACACACTTGATTGGGAGGAGACAGGGGCAAAGTCGGTGTTACTCCGGGTATTAGAGGCAGTTGTCCGGAGGGAGGCTTACATAACTGGCACTCGGAGTGATTATCTGTGTTCGCTCAGGCAACACGTATAATAAAATTGGATCGATACAGAGAAGATTAGCATGGCCTCCGCGCAGGAATGACACGCAAATTCGTGAAGCGTTCCATATTTTCTATAATTTATTTTTTCTAAAAAATAAATAAAAAACACACAAAAAAAAATCCCAAGAGTTTTTTGTAGATTTTTTGGCCATTGCAAACTTACAACTTTCCTTTATTACCCTCCAGGAAGCTGAGAAATGTACATTTAAATTCCATGTGGACAACCTTGCCTCCAAGTTGCGACAGAAAATTGGCGTCCTATACAGGACCAGAACCAGCTTTCCTTTGATTAGTGGGAAGAGAGTTGTTGAGGCAGTTTTCTTAATATGAATTAGAACACACACCAGCATAAAGTCATTTGCACGCATTTTGTGCCCATTTTGGTAAACAACTCAAACATGTAAATCTGACGCAAGTCTGACACAGTTATTATGTAATATGAAGAGTGAAGAGGACAGGACCTAGACTCGAACCCTGTGGCACACCGTTACCAATTATTTTGATAAAAAATTTATAGAAATGTTGATTGAGCATAACCCAACTTTACACACTGTTTACACACTTGATTGGGAGGAGACATGGGCAAAGTCGGTGTTACTCCGGGTATTAGAGGCAGTTGTCCGGAGGGAGGCTTACATAACTGGCACTCGGAGTGATTATCTGTGTTCGCTCAGGCAACACGTATAATAAAATTGGATCGATACAGAGAAGATTAGCATGGCCTCCGCGCAGGAATGACACGCAAATTCGTGAAGCGTTCCATATTTTCTATAATTTATTTTTTCTAAAAAATAAATAAAAAACACACAAAAAAAATCCCAAGAGTTTTTTGTAGATTTTTTGGCCATTGCAAACTTACAACTTTCCTTTATTACCCTCCAGGAAGCTGAGAAATGTACATTTAAATTCCATGTGGACAACCTTGCCTCCAAGTTGCGACAGAAAATTGGCGTCCTATACAGGACCAGAACCAGCTTTCCTTTGATTAGTGGGAAGAGAGTTGTTGAGGCAGTTTTCTTAATATGAATTAGAACACACACCAGCATAAAGTCCTGTGCACGCATTTTGTGCCCATTTTGGTAAACAACTCAAACATGTAAATCTGACGCAAGTCTGACACAGTTATTATGTAATATGAAGAGTGAAGAGGACAGGACCTAGACTCGAACCCTGTGGCACACCGTTACCAATTATTTTGATAAAAAATTTATAGAAATGTTGATTGAGCATAACCCAACTTTACACACTGTTTACACACTTGATTGGGAGGAGACAGGGGCAAAGTCGGTGTTACTCCGGGTATTAGAGGCAGTTGTCCGGAGGGAGGCTTACATAACTGGCACTCGGAGTGATTATCTGTGTTCGCTCAGGCAACACGTATAATAAAATTGGATCGATACAGAGAAGATTAGCATGGCCTCCGCGCAGGAATGACACGCAAATTCGTGAAGCGTTCCATATTTTCTATAATTTATTTTTTCTAAAAAATAAATAAAAAACACACAAAAAAAAATCCCAAGAGTTTTTTGTAGATTTTTTGGCCATTGCAAACTTACAACTTTCCTTTATTACCCTCCAGGAAGCTGAGAAATGTACATTTAAATTCCATGTGGACAACCTTGCCTCCAAGTTGCGACAGAAAATTGGCGTCCTATACAGGACCAGAACCAGCTTTCCTTTGATTAGTGGGAAGAGAGTTGTTGAGGCAGTTTTCTTAATATGAATTAGAACACACACCAGCATAAAGTCCTTTGCACGCATTTTGTGCCCATTTGGTAAACAACTCAAACATGTAAATCTGACACAAGTCTGACGCAGTTATTATGTAATATGAAGAGTGAAGAGGACAGGACCTAGACTCGAACCATGTGGCACACCGTTACCAATTATTTTGATAAAAAATTTATAGTAATGTTGATTGAGCATAACCCAACTTTACACACTGTTTACACACTTGATTGGGAGGAGACAGGGGCAAAGTCGGTGTTACTCCGGGTATTAGAGGCAGTTGTCCGGAGGGAGGCTTACATAACTGGCACTCGGAGTGATTATCTGTGTTCGCTCAGGCAACACGTATAATAAAATTGGATCGATACAGAGAAGATTAGCATGGCCTCCGCGCAGGAATGACACGCAAATTCGTGAAGCGTTCCATATTTTCTATAATTTATTTTTTCTAAAAAATAAATAAAAAACACACACAAAAAAATCCCAAGAGTTTTTTGTAGATTTTTTGGCCATTGCAAACTTACAACTTTCCTTTATTACCCTCCAGGAAGCTGAGAAATGTACATTTAAATTCCATGTGGACAACCTTGCCTCCAAGTTGCGACAGAAAATTGCCGTCCTATACAGGACCAGAACCAGCTTTCCTTTGATTAGTGGGAAGAGAGTTGTTGAGGCAGTTTTCTTAATATGAATTAGAACACACACCAGCATAAAGTCCTTTGCACGCATTTTGTGCCCATTTTGGTAAACAACTCAAACATGTAAATCTGACGCAAGTCTGACACAGTTATTATGTAATATGAAGAGTGAAGAGGACAGGACCTAGACTCGAACCCTGTGGCACACCGTTACCAATTATTTTGATAAAAAATTGATAGAAATGTTGATTGAGCATAACCCAACTTTACACACTGTTTACACACTTGATTGGGAGGAGACAGGGGCAAAGTCGGTGTTACTCCGGGTATTAGAGGCAGTTGTCCGGAGGGAGGCTTACATAACTGGCACTCGGAGTGATTATCTGTGTTCGCTAAGGCAACACGTATAATAAAATTGGATCGATACAGAGAAGATTAGCATGGCCTCCGCGCAGGAATCACACGCAAATTCGTGAAGCGTTCCATATTTTCTATAATTTATTTTTTCTAAAAAATAAATAAAAAACACACAAAAAAAAATCCCAAGAGTTTTTTGTAGATTTTTTGGCCATTGCAAACTTACAACTTTCCTTTATTACCCTCCAGGAAGCTGAGAAATGTACATTTAAATTCCATGTGGACAACCTTGCCTCCAAGTTGCGACAGAAAATTGGCGTCCTATACAGGACCAGAACCAGCTTTCCTTTGATTAGTGGGAAGAGAGTTGTTGAGGCAGTTTTCTTAATATGAATTAGAACACACACCAGCATAAAGTCCTTTGCACGCATTTTGTGCCCATTTTGGTAAACAACTCAAACATGTAAATCTGACGCAAGTCTGACACAGTTATTATGTAATATGAAGAGTGAAGAGGACAGGACCTAGACTCGAACCCTGTGGCACACCGTTACCAATTATTTTGATAAAAAATTGATAGAAATGTTGATTGAGCATAACCCAACTTTACACACTGTTTACACACTTGATTGGGAGGAGACAGGGGCAAAGTCGGTGTTACTCCGGGTATTAGAGGCAGTTGTCCGGAGGGAGGCTTACATAACTGGCACTCGGAGTGATTATCTGTGTTCGCTCAGGCAACACGTATAATAAAATTGGATCGATACAGAGAAGATTAGCATGGCCTCCGCGCAGGAATCACACGCAAATTCGTGAAGCGTTCCATATTTTCTATAATTTATTTTTTCTAAAAAATAAATAAAAAACACACAAAAAAAAATCCCAAGAGTTTTTTGTAGATTTTTTGGCCATTGCAAACTTACAACTTTCCTTTATTACCCTCCAGGAAGCTGAGAAATGTACATTTAAATTCCATGTGGACAACCTTGCCTCCAAGTTGCGACAGAAAATTGGCGTCCTATACAGGACCAGAACCAGCTTTCCTTTGATTAGTGGGAAGAGAGTTGTTGAGGCAGTTTTCTTAATATGAATTAGAACACACACCAGCATAAAGTCCTTTGCACGCATTTTGTGCCCATTTTGGTAAACAACTCAAACATGTAAATCTGACGCAAGTCTGACACAGTTATTATGTAATATGAAGAGTGAAGAGGACAGGACCTAGACTCGAACCCTGTGGCACACCGTTACCAATTATTTTGATAAAAAATTGATAGAAATGTTGATTGAGCATAACCCAACTTTACACACTGTTTACACACTTGATTGGGAGGAGACAGGGGCAAAGTCGGTGTTACTCCGGGTATTAGAGGCAGTTGTCCGGAGGGAGGCTTACATAACTGGCACTCGGAGTGATTATCTGTGTTCGCTCAGGCAACACGTATAATAAAATTGGATCGATACAGAGAAGATTAGCATGGCCTCCGCGCAGGAATGACACGCAAATTCGTGAAGCGTTCCATATTTTCTATAATTTATTTTTTCTAAAAAATAAATAAAAAACACACAAAAAAAAATCCCAAGAGTTTTTTGTAGATTTTTTGGCCATTGCAAACTTACAACTTTCCTTTATTACCCTCCAGGAAGCTGAGAAATGTACATTTAAATTCCATGTGGACAACCTTGCCTCCAAGTTGCGACAGAAAATTGGCGTCCTATACAGGACCAGAACCAGCTTTCCTTTGATTAGTGGGAAGAGAGTTGTTGAGGCAGTTTTCTTAATATGAATTAGAACACACACCAGCATAAAGTCCTTTGCACGCATTTTGTGCCCATTTGGTAAACAACTCAAACATGTAAATCTGACACAAGTCTGACGCAGTTATTATGTAATATGAAGAGTGAAGAGGACAGGACCTAGACTCGAACCATGTGGCACACCGTTACCAATTATTTTGATAAAAAATGTATAGTAATGTTGATTGAGCATAACCCAACTTTACACACTGTTTACACACTTGATTGGGAGGAGACAGGGGCAAAGTCGGTGTTACTCCGGGTATTAGAGGCAGTTGTCCGGAGGGAGGCTTACATAACTGGCACTCGGAGTGATTATCTGTGTTCGCTCAGGCAACACGTATAATAAAATTGGATCGATACAGAGAAGATTAGCATGGCCTCCGCGCAGGAATGACACGCAAATTCGTGAAGCGTTCCATATTTTCTATAATTTATTTTTTCTAAAAAATAAATAAAAAACACACAAAAAAAAATCCCAAGAGTTTTTTGTAGATTTTTTGGCCATTGCAAACTTACAACTTTCCTTTATTACCCTCCAGGAAGCTGAGAAATGTACATTTAAATTCCATGTGGACAACCTTGCCTCCAAGTTGCGACAGAAAATTGGCGTCCTATACAGGACCAGAACCAGCTTTCCTTTGATTAGTGGGAAGAGAGTTGTTGAGGCAGTTTTCTTAATATGAATTAGAACACACACCAGCATAAAGTCCTTTGCACGCATTTTGTGCCCATTTTGGTAAACAACTCAAACATGTAAATCTGACGCAAGTCTGACACAGTTATTATGTAATATGAAGAGTGAAGAGGACAGGACCTAGACTCGAACCCTGTGGCACACCGTTACCAATTATTTTGATAAAAAATTGATAGAAATGTTGATTGAGCATAACCCAACTTTACACACTGTTTACACACTTGATTGGGAGGAGACAGGGGCAAAGTCGGTGTTACTCCGCGTATTAGAGGCAGTTGTCCGGAGGGAGGCTTACATAACTGGCACTCGGAGTGATTATCTGTGTTCGCTCAGGCAACACGTATAATAAAATTGGATCGATACAGAGAAGATTACCATGGCCTCCGCGCAGGAATGACACGCAAATTCGTGAAGCGTTCCATATTTTCTATAATTTATTTTTTCTAAAAAATAAATAAAAAACACACAAAAAAAAATCCCAAGAGTTTTTTGTAGATTTTTTGGCCATTGCAAACTTACAACTTTCCTTTATTACCCTCCAGGAAGCTGAGAAATGTACATTTAAATTCCATGTGGACAACCTTGCCTCCAAGTTGCGACAGAAAATTGGCGTCCTATACAGGACCAGAACCAGCTTTCCTTTGATTAGTGGGAAGAGAGTTGTTGAGGCAGTTTTCTTAATATGAATTAGAACACACACCAGCATAAAGTCCTTTGCACGCATTTTGTGCCCATTTTGGTAAACAACTCAAACATGTAAATCTGACGCAAGTCTGACACAGTTATTATGTAATATGAAGAGTGAAGAGGACAGGACCTAGACTCGAACCCTGTGGCACACCGTTACCAATTATTTTGATAAAAAATTGATAGAAATGTTGATTGAGCATAACCCAACTTTACACACTGTTTACACACTTGATTGGGAGGAGACAGGGGCAAAGTCGGTGTTACTCCGGGTATTAGAGGCAGTTGTCCGGAGGGAGGCTTACATAACTGGCACTCGGAGTGATTATCTGTGTTCGCTCAGGCAACACGTATAATAAAATTGGATCGATACAGAGAAGATTAGCATGGCCTCCGCGCAGGAATCACACGCAAATTCGTGAAGCGTTCCATATTTTCTATAATTTATTTTTTCTAAAAAATAAATAAAAAACACACAAAAAAAAATCCCAAGAGTTTTTTGTAGATTTTTTGGCCATTGCAAACTTACAACTTTCCTTTATTACCCTCCAGGAAGCTGAGAAATGTACATTTAAATTCCATGTGGACAACCTTGCCTCCAAGTTGCGACAGAAAATTGGCGTCCTATACAGGACCAGAACCAGCTTTCCTTTGATTAGTGGGAAGAGAGTTGTTGAGGCAGTTTTCTTAATATGAATTAGAACACACACCAGCATAAAGTCCTTTGCACGCATTTTGTGCCCATTTTGGTAAACAACTCAAACATGTAAATCTGACGCAAGTCTGACACAGTTATTATGTAATATGAAGAGTGAAGAGGACAGGACCTAGACTCGAACCCTGTGGCACACCGTTACCAATTATTTTGATAAAAAATTTATAGAAATGTTGATTGAGCATAACCCAACTTTACACACTGTTTACACACTTGATTGGGAGGAGACAGGGGCAAAGTCGGTGTTACTCCGGGTATTAGAGGCAGTTGTCCGGAGGGAGGCTTACATAACTGGCACTCGGAGTGATTATCTGTGTTCGCTCAGGCAACACGTATAATAAAATTGGATCGATACAGAGAAGATTAGCATGGCCTCCGCGCAGGAATGACACGCAAATTCGTGAAGCGTTCCATATTTTCTATAATTTATTTTTTCTAAAAAATAAATAAAAAACACACAAAAAAAAATCCCAAGAGTTTTTTGTAGATTTTTTGGCCATTGCAAACTTACAACTTTCCTTTATTACCCTCCAGGAAGCTGAGAAATGTACATTTAAATTCCATGTGGACAACCTTGCCTCCAAGTTGCGACAGAAAATTGGCGTCCTATACAGGACCAGAACCAGCTTTCCTTTGATTAGTGGGAAGAGAGTTGTTGAGGCAGTTTTCTTAATATGAATTAGAACACACACCAGCATAAAGTCCTTTGCACGCATTTTGTGCCCATTTTGGTAAACAACTCAAACATGTAAATCTGACGCAAGTCTGACACAGTTATTATGTAATATGAAGAGTGAAGAGGACAGGACCTAGACTCGAACCCTGTGGCACACCGTTACCAATTATTTTGATAAAAAATTGATAGAAATGTTGATTGAGCATAACCCAACTTTACACACTGTTTACACACTTGATTGGGAGGAGACAGGGGCAAAGTCGGTGTTACTCCGGGTATTAGAGGCAGTTGTCCGGAGGGAGGCTTACATAACTGGCACTCGGAGTCATTATCTGTGTTTGCTCAGGCAACACGTATAATAAAATTGGATCGATACAGAGAAGATTAGCATGGCCTCCGCGCAGGAATGACACGCAAATTCGTGAAGCGTTCCATATTTTCTATAATTTATTTTTTCTAAAAAATAAATAAAAAACACACACAAAAAAATCCCAAGAGTTTTTTGTAGATTTTTTGGCCATTGCAAACTTACAACTTTCCTTTATTACCCTCCAGGAAGCTGAGAAATGTACATTTAAATTCCATGTGGACAACCTTGCCTCCAAGTTGCGACAGAAAATTGGCGTCCTATACAGGACCAGAACCAGCTTTCCTTTGATTAGTGGGAAGAGAGTTGTTGAGGCAGTTTTCTTAATATGAATTAGAACACACACCAGCATAAAGTCCTTTGCACGCATTTTGTGCCCATTTGGTAAACAACTCAAACATGTAAATCTGACACAAGCCTGACGCAGTTATTATGTAATATGAAGAGTGAAGAGGACAGGACCTAGACTCGAACCATGTGGCACACCGTTACCAATTATTTTGATAAAAAATGTATAGTAATGTTGATTGAGCATAACCCAACTTTACACACTGTTTACACACTTGATTGGGAGGAGACAGGGGCAAAGTCGGTGTTACTCCGGGTATTAGAGGCAGTTGTCCGGAGGGAGGCTTACATAACTGGCACTCGGAGTGATTATCTGTGTTCGCTCAGGCAACACGTATAATTAAATTGGATTGATACAGAGAAGATTAGCATGGCCTCCGCGCAGGAATGACACGCAAATTCGTGAAGCGTTCCATATTTTCTATAATTTATTTTTTCTAAAAAATAAATAAAAAACACACAAAAAAAAATCCCAAGAGTTTTTTGTAGATTTTTTGGCCATTGCAAACTTACAACTTTCCTTTATTACCCTCCAGGAAGCTGAGAAATGTACATTTAAATTCCATGTGGACAACCTTGCCTCCAAGTTGCGACAGAAAATTGGCGTCCTATACAGGACCAGAACCAGCTTTCCTTTGATTAGTGGGAAGAGAGTTGTTGAGGCAGTTTTCTTAATATGAATTAGAACACACACCAGCATAAAGTCCTTTGCACGCATTTTGTGCCCATTTTGGTAAACAACTCAAACATGTAAATCTGACACAAGTCTGACGCAGTTATTATATAATATGAAGAGTGAAGAGGACAGGACCTAGACTCGAACCATGTGGCACACCGTTACCAATTATTTTGATAAAAAATGTATAGTAATGTTGATTGAGCATAACCCAACTTTACACACTGTTTACACACTTGATTGGGAGGAGACAGGGGCAAAGTCGGTGTTACTCCGGGTATTAGAGGCAGTTGTCCGGAGGGAGGCTTACATAACTGGCACTCGGAGTGCTTATCTGTGTTCGCTCAGGCAATATGTATAATAAAATTGGATCGATACAGAGAAGATTAGCATGGCCTCCGCGCAGGAATGACACGCAAATTCGTGAAGCGTTCCATATTTTCTATAATTTATTTTTTCTAAAAAATAAATAAAAAACACACAAAAAAAAATCCCAAGAGTTTTTTGTAGATTTTTTGGCCATTGCAAACTTACAACTTTCCTTTATTACCCTCCAGGAAGCTGAGAAATGTACATTTAAATTCCATGTGGACAACCTTGCCTCCAAGTTGCGACAGAAAATTGGCGTCCTATACAGGACCAGAACCAGCTTTCCTTTGATTAGTGGGAAGAGAGTTGTTGAGGCAGTTTTCTTAATATGAATTAGAACACACACCAGCATAAAGTCCTTTGCACGCATTTTGTGCCCATTTTGGTAAACAACTCAAACATGTAAATCTGACGCAAGTCTGACACAGTTATTATGTAATATGAAGAGTGAAGAGGACAGGACCTAGACTCGAACCCTGTGGCACACCGTTACCAATTATTTTTATAAAACATTTATAGAAATGTTGATTGAGCATAACCCAACTTTACACACTGTTTACACACTTGATTGGGAGGAGACAGGGGCAAAGTCGGTGTTACTCCGGGTATTAGAGGCAGTTGTCCGGAGGGAGGCTTACATAACTGGCACTCGGAGTGATTATCCGTGTTCGCTCAGGCAACACGTATAATAAAATTGGATCGATACAGAGAAGATTACCATGGCCTCCGCGCAGGAATGACACGCAAATTCGTGAAGCGTTCCATATTTTCTATAATTTATTTTTTCTAAAAAATAAATAAAAAACACACAAAAAAAAATCCCAAGAGTTTTTTGTAGATTTTTTGGCCATTGCAAACTTACAACTTTCCTTTATTACCCTCCAGGAAGCTGAGAAATGTACATTTAAATTCCATGTGGACAACCTTGCCTCCAAGTTGCGATAGAAAATTGGCGTCCTATACAGGACCAGAACCAGCTTTCCTTTGATTAGTGGGAAGAGAGTTGTTGAGGCAGTTTTCTTAATATGAATTAGAACACACACCAGCATAAAGTCCTTTGCACGCATTTTGTGCCCATTTTGGTAAACAACTCAAACATGTAAATCTGACGCAAGTCTGACACAGTTATTATGTAATATGAAGAGTGAAGAGGACAGGACCTAGACTCGAACCCTGTGGCACACCGTTACCAATTATTTTGATAAAAAATTTATAGAAATGTTGATTGAGCATAACCCAACTTTACACACTGTTTACACACTTGATTGGGAGAAGACAGGGGCAAAGTCGGTGTTACTCCGGGTATTAGAGGCAGTTGTCCGGAGGGAGGCTTACATAACTGGCACTCGGAGTGCTTATCTGTGTTCGCTCAGGCAATATGTATAATAAAATTGGATCGATACAGAGAAGATTAGCATGGCCTCCGCGCAGGAATGACACGCAAATTCGTGAAGCGTTCCATATTTTCTATAATTTTTTTTTCTAAAAAATAAATAAAAAACACACAAAAAAAAATCCCAAGAGTTTTTTGTAGATTTTTTGGCCATTGCAAACTTACAACTTTCCTTTATTACCCTCCAGGAAGCTGAGAAATGTACATTTAAATTCCATGTGGACAACCTTGCCTCCAAGTTGCGACAGAAAATTGGCGTCCTATACAGGACCAGAACCAGCTTTCCTTTGATTAGTGGGAAGAGAGTTGTTGAGGCAGTTTTCTTAATATGAATTAGAACACACACCAGCATAAAGTCCTTTGCACGCATTTTGTGCCCATTTTGGTAAACAACTCAAACATGTAAATCTGACGCAAGTCTGACACAGTTATTATGTAATATGAAGAGTGAAGAGGACAGGACCTAGACTCGAACCCTGTGGCACACCGTTACCAATTATTTTGATAAAAAATTTATAGAAATGTTGATTGAGCATAACCCAACTTTACACACTGTTTACACACTTGATTGGGAGGAGACAGGGGCAAAGTCGGTGTTACTCCGGGTATTAGAGGCAGTTGTCCGGAGGGAGGCTTACATAACTGGCACTCGGAGTGATTATCTGTGTTCGCTCAGGCAACACGTATAATAAAATTGGATCGATACAGAGAAGATTACCATGGCCTCCGCGCAGGAATGACACGCAAATTCGTGAAGCGTTCCATATTTTCTATAATTTATTTTTTCTAAAAAATAAATAAAAAACACACACAAAAAAATCCCAAGAGTTTTTTGTAGATTTTTTGGCCATTGCAAACTTACAACTTTCCTTTATTACCCTCCAGGAAGCTGAGAAATGTACATTTAAATTCCATGTGGACAACCTTGCCTCCAAGTTGCGACAGAAAATTGGCGTCCTATACAGGACCAGAACCAGCTTTCCTTTGATTAGTGGGAAGAGAGTTGTTGAGGCAGTTTTCTTAATATGAATTAGAACACACACCAGCATAAAGTCCTTTGCACGCATTTTGTGCCCATTTGGTAAACAACTCAAACATGTAAATCTGACACAAGTCTGACGCAGTTATTATGTAATATGAAGAGTGAAGAGGACAGGACCTAGACTCGAACCATGTGGCACACCGTTACCAATTATTTTGATAAAAAATGTATAGTAATGTTGATTGAGCATAACCCAACTTTACACACTGTTTACACACTTGATTGGGAGGAGACAGGGGCAAAGTCGGTGTTACTCCGGGTATTAGAGGCAGTTTTCCGGAGGGAGGCTTACATAACTGGCACTCGGAGTGATTATCTGTGTTCGCTCAGGCAACACGTATAATAAAATTGGATCGATACAGAGAAGATTAGCATGGCCTCCGCGCAGGAATGACACGCAAATTCGTGAAGCGTTCCATATTTTCTATAATTTTTTTTTCTAAAAAATAAATAAAAAACACACAAAAAAATCCCAAGAGTTTTTTGTAGATTTTTTGGCCATTGCAAACTTACAACTTTCCTTTATTACCCTCCAGGAAGCTGAGAAATGTACATTTAAATTCCATGTGGACAACCTTGCCTCCAAGTTACGACAGAAAATTGGCGTCCTATACAGGACCAGAACCAGCTTTCCTTTGATTAGTGGGAAGAGAGTTGTTGAGGCAGTTTTCTTAATATGAATTAGAACACACACCAGCATAAAGTCCTTTGCACGCATTTTGTGCCCATTTTGGTAAACAACTCAAACATGTAAATCTGACGCAAGTCTGACACAGTTATTATGTAATATGAAGAGTGAAGAGGACAGGACCTAGACTCGAACCCTGTGGCACACCGTTACCAATTATTTTGATAAAAAATTGATAGAAATGTTGATTGAGCATAACCCAACTTTACACACTGTTTACACACTTGATTGGGAGGAGACAGGGGCAAAGTCGGTGTTACTCCGGGTATTAGAGGCAGTTGTCCGGAGGGAGGCTTACATAACTGGCACTCGGAGTGATTATCTGTGTTCGCTCAGGCAACACGTATAATAAAATTGGATCGATACAGAGAAGATTAGCATGGCCTCCGCGCAGGAATGACACGCAAATTCGTGAAGCGTTCCATATTTTCTATAATTTATTTTTTCTAAAAAATAAATAAAAAACACACAAAAAAAATCCCAAGAGTTTTTTGTAGATTTTTTGGCCATTGCAAACTTACAACTTTCCTTTATTACCCTCCAGGAAGCTGAGAAATGTACATTTAAATTCCATGTGGACAACCTTGCCTCCAAGTTGCGACAGAAAATTGGCGTCCTATACAGGACCAGAACCAGCTTTCCTTTGATTAGTGGGAAGAGAGTTGTTGAGGCAGTTTTCTTAATATGAATTAGAACACACACCAGCATAAAGTCCTTTGCACGCATTTTGTGCCCATTTTGGTAAACAACTCAAACATGTAAATCTGACGCAAGTCTGACACAGTTATTATGTAATATGAAGAGTGAAGAGGACAGGACCTAGACTCGAACCCTGTGGCACACCGTTACCAATTATTTTGATAAAAAATTGATAAAAATGTTGATTGAGCATAACCCAACTTTACACACTGTTTACACACTTGATTGGGAGGAGACAGGGGCAAAGTCGGTGTTACTCCGGGTATTAGAGGCAGTTGTCCGGAGGGAGGCTTACATAACTGGCACTCGGAGTGATTATCTGTGTTCGCTCAGGCAACACGTATAATAAAATTGGATCGATACAGAGAAGATTAGCATGGCCTCCGCGCAGGAATGACACGCAAATTCGTGAAGCGTTCCATAATTTCTATAATTAATTTTTTCTAAAAAATAAATAAAAAACACAAAAAAAAAATCCCAAGAGGTTTTTGTAGATTTTTTGGCCATTGCAAACTTACAACTTTCCTTTATTACCCTCCAGGAAGCTGAGAAATGTACATTTAAATTCCATGTGGACAACCTTGCCTCCAAGTTGCGACAGAAAATTGGCGTCCTATACAGGACCAGAACCAGCTTTCCTTTGATTAGTGGGAAGAGAGTTGTTGAGGCAGTTTTCTTAATATGAATTAGAACACACACCAGCATAAAGTCCTTTGCACGCATTTTGTGCCCATTTTGGTAAACAACTCAAACATGTAAATCTGACACAAGTCTGACGCAGTTATTATGTAATATGAAGAGTGAAGAGGACAGGACCTAGACTCGAACCATGTGGCACACCGTTACCAATTATTTTGATAAAAAATGTATAGTAATGTTGATTGAGCATAACCCAACTTTACACACTGTTTACACACTTGATTGGGAGGAGACAGGGGCAAAGTCGGTGTTACTCCGGGTATTAGAGGCAGTTGTCCGGAGGGAGGCTTACATAACTGGCACTCGGAGTGATTATCTGTGTTCGCTCAGGCAATATGTATAATAAAATTGGATCGATACAGAGAAGATTAGCATGGCCTCCGCGCAGGAATGACACGCAAATTCATGATGCGTTCCATATTTTCTATAATTTATTTTTTCTAAAAAATAAATAAAAAACACACAAAAATAATCCCAAGAGTTTTTTGTAGATTTCTTGGCCATTGCAAACTTACAACTTTCCTTTATTACCCTCCAGGAAGCTGAGAAATGTACATTTAAATTCCATGTGGACAACCTTGCCTCCAAGTTGCGACAGAAAATTGGCGTCCTATACAGGACCAGAACCAGCTTTCCTTTGATTAGTGGGAAGAGAGTTGTTGAGGCAGTTTTCTTAATATGAATTAGAACACACACCAGCATAAAGTCCTTTGCACGCATTTTGTGCCCATTTGGTAAACAACTCAAACATGTAAATCTGACGCAAGTCTGACACAGTTATTATGTAATATGAAGAGTGAAGAGGACAGGACCTAGACTCGAACCCTGTGGCACACCGTTACCAATTATTTTGATAAAAAATTGATAGAAATGTTGATCGAGCATAACCCAACTTTACACACTGTTTACACACTTGATTGGGAGGAGACAGGGGCAAAGTCGGTGTTACTCCGGGTATTAGAGGCAGTTGTCCGGAGGGAGGCTTACATAACTGGCACTCGGAGTGATTATCTGTGTTCGCTCAGGCAACACGTATAATAAAATTGGATCGATACAGAGAAGATTAGCATGGCCTCCGCGCAGGAATGACACGCAAATTCGTGAAGCGTTCCATATTTTCTATAATTTATTTTTTCTAAAAAATAAATAAAAAACACAAAAAAAATCCCAAGAGTTTTTTGTAGATTTTTTGGCCATTGCAAACTTACAACTTTCCTTTATTACCCTCCAGGAAGCTGAGAAATGTACATTTAAATTCCATGTGGACAACCTTGCCTCCAAGTTGCGACAGAAAATTGGCGTCCTATACAGGACCAGAACCAGCTTTCCTTTGATTAGTGGGAAGAGAGTTGTTGAGGCAGTTTTCTTAATATGAATTAGAACACACACCAGCATAAAGTCCTTTGCACGCATTTTGTGCCCATTTTGGTAAACAACTCAAACATGTAAATCTGACACAAGTCTGACGCAGTTATTATGTAATATGAAGAGTGAAGAGGACAGGACCTAGACTCGAACCATGTGGCACACCGTTACCAATTATTTTGATAAAAAATGTATAGTAATGTTGATTGAGCATAACCCAACTTTACACACTGTTTACACACTTGATTGGGAGGAGACAGGGGCAAAGTCGGTGTTACTCCGGGTATTAGAGGCAGTTGTCCGGAGGGAGGCTTACATAACTGGCACTCGGAGTGCTTATCTATGTTCGCTCAGGCAATATGTATAATAAAATTGGATCGATACAGAGAAGATTAGCATGGCCTCCGCGCAGGAATGACACGCAAATTCATGATGCGTTCCATATTTTCTATAATTTATTTTTTCTAAAAAATAAATAAAAAACACAAAAAAAATCCCAAGAGTTTTTTGTAGATTTTTTGGCCATTGCAAACTTACAACTTTCCTTTATTACCCTCCAGGAAGCTGAGAAATGTACATTTAAATTCCATGTGGACAACCTTGCCTCCAAGTTGCGACAGAAAATTGGCGTCCTATACAGGACCAGAACCAGCTTTCCTTTGATTAGTGGGAAGAGAGTTGTTGAGGCAGTTTTCTTAATATGAATTAGAACACACACCAGCATAAAGTCCTTTGCACGCATTTTGTGCCCATTTTGGTAAACAACTCAAACATGTAAATCTGACACAAGTGTGACGCAGTTATTATGTAATATGAAGAGTGAAGAGGACAGGACCTAGACTCGAACCATGTGGCACACCGTTACCAATTATTTTGATAAAAAATTTATAGAAATGTTGATTGAGCATAACCCAACTTTACACACTGTTTACACACTTGATTGGGAGGAGACAGGGGCAAAGTCGGTGTTACTCCGGGTATTAGAGGCAGTTGTCCGGAGGGAGGCTTACATAACTGGCACTCGGAGTGATTATCTGTGTTCGCTCAGGCAACACGTATAATAAAATTGGATCGATACAGAGAAGATTAGCATGGCCTCCGCGCAGGAATGACACGCAAATTCGTGAAGCGTTCCATATTTTCTATAATTTATTTTTTCTAAAAAATAAATAAAAAACACAAAAAAAATCCCAAGAGTTTTTTGTAGATTTTTTGGCCATTGCAAACTTACAACTTTCCTTTATTACCCTCCAGGAAGCTGAGAAATGTACATTTAAATTCCATGTGGACAACCTTGCCTCCAAGTTGCGACAGAAAATTGGCGTCCTATACAGGACCAGAACCAGCTTTCCTTTGATTAGTGGGAAGAGAGTTGTTGAGGCAGTTTTCTTAATATGAATTAGAACACACACCAGCATAAAGTCCTTTGCACGCATTTTGTGCCCATTTTGGTAAACAACTCAAACATGTAAATCTGACACAAGTCTGACGCAGTTATTATGTAATATGAAGAGTGAAGAGGACAGGACCTAGACTCGAACCATGTGGCACACCGTTACCAATTATTTTGATAAAAAATGTATAGTAATGTTGATTGAGCATAACCCAACTTTACACACTGTTTACACACTTGATTGGGAGGAGACAGGGGCAAAGTCGGTGTTACTCCGGGTATTAGAGGCAGTTGTCCGGAGGGAGGCTTACATAACTGGCACTCGGAGTGCTTATCTGTGTTCGCTCAGGCAATATGTATAATAAAATTGGATCGATACAGAGAAGATTAGCATGGCCTCTGCGCGGAGGCCATGCTAATCTTCTCTGTATCGATCCAATTTTATTATACGTGTTGCCTGAGCGAACACAGATAATCACTCCGAGTGCCAGTTATGTAAGCCTCCCTCCGGACAACTGCCTCTAATACCCGGAGTAACACCGACTTTGCCCCTGTCTCCTCCCAATCAAGTGTGTAAACAGTGTGTAAAGTTGGGTTATGCTCAATCAACATTTCTATCAATTTTTTATCAAAATAATTGGTAACGGTGTGCCACAGGGTTCGAGTCTAGGTCCTGTCCTCTTCACTCTTCATATTACATAATAACTGTGTCAGACTTGCGTCAGATTTACATGTTTGAGTTGTTTACCAAAATGGGCACAAAATGCGTGCAAAGGACTTTATGCTGGTGTGTGTTCTAATTCATATTAAGAAAACTGCCTCAACAACTCTCTTCCCACTAATCAAAGGAAAGCTGGTTCTGGTCCTGTATAGGACGCCAATTTTTTTGTCGCAACTTGGAGGCAAGGTTGTCCACATGGAATTTAAATGTACATTTCTCAGCTTCCTGGAGGGTAATAAAGGAAAGTTGTAAGTTTGCAATGGCCAAAAAATCTACAAAAAACTCTTGGGATTTTTTTTGTGTGTTTTTTATTTATTTTTTAGAAAAAATAAATTATAGAAAATATGGAACGCTTCACGAATTTGCGTGTCATTCCTGCGCGGAGGCCATGCTAATCTTCTCTGTATCGATCCAATTTTATTATACGTGTTGCCTGAGCGAACACAGATAATCACTCCGAGTGCCAGTTATGTAAGCCTCCCTCCGGACAACTGCCTCTAATACCCGGAGTAACACCGACTTTGCCCCTGTCTCCTCCCAATCAAGTGTGTAAACAGTGTGTAAAGTTGGGTTATGCTCAATCAACATTTCTATCAATTTTTTATCAAAATAATTGGTAACGGTGTGCCACAGGGTTCGAGTCTAGGTCCTGTCCTCTTCACTCTTCATATTACATAATAACTGTGTCAGACTTGCGTCAGATTTACATGTTTGAGTTGTTTACCAAAATGGGCACAAAATGCGTGCAAAGGACTTTATGCTGGTGTGTGTTCTAATTCATATTAAGAAAACTGCCTCAACAACTCTCTTCCCACTAATCAAAGGAAAGCTGGTTCTGGTCCTGTATAGGACGCCAATTTTCTGTCGCAACTTGGAGGCAAGGTTGTCCACATGGAATTTAAATGTACATTTCTCAGCTTCCTGGAGGGTAATAAAGGAAAGTTGTAAGTTTGCAATGGCCAAAAAATCTACAAAAAACTCTTGGGATTTTTTTTTGTGTGTTTTTTATTTATTTTTTAGAAAAAATAAATTATAGAAAATATGGAACGCTTCACGAATTTGCGTGTCATTCCTGCGCGGAGGCCATGCTAATCTTCTCTGTATCGATCCAATTTTATTATACGTGTTGCCTGAGCGAACACAGATAATCACTCCGAGTGCCAGTTATGTAAGCCTCCCTCCGGACAACTGCCTCTAATACCCGGAGTAACACCGACTTTGCCCCTGTCTCCTCCCAATCAAGTGTGTAAACAGTGTGTAAAGTTGGGTTATGCTCAATCAACATTTCTATCAATTTTTTATCAAAATAATTGGTAACGGTGTGCCACAGGGTTCGAGTCTAGGTCCTGTCCTCTTCACTCTTCATATTACATAATAACTGTGTCAGACTTGCGTCAGATTTACATGTTTGAGTTGTTTACCAAAATGGGCACAAAATGCGTGCAAAGGACTTTATGCTGGTGTGTGTTCTAATTCATATTAAGAAAACTGCCTCAACAACTCTCTTCCCACTAATCAAAGGAAAGCTGGTTCTGGTCCTGTATAGGACGCCAATTTTCTGTCGCAACTTGGAGGCAAGGTTGTCCACATGGAATTTAAATGTACATTTCTCAGCTTCCTGGAGGGTAATAAAGGAAAGTTGTAAGTTTGCAATGGCCAAAAAATCTACAAAAAACTCTTGGGATTTTTTTTTGTGTGTTTTTTATTTATTTTTTAGAAAAAATAAATTATAGAAAATATGGAACGCTTCACGAATTTGCGTGTCATTCCTGCGCGGAGGCCATGCTAATCTTCTCTGTATCGATCCAATTTTATTATACGTGTTGCCTGAGCGAACACAGATAATCACTCCGAGTGCCAGTTATGTAAGCCTCCCTCCGGACAACTGCCTCTAATACCCGGAGTAACACCGACTTTGCCCCTGTCTCCTCCCAATCAAGTGTGTAAACAGTGTGTAAAGTTGGGTTATGCTCAATCAACATTTCTATCAATTTTTTATCAAAATAATTGGTAACGGTGTGCCACAGGGTTCGAGTCTAGGTCCTGTCCTCTTCACTCTTCATATTACATAATAACTGTGTCAGACTTGCGTCAGATTTACATGTTTGAGTTGTTTACCAAAATGGGCACAAAATGCGTGCAAATGACTTTATGCTGGTGTGTGTTCTAATTCATATTAAGAAAACTGCCTCAACAACTCTCTTCCCACTAATCAAAGGAAAGCTGGTTCTGGTCCTGTATAGGACGCCAATTTTCTGTCGCAACTTGGAGGCAAGGTTGTCCACATGGAATTTAAATGTACATTTCTCAGCTTCCTGGAGGGTAATAAAGGAAAGTTGTAAGTTTGCAATGGCCAAAAAATCTACAAAAAACTCTTGGGATTTTTTTTGTGTGTTTTTTATTTATTTTTTAGAAAAAATAAATTATAGAAAATATGGAACGCTTCACGAATTTGCGTGTCATTCCTGCGCGGAGGCCATGCTAATCTTCTCTGTATCGATCCAATTTTATTATACGTGTTGCCTGAGCGAACACAGATAATCACTCCGAGTGCCAGTTATGTAAGCCTCCCTCCGGACAACTGCCTCTAATACCCGGAGTAACACCGACTTTGCCCCCGTCTCCTCCCAATCAAGTGTGTAAACAGTGTGTAAAGTTGGGTTATGCTCAATCAACATTTCTATCAATTTTTTATCAAAATAATTGGTAACGGTGTGCCACAGGGTTCGAGTCTAGGTCCTGTCCTCTTCACTCTTCATATTACATAATAACTGTGTCAGACTTGCGTCAGATTTACATGTTTGAGTTGTTTACCAAAATGGGCACAAAATGCGTGCAAAGGACTTTATGCTGGTGTGTGTTCTAATTCATATTAAGAAAACTGCCTCAACAACTCTCTTCCCACTAATCAAAGGAAAGCTGGTTCTGGTCCTGTATAGGACGCCAATTTTCTGTCGCAACTTGGAGGCAAGGTTGTCCACATGGAATTTAAATGTACATTTCTCAGCTTCCTGGAGGGTAATAAAGGAAAGTTGTAAGTTTGCAATGGCCAAAAAATCTACAAAAAACTCTTGGGATTTTTTTTTGTGTGTTTTTTATTTATTTTTTAGAAAAAAATTATTATAGAAAATATGGAACGCTTCACGAATTTGCGTGTCATTCCTGCGCAGGACAGGACCTAGACTCGAACCCTGTGGCACACCGTTACCAATTATTTTGATAAAAAATTGATAGAAATGTTGATTGAGCATAACCCAACTTTACACACTGTTTACACACTTGATTGGGAGGAGACAGGGGCAAAGTCGGTGTTACTCCGGGTATTAGAGGCAGTTGTCCGGAGGGAGGCTTACATAACTGGCACTCGGAGTGATTATCTGTGTTCGCTCAGGCAACACGTATAATAAAATTGGATCGATACAGAGAAGATTAGCATGGCCTCCGCGCAGGAATGACACGCAAATTCGTGAAGCGTTCCATATTTTCTATAATTTATTTTTTCTAAAAAATAAATAAAAAAAACACAAAAAAAAATCCCAAGAGTTTTTTGTAGATTTTTTGGCCATTGCAAACTTACAACTTTCCTTTATTACCCTCCAGGAAGCTGAGAAATGTACATTTAAATTCCATGTGGACAACCTTGCCTCCAAGTTGCGACAGAAAATTGGCGTCCTATACAGGACCAGAACCAGCTTTCCTTTGATTAGTGGGAAGAGAGTTGTTGAGGCAGTTTTCTTAATATGAATTAGAACACACACCAGCATAAAGTCCTTTGCACGCATTTTGTGCCCATTTGGTAAACAACTCAAACATGTAAATCTGACACAAGTCTGACGCAGTTATTATGTAATATGAAGAGTGAAGAGGACAGGACCTAGACTCGAACCATGTGGCACACCGTTACCAATTATTTTGATAAAAAATGTATAGTAATGTTGATTGAGCATAACCCAACTTTACACACTGTTTACACACTTGATTGGGAGGAGACAGGGGCAAAGTCGGTGTTACTCCGGGTATTAGAGGCAGTTGTCCGGAGGGAGGCTTACATAACTGGCACTCGGAGTGATTATCTGTGTTCGCTCAGGCAACACGTATAATAAAATTGGATTGATACAGAGAAGATTAGCATGGCCTCCGTGCAGGAATGACACGCAAATTCGTGAAGCGTTCCATATTTTCTATAATTTATTTTTTCTAAAAAATAAATAAAAAACACACAAAAAAAAATCCCAAGAGTTTTTTGTAGATTTTTTGGCCATTGCAAACTTACAACTTTCCTTTATTACCCTCCAGGAAGCTGAGAAATGTACATTTAAATTCCATGTGGACAACCTTGCCTCCAAGTTGCGACAGAAAATTGGCGTCCTATACAGGACCAGAACCAGCTTTCCTTTGATTAGTGGGAAGAGAGTTGTTGAGGCAGTTTTCTTAATATGAATTAGAACACACACCAGCATAAAGTCCTTTGCACGCATTTTGTGCCCATTTTGGTAAACAACTCAAACATGTAAATCTGACACAAGTCTGACGCAGTTATTATATAATATGAAGAGTGAAGAGGACAGGACCTAGACTCGAACCATGTGGCACACCGTTACCAATTATTTTGATAAAATATGTATAGTAATGTTGATTGAGCATAACCCAACTTTACACACTGTTTACACACTTGATTGGGAGGAGACAGGGGCAAAGTCGGTGTTACTCCGGGTATTAGAGGCAGTTGTCCGGAGGGAGGCTTACATAACTGGCACTCGGAGTGCTTATCTGTGTTCGCTCAGGCATTATGTATAATAAAATTGGATCGATACAGAGAAGATTAGCATGGCCTCCGCGCAGGAATGACACGCAAATTCGTGAAGCGTTCCATATTTTCTATAATTTATTTTTTCTAAAAAAAAATTAAAAAAACATAAAAAAAAAAATATTCAACACGTTTTTTGTAGATTTTTTGGCCATTGCAAACTTACAACTTTCCTTTATTACCCTCCAGGAAGCTGAGAAATGTACATTTAAATTCCATGTGGACAACCTTGCCTCCAAGTTGCGACAGAAAATTGGCGTCCTATACAGGACCAGAACCAGCTTTCCTTTGATTAGTGGGAAGAGAGTTGTTGAGGCAGTTTTCTTAATATGAATTAGAACACACACCAGCATAAAGTCCTTTGCACGCATTTTGTGCCCATTTGGTAAACAACTCAAACATGTAAATCTGACACAAGTCTGACGCAGTTATTATGTAATATGAAGAGTGAAGAGGACAGGACCTAGACTCGAACCATGTGGCACACCGTTACCAATTATTTTGATAAAAAATGTATAGTAATGTTGATTGAGCATAACCCAACTTTACAAACTGTTTACACACTTGATTGGGAGGAGACAGGGGCAAAGTCGGTGTTACTCCGGGTATTAGAGGCAGTTTTCCGGAGGGAGGCTTACATAACTGGCACTCGGAGTGATTATCTGTGTTAGCTCAGGCAACACGTATAATAAAATTGGATCGATACAGAGAAGATTAGCATGGCCTCCGCGCAGGAATGACACGCAAATTCGTGAAGCGTTCCATATTTTCTATAATTCTTTTTTCTAAAAAATAAATAAAAAACACACAAAAAAATCCCAAGAGTTTTTTGTAGATTTTTTGGCCATTGCAAACTTACAACTTTCCTTTATTACCCTCCAGGAAGCTGAGAAATGTACATTTAAATTCCATGTGGACAACCTTGCCTCCAAGTTACGACAGAAAATTGGCGTCCTATACAGGACCAGAACCAACTTTCCTTTGATTAGTGGGAAGAGAGTTGTTGAGGCAGTTTTCTTAATATGAATTAGAACACACACCAGCATAAAGTCCTTTGCACGCATTTTGTGCCCATTTTGGTAAACAACTCAAACATGTAAATCTGACGCAAGTCTGACACAGTTATTATGTAATATGAAGAGTGAAGAGGACAGGACCTAGACTCGAACCCTGTGGCACACCGTTACCAATTATTTTGATAAAAAATTGATAGAAATGTTGATTGAGCATAACCCAACTTTACACACTGTTTACACACTTGATTGGGAGGAGACAGGGGCAAAGTCGGTGTTACTCCGGGTATTAGAGGCAGTTGTCCGGAGGGAGGCTTACATAACTGGCACTCGGAGTGATTATCTGTGTTCGCTCAGGCAACACGTATAATAAAATTGGATCGATACAGAGAAGATTAGCATGGCCTCCGCGCAGGAATGACACGCAAATTCGTGAAGCGTTCCATATTTTCTATAATTTATTTTTTCTAAAAAATAAATAAAAAACACACAAAAAAAATCCCAAGAGTTTTTTGTAGATTTTTTGGCCATTGCAAACTTACAACTTTCCTTTATTACCCTCCAGGAAGCTGAGAAATGTACATTTAAATTCCATGTGGACA
The DNA here is from genome assembly GCF_963971535.1 of Notolepis coatsorum. NCBI lineage: Eukaryota > Metazoa > Chordata > Actinopteri > Aulopiformes > Paralepididae > Notolepis > Notolepis coatsorum. The sequence continues at coordinate 85,086,607 of NC_140173.1, forward strand.
ACCTTGCCTCCAAGTTGCGACAGAAAATTGGCGTCCTATACAGGACCAGAACCAGCTTTCCTTTGATTAGTGGGAAGAGAGTTGTTGAGGCAGTTTTCTTAATATGAATTAGAACACACACCAGCATAAAGTCCTTTGCACGCATTTTGTGCCCATTTTGGTAAACAACTCAAACATGTAAATCTGACGCAAGTCTGACACAGTTATTATGTAATATGAAGAGTGAAGAGGACAGGACCTAGACTCGAACCCTGTGGCACACCGTTACCAATTATTTTGATAAAAAATTGATAAAAATGTTGATTGAGCATAACCCAACTTTACACACTGTTTACACACTTGATTGGGAGGAGACAGGGGCAAAGTCGGTGTTACTCCGGGTATTAGAGGCAGTTGTCCGGAGGGAGGCTTACATAACTGGCACTCGGAGTGATTATCTGTGTTCGCTCAGGCAACACGTATAATAAAATTGGATCGATACAGAGAAGATTAGCATGGTCTCCGCGCAGGAATGACACGCAAATGCGTGAAGCGTTCCATAATTTCTATAATTAATTTTTTCTAAAAAATAAATAAAAAACACAAAAAAAAAATCCCAAGAGGTTTTTGTAGATTTTTTGGCCATTGCAAACTTACAACTTTCCTTTATTACCCTCCAGGAAGCTGAGAAATGTACATTTAAATTCCATGTGGACAACCTTGCCTCCAAGTTGCGACAGAAAATTGGCGTCCTATACAGGACCAGAACCAGCTTTCCTTTGATTAGTGGGAAGAGAGTTGTTGAGGCAGTTTTCTTAATATGAATTAGAACACACACCAGCATAAAGTCCTTTGCACGCATTTTGTGCCCATTTTGGTAAACAACTCAAACATGTAAATCTGACACAAGTCTGACGCAGTTATTATGTAATATGAAGAGTGAAGAGGACAGGACCTAGACTCGAACCATGTGGCACACCGTTACCAATTATTTTGATAAAAAATTTATAGTAATGTTGATTGAGCATAACCCAACTTTACACACTGTTTACACACTTGATTGGGAGGAGACAGGGGCAAAGTCGGTGTTACTCCGGGTATTAGAGGCAGTTGTCCGGAGGGAGGCTTACATAACTGGCACTCGGAGTGATTATCTGTGTTCGCTCAGGCAATATGTATAATAAAATTGGATCGATACAGAGAAGATTAGCATGGCCTCCGCGCAGGAATGACACGCAAATTCATGATGCGTTCCATATTTTCTATAATTTATTTTTTCTAAAAAATAAATAAAAAACACACAAAAATAATCCCAAGAGTTTTTTGTAGATTTTTTGGCCATTGCAAACTTACAACTTTCCTTTATTACCCTCCAGGAAGCTGAGAAATGTACATTTAAATTCCATGTGGACAACCTTGCCTCCAAGTTGCGACAGAAAATTGGCGTCCTATACAGGACCAGAACCAGCTTTCCTTTGATTAGTGGGAAGAGAGTTGTTGAGGCAGTTTTCTTAATATGAATTAGAACACACACCAGCATAAAGTCCTTTGCACGCATTTTGTGCCCATTTGGTAAACAACTCAAACATGTAAATCTGACGCAAGTCTGACACAGTTATTATGTAATATGAAGAGTGAAGAGGACAGGACCTAGACTCGAACCCTGTGGCACACCGTTACCAATTATTTTGATAAAAAATTGATAGAAATGTTGATCGAGCATAACCCAACTTTACACACTGTTTACACACTTGATTGGGAGGAGACAGGGGCAAAGTCGGTGTTACTCCGGGTATTAGAGGCAGTTGTCCGGAGGGAGGCTTACATAACTGGCACTCGGAGTGATTATCTGTGTTCGCTCAGGCAACACGTATAATAAAATTGGATCGATACAGAGAAGATTAGCATGGCCTCCGCGCAGGAATGACACGCGAATTCGTGAAGCGTTCCATATTTTCTATAATTTATTTTTTCTAAAAAATAAATAAAAAACACAAAAAAATCCCAAGAGTTTTTTGTAGATTTTTTGGCCATTGCAAACTTACAACTTTCCTTTATTACCCTCCAGGAAGCTGAGAAATGTACATTTAAATTCCATGTGGACAACCTTGCCTCCAAGTTGCGACAGAAAATTGGCGTCCTATACAGGACCAGAACCAGCTTTCCTTTGATTAGTGGGAAGAGAGTTGTTGAGGCAGTTTTCTTAATATGAATTAGAACACACACCAGCATAAAGTCCTTTGCACGCATTTTGTGCCCATTTTGGTAAACAACTCAAACATGTAAATCTGACACAAGTCTGACGCAGTTATTATGTAATATGAAGAGTGAAGAGGACAGGACCTAGACTCGAACCATGTGGCACACCGTTACCAATTATTTTGATAAAAAATGTATAGTAATGTTGATTGAGCATAACCCAACTTTACACACTGTTTACACACTTGATTGGGAGGAGACAGGGGCAAAGTCGGTGTTACTCCGGGTATTAGAGGCAGTTGTCCGGAGGGAGGCTTACATAACTGGCACTCGGAGTGCTTATCTATGTTCGCTCAGGCAATATGTATAATAAAATTGGATCGATACAGAGAAGATTAGCATGGCCTCCGCGCAGGAATGACACGCAAATTCATGATGCGTTCCATATTTTCTATCATTTATTTTTTCTAAAAAATAAATAAAAACCACAAAAAAAATCCCAAGAGTTTTTTGTAGATTTTTTGGCCATTGCAAACTTACAACTTTCCTTTATTACCCTCCAGGAAGCTGAGAAATGTACATTTAAATTCCATGTGGACAACCTTGCCTCCAAGTTGCGACAGAAAATTGGCGTCCTATACAGGACCAGAACCAGCTTTCCTTTGATTAGTGGGAAGAGAGTTGTTGAGGCAGTTTTCTTAATATGAATTAGAACACACACCAGCATAAAGTCCTTTGCACGCATTTTGTGCCCATTTTGGTAAACAACTCAAACATGTAAATCTGACACAAGTGTGACGCAGTTATTATGTAATATGAAGAGTGAAGAGGACAGGACCTAGACTCGAACCATGTGGCACACCGTTACCAATTATTTTGATAAAAAATTTATAGAAATGTTGATTGAGCATAACCCAACTTTACACACTGTTTACACACTTGATTGGGAGGAGACAGGGGCAAAGTCGGTGTTACTCCGGGTATTAGAGGCAGTTGTCCGGAGGGAGGCTTACATAACTGGCACTCGGAGTGATTATCTGTGTTCGCTCAGGCAACACGTATAATAAAATTGGATCGATACAGAGAAGATTAGCATGGCCTCCGCGCAGGAATGACACGCAAATTCGTGAAGCGTTCCATATTTTCTATAATTTATTTTTTCTAAAAAATAAATAAAAAACACACAAAAAAAATCCCAAGAGTTTTTTGTAGATTTTTTGGCCATTGCAAACTTACAACTTTCCTTTATTACCCTCCAGGAAGCTGAGAAATGTACATTTAAATTCCATGTGGACAACCTTGCCTCCAAGTTGCGACAGAAAATTGGCGTCCTATACAGGACCAGAACCAGCTTTCCTTTGATTAGTGGGAAGAGAGTTGTTGAGGCAGTTTTCTTAATATGAAATAGAACACACACCAGCATAAAGTCCTTTGCACGCATTTTGTGCCCATTTTGGTAAACAACTCAAACATGTAAATCTGACACAAGTCTGACGCAGTTATTATGTAATATGAAGAGTGAAGAGGACAGGACCTAGACTCGAACCATGTGGCACACCGTTACCAATTATTTTGATAAAAAATGTATAGTAATGTTGATTGAGCATAACCCAACTTTACACACTGTTTACACACTTGATTGGGAGGAGACAGGGGCAAAGTCGGTGTTACTCCGGGTATTAGAGGCAATTTTCCGGAGGGAGGCTTACATAACTGGCACTCGGAGTGATTATCTGTGTTCGCTCAGGCAACACGTATAATAAAATTGGATCGATACAGAGAAGATTAGCATGGCCTCCGCGCAGGAATGACACGCAAATTCGTGAAGCGTTCCATATTTTCTATAATTTTTTTTTAAAATAAATAAAAAACACACAAAAAAAATCCCAAGAGTTTTTTGTAGATTTTTTGGCCATTGCGAACTTACAACTTTCCTTTATTACCCTCCAGGAAGCTGAGAAATGTACATTTAAATTCCATGTGGACAACCTTGCCTCCAAATTGCGACAGAAAATTGGCGTCCTATACAGGACCAGAACCAGCTTTCCTTTGATTAGTGGGAAGAGAGTTGTTGAGGCAGTTTTCTTAATATGAATTAGAACACACACCAGCATAAAGTCCTTTGCACGCATTTTGTGCCCATTTTGGTAAACAACTCAAACATGTAAATCTGACACAAGTCTGACGCAGTTATTATGTAATATGAAGAGTGAAGAGGACAGGACCTAGACTCGAACCATGTGGCACACCGTTACCAATTATTTTGATAAAAAATGTATAGTAATGTTGATTGAGCATAACCCAACTTTACACACTGTTTACACACTTGATTGGGAGGAGACAGGGGCAAAGTCGGTGTTACTCCGGGTATTAGAGGCAGTTGTCCAGAGGGAGGCTTACATAACTGGCACTCGGAGTGCTTATCTGTGTTCGCTCAGGCAATATGTATAATAAAATTGGATCGATACAGAGAAGATTAGCATGGCCTCCGCGCAGGAATGACACGCTAATTCGTGAAGCGTTCCATATTTTCTATAATTTATTTTTTCTAAAAAAAAATTTAAAAAACATAAAAAAAAAATATTCAACACGTTTTTTGTAGATTTTTAGGCCATTGCGAACTTACAACTTTCCTTTATTACCCTCCAGGAAGCTGAGAAATGTACATTTAAATTCCATGTGGACAACCTTGCCTCCAAGTTGCGACAGAAAATTGGCGTCCTATACAGGACCAGAACCAGCTTTCCTTTGATTAGTGGGAAGAGAGTTGTTGAGGCAGTTTTCTTAATATGAATTAGAGCACACACCAGCATAAAGTCCTTTGCACGCATTTTGTGCCCATTTGGTAAACAACTCAAACATGTAAATCTGACACAAGTCTGACGCAGTTATTATGTAATATGAAGAGTGAAGAGGACAGGACCTAGACTCGAACCATGTGGCACACCGTTACCAATTATTTTGATAAAAAATTTATAGTAATGTTGATTGAGCATAACCCAACTTTACACACTGTTTACACACTTGATTGGGAGGAGACAGGGGCAAAGTCGGTGTTACTCCGGGTATTAGAGGCAGTTGTCCGGAGGGAGGCTTACATAACTGGCACTCGGAGTGATTATCTGTGTTCGCTCAGGCAACACGTATAATAAAATTGGATCGATACAGAGAAGATTAGCATGGCCTCCGCGCAGGAATGACACGCAAATTCGTGAAGCGTTCCATATTTTCTATAATTTATTTTTTCTAAAAAATAAATAAAAAACACACAAAAAAAAATCCCAAGAGTTTTTTGTAGATTTTTTGGCCATTGCAAACTTACAACTTTCCTTTATTACCCTCCAGGAAGCTGAGAAATGTACATTTAAATTCCATGTGGACAACCTTGCCTCCAAGTTGCGACAGAAAATTGGCGTCCTATACAGGACCAGAACCAGCTTTCCTTTGATTAGTGGGAAGAGAGTTGTTGAGGCAGTTTTCTTAATATGAATTAGAACACACACCAGCATAAAGTCCTTTGCACGCATTTTGTGCCCATTTGGTAAACAACTCAAACATGTAAATCTGACACAAGTCTGACGCAGTTATTATGTAATATGAAGAGTGAAGAGGACAGGACCTAGACTCGAACCATGTGGCACACCGTTACCAATTATTTTGATAAAAAATGTATAGTAATGTTGATTGAGCATAACCCAACTTTACACACTGTTTACACACTTGATTGGGAGGAGACAGGGGCAAAGTCGGTGTTACTCCGGGTATTAGAGGCAGTTGTCCGGAGGGAGGCTTACATAACTGGCACTCGGAATGATTATCTGTGTTCGCTCAGGCAACACGTATAATAAAATTGGATCGATACAGAGAAGATTAGCATGGCCTCCGCGCAGGAATGACACGCAAATTCGTGAAGCGTTCCATATTTTCTATAATTTATTTTTTCTAAAAAATAAATAAAAAACACACAAAAAAAAATCCCAAGAGTTTTTTGTAGATTTTTTGGCCATTGCAAACTTACAACTTTCCTTTATTACCCTCCAGGAAGCTGAGAAATGTACATTTAAATTCCATGTGGACAACCTTGCCTCCAAGTTGCGACAGAAAATTGGCGTCCTATACAGGACCAGAACCAGCTTTCCTTTGATTAGTGGGAAGAGAGTTGTTGAGGCAGTTTTCTTAATATGAATTAGAACACACACCAGCATAAAGTCCTTTGCACGCATTTTGTGCCCATTTGGTAAACAACTCAAACATGTAAATCTGACACAAGTCTGACGCAGTTATTATGTAATATGAAGAGTGAAGAGGACAGGACCTAGACTCGAACCATGTGGCACACCGTTACCAATTATTTTGATAAAAAATGTATAGTAATGTTGATTGAGCATAACCCAACTTTACACACTGTTTACACACTTGATTGGGAGGAGACAGGGGCAAAGTCGGTGTTACTCCGGGTATTAGAGGCAGTTGTCCGGAGGGAGGCTTACATAACTGGCACTCGGAGTGATTATCTGTGTTCGCTCAGGCAACACGTATAATAAAATTGGATCGATACAGAGAAGATTAGCATGGCCTCCGCGCAGGAATGACACGCAAATTCGTGAAGCGTTCCATATTTTCTATAATTTTTTTTTAAAATAAATAAAAAACACACAAAAAAAATCCCAAGAGTTTTTTGTAGATTTTTTGGCCATTGCGAACTTACAACTTTCCTTTATTACCCTCCAGGAAGCTGAGAAATGTACATTTAAATTCCATGTGGACAACCTTGCCTCCAAATTGCGACAGAAAATTGGCGTCCTATACAGGACCAGAACCAGCTTTCCTTTGATTAGTGGGAAGAGAGTTGTTGAGGCAGTTTTCTTAATATGAATTAGAACACACACCAGCATAAAGTCCTTTGCACGCATTTTGTGCCCATTTGGTAAACAACTCAAACATGTAAATCTGACGCAAGTCTGACACAGTTATTATGTAATATGAAGAGTGAAGAGGACAGGACCTAGACTCGAACCCTGTGGCACACCGTTACCAATTATTTTGATAAAAAATTGATAGAAATGTTGATTGAGCATAACCCAACTTTACACACTGTTTACACACTTGATTGGGAGGAGACAGGGGCAAAGTCGGTGTTACTCCGGGTATTAGAGGCAGTTGTCCGGAGGGAGGCTTACATAACTGGCACTCGGAGTGATTATCTGTGTTCGCTCAGGCAACACGTATAATAAAATTGGATCGATACAGAGAAGATTAGCATGGCCTCCGCGCAGGAATGACACGCAAATTCGTGAAGCGTTCCATATTTTCTATAATTTATTTTTTCTAAAAAATAAATAAAAAACACAAAAAAAATCCCAAGAGTTTTTTGTAGATTTTTTGGCCATTGCAAACTTACAACTTTCCTTTATTACCCTCCAGGAAGCTGAGAAATGTACATTTAAATTCCATGTGGACAACCTTGCCTCCAAGTTGCGACAGAAAATTGGCGTCCTATACAGGACCAGAACCAGCTTTCCTTTGATTAGTGGGAAGAGAGTTGTTGAGGCAGTTTTCTTAATATGAATTAGAACACACACCAGCATAAAGTCCTTTGCACGCATTTTGTGCCCATTTTGGTAAACAACTCAAACATGTAAATCTGACACAAGTCTGACGCAGTTATTATGTAATATGAAGAGTGAAGAGGACAGGACCTAGACTCGAACCATGTGGCACACCGTTACCAATTATTTTGATAAAAAATGTATAGTAATGTTGATTGAGCATAACCCAACTTTACACACTGTTTACACACTTGATTGGGAGGAGACAGGGGCAAAGTCGGTGTTACTCCGGGTATTAGAGGCAGTTGTCCGGAGGGAGGCTTACATAACTGGCACTCGGAGTGCTTATCTGTGTTCGCTCAGGCAATATGTATAATAAAATTGGATCGATACAGAGAAGATTAGCATGGCCTCCGCGCAGGAATAACACGCAAATTCATGATGCGTTCCATATTTTCTATAATAAATTTTTTCTAAAAAATAAATAAAAAACACACAAAAAAAAATCCCAAGAGTTTTTTGTAGATTTTTAGGCCATTGCAAACTTACAACTTTCCTTTATTACCCTCCAGGAAGCTGAGAAATGTACATTTAAATTCCATGTGGACAACCTTGCCTCCAAGTTGCGACAGAAAATTGGCGTCCTATACAGGACCAGAACCAGCTTTCCTTTGATTAGTGGGAAGAGAGTTGTTGAGGCAGTTTTCTTAATATGAATTAGAACACACACCAGCATAAAGTCTTTTGCACGCATTTTGTGCCCATTTTGGTAAACAACTCAAACATGTAAATCTGACGCAAGTCTGACGCAGTTATTATGTAATATGAAGAGTGAAGAGGACAGGACCTAGACTCGAACCCTGTGGCACACCGTTACCAATTATTTTGATAAAAAATTGATAGAAATGTTGATTGAGCATAACCCAACTTTACACACTGTTTACACACTTGATTGGGAGGAGACAGGGGCAAAGTCGGTGTTACTCCGGGTATTAGAGGCAGTTGTCCGGAGGGAGGCTTACATAACTGGCACTCGGAGTGATTATCTGTGTTCGCTCAGGCAACACGTATAATAAAATTGGATTGATACAGAGAAGATTAGCATGGCCTCCGCGCAGGAATGACACGCAAATTCGTGAAGCGTTCCATATTTTCTATAATTTATTTTTTCTAAAAAATAAATAAAAAACACACAAAAAAAAATCCCAAGAGTTTTTTGTAGATTTTTTGGCCATTGCAAACTTACAAGTTTCCTTTATTACCCTCCAGGAAGCTGAGAAATGTACATTTAAATTCCATGTGGACAACCTTGCCTCCAAGTTGCGACAGAAAATTGGCATCCTATACAGGACCAGAACCAGCTTTCCTTTGATTAGTGGGAAGAGAGTTGTTGAGGCAGTTTTCTTAATATGAATTAGAACACACACCAGCATAAAGTCCTTTGCACGCATTTTGTGCCCATTTTGGTAAACAACTCAAACATGTAAATCTGACGCAAGTCTGACACAGTTATTATGTAATATGAAGAGTGAAGAGGACAGGACCTAGACTCGAACCATGTGGCACACCGTTACCAATTATTTTGATAAAAAATGTATAGTAATGTTGATTGAGCATAACCCAACTTTACACACTGTTTACACACTTGATTGGGAGGAGACAGGGGCAAAGTCGGTGTTACTCCGGGTATTAGAGGCAGTTGTCCAGAGGGAGGCTTACATAACTGGCACTCGGAGTGCTTATCTGTGTTCGCTCAGGCAATATGTATAATAAAATTGGATCGATACAGAGAAGATTAGCATGGCCTCCGCGCAGGAATGACACGCAAATTCGTGAAGCGTTCCATATTTTCTATAATTTATTTTTTCTAAAAAAAAATAAAAAAAACATAAAAAAAAAAATATTCAACACGTTTTTTGTAGATTTTTTGGCCATTGCGAACTTACAACTTTCCTTTATTACCCTCCAGGAAGCTGAGAAATGTACATTTAAATTCCATGTGGACAACCTTGCCTCCAAATTGCGACAGAAAATTGGCGTCCTATACAGGACCAGAACCAGCTTTCCTTTGATTAGTGGGAAGAGAGTTGTTGAGGCAGTTTTCTTAATATGAATTAGAACACACACCAGCATAAAGTCCTTTGCACGCATTTTGTGCCCATTTTGGTAAACAACTCAAACATGTAAATCTGACACAAGTCTGACGCAGTTATTATGTAATATGAAGAGTGAAGAGGACAGGACCTAGACTCGAACCATGTGGCACACCGTTACCAATTATTTTGATAAAAAATGTATAGTAATGTTGATTGAGCATAACCCAACTTTACACACTGTTTACACACTTGATTGGGAGGAGACAGGGGCAAAGTCGGTGTTACTCCGGGTATTAGAGGCAGTTGTCCAGAGGGAGGCTTACATAACTGGCACTCGGAGTGCTTATCTGTGTTCGCTCAGGCAATATGTATAATAAAATTGGATCGATACAGAGAAGATTAGCATGGCCTCCGCGCAGGAATGACACGCAAATTCGTGAAGCGTTCCATATTTTCTATAATTTATTTTTTCTAAAAAAAAATTAAAAAAACATAAAAAAAAAAATATTCAACACGTTTTTTGTAGATTTTTTGGCCATTGCGAACTTACAACTTTCCTTTATTACCCTCCAGGAAGCTGAGAAATGTACATTTAAATTCCATGTGGACAACCTTGCCTCCAAGTTGCGACAGAAAATTGGCGTCCTATACAGGACCAGAACCAGCTTTCCTTTGATTAGTGGGAAGAGAGTTGTTGAGGCAGTTTTCTTAATATGAATTAGAACACACACCAGCATAAAGTCCTTTGCACGCATTTTGTGCCCATTTGGTAAACAACTCAAACATGTAAATCTGACACAAGTCTGACGCAGTTATTATGTAATATGAAGAGTGAAGAGGACAGGACCTAGACTCGAACCATGTGGCACACCGTTACCAATTATTTTGATAAAAAATGTATAGTAATGTTGATTGAGCATAACCCAACTTTACACACTGTTTACACACTTGATTGGGAGGAGACAGGGGCAAAGTCGGTGTTACTCCGGGTATTAGAGGCAGTTGTCCGGAGGGAGGCTTACATAACTGGCACTCGGAGTGATTATCTGTGTTCGCTCAGGCAACACGTATAATAAAATTGGATCGATACAGAGAAGATTAGCATGGCCTCCGCGCAGGAATGACACGCAAATTCGTGAAGCGTTCCATATTTTCTATAATTTATTTTTTCTAAAAAAAAATTTAAAAAACATAAAAAAAAAAATATTCAACACGTTTTTTGTAGATTTTTTGGCCATTGCGAACTTACAACTTTCCTTTATTACCCTCCAGGAAGCTGAGAAATGTACATTTAAATTCCATGTGGACAACCTTGCCTCCAAGTTGCGACAGAAAATTGGCGTCCTATACAGGACCAGAACCAGCTTTCCTTTGATTAGTGGGAAGAGAGTTGTTGAGGCAGTTTTCTTAATATGAATTAGAACACACACCAGCATAAAGTCCTTTGCACGCATTTTGTGCCCATTTGGTAAACAACTCAAACATGTAAATCTGACACAAGTCTGACGCAGTTATTATGTAATATGAAGAGTGAAGAGGACAGGACCTAGACTCGAACCATGTGGCACACCGTTACCAATTATTTTGATAAAAAATGTATAGTAATGTTGATTGAGCATAACCCAACTTTACACACTGTTTACACACTTGATTGGGAGGAGACAGGGGCAAAGTCGGTGTTACTCCGGGTATTAGAGGCAGTTTTCCGGAGGGAGGCTTACATAACTTGCACTCGGAGTGATTATCTGTGTTCGCTCAGGCAACACGTATAATAAAATTGTATCGATACAGAGAAGATTAGCATGGCCTCCGCGCAGGAATGACACGCAAATTCGTGAAGCGTTCCATATTTTCTATAATTTATTTTTTCTAAAAAATAAATAAAAAACACACAAAAAAAAATCCCAAGAGTTTTTTGTAGATTTTTTGGCCATTGCAAACTTACAACTTTCCTTTATTACCCTCCAGGAAGCTGAGAAATGTACATTTAAATTCCATGTGGACAACCTTGCCTCCAAGTTGCGACAGAAAATTGGCGTCCTATACAGGACCAGAACCAGCTTTCCTTTGATTAGTGGGAAGAGAGTTGTTGAGGCAGTTTTCTTAATATGAATTAGAACACACACCAGCATAAAGTCCTTTGCACGCATTTTGTGCCCATTTGGTAAACAACTCAAACATGTAAATCTGACACAAGTCTGACGCAGTTATTATGTAATATGAAGAGTGAAGAGGACAGGACCTAGACTCGAACCATGTGGCACACCGTTACCAATTATTTTGATAAAAAATGTATAGTAATGTTGATTGAGCATAACCCAACTTTACACACTGTTTACACACTTGATTGGGAGGAGACAGGGGCAAAGTCGGTGTTACTCCGGGTATTAGAGGCAGTTGTCCGGAGGGAGGCTTACATAACTGGCACTCGGAGTGATTATCTGTGTTCGCTCAGGCAACACGTATAATAAAATTGGATCGATACAGAGAAGATTAGCATGGCCTCCGCGCAGGAATGACACGCAAATTCGTGAAGCGTTCCATATTTTCTATAATTTTTTTTTTAAATAAATAAAAAACAAACACAAAAAAAATCCCAAGAGTTTTTTGTAGATTTTTTGGCCATTGCGAACTTACAACTTTCCTTTATTACCCTCCAGGAAGCTGAGAAATGTACATTTAAATTCCATGTGGACAACCTTGCCTCCAAATTGCGACAGAAAATTGGCGTCCTATACAGGACCAGAACCAGCTTTCCTTTGATTAGTGGGAAGAGAGTTGTTGAGGCAGTTTTCTTAATATGAATTAGAACACACACCAGCATAAAGTCCTTTGCACGCATTTTGTGCCCATTTTGGTAAACAACTCAAACATGTAAATCTGACACAAGTCTGACGCAGTTATTATGTAATATGAAGAGTGAAGAGGACAGGACCTAGACTCGAACCATGTGGCACACCGTTACCAATTATTTTGATAAAAAATGTATAGTAATGTTGATTGAGCATAACCCAACTTTACACACTGTTTACACACTTGATTGGGAGGAGACAGGGGCAAAGTCGGTGTTACTCCGGGTATTAGAGGCAGTTGTCCAGAGGGAGGCTTACATAACTGGCACTCGGAGTGCTTATCTGTGTTCGCTCAGGCAATATGTATAATAAAATTGGATCGATACAGAGAAGATTAGCATGGCCTCCGCGCAGGAATGACACGCAAATTCGTGAAGCGTTCCATATTTTCTATAATTTATTTTTTCTAAAAAAAAATTAAAAAAACATTAAAAAAAAAATATTCAACACGTTTTTTGTAGATTTTTTGGCCATTGCGAACTTACAACTTTCCTTTATTACCCTCCAGGAAGCTGAGAAATGTACATTTAAATTCCATGTGGACAACCTTGCCTCCAAGTTGCGACAGAAAATTGGCGTCCTATACAGGACCAGAACCAGCTTTCCTTTGATTAGTGGGAAGAGAGTTGTTGAGGCAGTTTTCTTAATATGAATTAGAACACACACCAGCATAAAGTCCTTTGCACGCATTTTGTGCCCATTTGGTAAACAACTCAAACATGTAAATCTGACACAAGTCTGACGCAGTTATTATGTAATATGAAGAGTGAAGAGGACAGGACCTAGACTCGAACCATGTGGCACACCGTTACCAATTATTTTGATAAAAAATGTATAGTAATGTTGATTGAGCATAACCCAACTTTACACACTGTTTACACACTTGATTGGGAGGAGACAGGGGCAAAGTCGGTGTTACTCCGGGTATTAGAGGCAGTTGTCCGGAGGGAGGCTTACATAACTGGCACTCAGAGTGATTATCTGTGTTCGCTCAGGCAACACGTATAATAAAATTGGATCGATACAGAGAAGATTAGCATGGCCTCCGCGCAGGAATGACACGCAAATTCGTGAAGCGTTCCATATTTTCTATAATTTATTTTTTCTAAAAAATAAATAAAAAACACACAAAAAAAAATCCCAAGAGTTTTTTGTAGATTTTTTGGCCATTGCAAACTTACAACTTTCCTTTATTACCCTCCAGGAAGCTGAGAAATGTACATTTAAATTCCATGTGGACAACCTTGCCTCCAAGTTGCGACAGAAAATTGGCGTCCTATACAGGACCAGAACCAGCTTTCCTTTGATTAGTGGGAAGAGAGTTGTTGAGGCAGTTTTCTTAATATGAATTAGAACACACACCAGCATAAAGTCTTTTGCACGCATTTTGTGCCCATTTTGGTAAACAACTCAAACATGTAAATCTGACGCAAGTCTGACGCAGTTATTATGTAATATGAAGAGTGAAGAGGACAGGACCTAGACTCGAACCCTGTGGCACACCGTTACCAATTATTTTGATAAAAAATTGATAGAAATGTTGATTGAGCATAACCCAACTTTACACACTGTTTACACACTTGATTGGGAGGAGACAGGGGCAAAGTCGGTGTTACTCCGGGTATTCGAGGCAGTTGTCCGGAGGGAGGCTTACATAACTGGCACTCGGAGTGCTTATCTGTGTTCGCTCAGGCAGTATGTATAATAAAATTGGATCGATACAGAGAAGATTAGCATGGCCTCCGCGCAGGAATGACACGCAAATTCGTGAAGCGTTCCATATTTTCTATAATTTTTTTTTAAATAAATAAAAAACACACACAAAAAATCCCAAGAGTTTTTTGTAGATTTTTTGGCCATTGCGAACTTACAACTTTCCTTTATTACCCTCCAGGAAGCTGAGAAATGTACATTTAAATTTCATGTGGACAACCTTGCCTCCAAGTTGCGACAGAAAATTGGCGTCCTATACAGGACCAGAACCAGCTTTCCTTTGATTAGTGGGAAGAGAGTTGTTGAGGCAGTTTTCTTAATATGAATTAGAACACACACCAGCATAAAGTCCTTTGCACGCATTTTGTGCCCATTTGGTAAACAACTCAAACATGTAAATCTGACACAAGTCTGACGCAGTTATTATGTAATATGAAGAGTGAAGAGGACAGGACCTAGACTCGAACCATGTGGCACACCGTTACCAATTATTTTGATAAAAAATGTATAGTAATGTTGATTGAGCATAACCCAACTTTACACACTGTTTACACACTTGATTGGGAGGAGACAGGGGCAAAGTCGGTGTTACTCCGGGTATTAGAGGCAGTTGTCCGGAGGGAGGCTTACATAACTGGCACTCGGAGTGATTATCTGTGTTCGCTCAGGCAACACGTATAATAAAATTGGATCGATACAGAGAAGATTAGCATGGCCTCCGCGCAGGAATGACACGCAAATTCGTGAAGCGTTCCATATTTTCTATAATTTTTTTTTTAAATAAATAAAAAACAAACACAAAAAAAATCCCAAGAGTTTTTTGTAGATTTTTTGGCCATTGCGAACTTACAACTTTCCTTTATTACCCTCCAGGAAGCTGAGAAATGTACATTTAAATTCCATGTGGACAACCTTGCCTCCAAATTGCGACAGAAAATTGGCGTCCTATACAGGACCAGAACCAGCTTTCCTTTGATTAGTGGGAAGAGAGTTGTTGAGGCAGTTTTCTTAATATGAATTAGAACACACACCAGCATAAAGTCCTTTGCACGCATTTTGTGCCCATTTTGGTAAACAACTCAAACATGTAAATCTGACACAAGTCTGACGCAGTTATTATGTAATATGAAGAGTGAAGAGGACAGGACCTAGACTCGAACCATGTGGCACACCGTTACCAATTATTTTGATAAAAAATGTATAGTAATGTTGATTGAGCATAACCCAACTTTACACACTGTTTACACACTTGATTGGGAGGAGACAGGGGCAAAGTCGGTGTTACTCCGGGTATTAGAGGCAGTTGTCCAGAGGGAGGCTTACATAACTGGCACTCGGAGTGCTTATCTGTGTTCGCTCAGGCAATATGTATAATAAAATTGGATCGATACAGAGAAGATTAGCATGGCCTCCGCGCAGGAATGACACGCAAATTCGTGAAGCGTTCCATATTTTCTATAATTTATTTTTTCTAAAAAAAAATAAAAAAAACATAAAAAAAAAAATATTCAACACGTTTTTTGTAGATTTTTTGGCCATTGCGAACTTACAACTTTCCTTTATTACCCTCCAGGAAGCTGAGAAATGTACATTTAAATTCCATGTGGACAACCTTGCCTCCAAGTTGCGACAGAAAATTGGCGTCCTATACAGGACCAGAACCAGCTTTCCTTTGATTAGTGGGAAGAGAGTTGTTGAGGCAGTTTTCTTAATATGAATTAGAACACACACCAGCATAAAGTCCTTTGCACGCATTTTGTGCCCATTTGGTAAACAACTCAAACATGTAAATCTGACACAAGTCTGACGCAGTTATTATGTAATATGAAGAGTGAAGAGGACAGGACCTAGACTCGAACCATGTGGCACACCGTTACCAATTATTTTGATAAAAAATTTATAGTAATGTTGATTGAGCATAACCCAACTTTACACACTGTTTACACACTTGATTGGGAGGAGACAGGGGCAAAGTCGGTGTTACTCCGGGTATTAGAGGCAGTTGTCCGGAGGGAGGCTTACATAACTGGCACTCGGAGTGATTATCTGTGTTCGCTCAGGCAACACGTATAATAAAATTGGATCGATACAGAGAAGATTAGCATGGCCTCCGCGCAGGAATGACACGCAAATTCGTGAAGCGTTCCATATTTTCTATAATTTATTTTTTCTAAAAAAAAATTTAAAAAACATTAAAAAAAAAATATTCAACACGTTTTTTGTAGATTTTTTGGCCATTGCGAACTTACAACTTTCCTTTATTACCCTCCAGGAAGCTGAGAAATGTACATTTAAATTCCATGTGGACAACCTTGCCTCCAAGTTGCGACAGAAAATTGGCGTCCTATACAGGACCAGAACCAGCTTTCCTTTGATTAGTGGGAAGAGAGTTGTTGAGGCAGTTTTCTTAATATGAATTAGAACACACACCAGCATAAAGTCCTTTGCACGCATTTTGTGCCCATTTTGGTAAACAACTCAAACATGTAAATCTGAGGCAAGTCTGACGCAGTTATTATGTAATATGAAGAGTGAAGAGGACAGGACCTAGACTCGAACCATGTGGCACACCGTTACCAATTATTTTGATAAAAAATTGATAGAAATGTTGATTGAGCATAACCCAACTTTACACACTGTTTACACACTTGATTGGGAGGAGACAGGGGCAAAGTCGGTGTTACTCCGGGTATTCGAGGCAGTTGTCCGGAGGGAGGCTTACATAACTGGCACTCGGAGTGATTATCTGTGTTCGCTCAGGCAGCACGTATAATAAAATTGGATAGATACAGAGAAGATTAGCATGGCCTCCGCGCAGGAATGACACGCAAATTCGTGAAGTGTTCCATATTTTCTATAATTTATTTTTTCTAAAAAATTTATAAAAAACACACAAAAAAAAATCCCAAGAGTTTTTTGTAGATTTTTTCGCCATTGCAAACTTACAACTTTCCTTTATTACCCTCCAGGAAGCTGAGAAATGTACATTTAAATTCCATGTGGACAACCTTGCCTCCAAGTTGCGACAGAAAATTGGCGTCCTATACAGGACCAGAACCAGCTTTCCTTTGATTAGTGGGAAGAGAGTTGTTGAGGCAGTTTTCTTAATGTGAATTAGAACACACACCAGCATAAAGTCCTTTGCACGCATTTTGTGCCCATTTTGGTAAACAACTCAAACATGTAAATCTGACGCAAGTCTGACGCAGTTATTATGTAATATGAAGAGTGAATAGGACAGGACCTAGACTCGAACCCTGTGGCACACCGTTACCAATTATTTTGATAAAAAATTTATAGAAATGTTGATTGAGCATAACCCAACTTTACACACTGTTTACACACTTGATTGGGAGGAGACAGGGGCAAAGTCGGTGTTACTCCGGGTATTCGAGGCAGTTGTCCGGAGGGAGGCTTACATAACTGGCACTCGGAGTGATTATCTGTGTTCGCTCAGGCAGCACGTATAATAAAATTGGATAGATACAGAGAAGATTGCCATGCTAATCTTCTCTGTATCTATCCAATTTTATTATACGTGCTGCCTGAGCGAACACAGATAATCACTCCGAGTGCCAGTTATGTAAGCCTCCCTCCGGACAACTGCCTCGAATACCCGGAGTAACACCGACTTTGCCCCTGTCTCCTCCCAATCAAGTGTGTAAACAGTGTGTAAAGTTGGGTTATGCTCAATCAACATTTCTATCAATTTTTTATCAAAATAATTGGTAACGGTGTGCCACATGGTTCGAGTCTAGGTCCTGTCCTCTTCACTCTTCATATTACATAATAACTGCGTCAGACTTGCCTCAGATTTACATGTTTGAGTTGTTTACCAAAATGGGCACAAAATGCGTGCAAAGGACTTTATGCTGGTGTGTGTTCTAATTCATATTAAGAAAACTGCCTCAACAACTCTCTTCCCACTAATCAAAGGAAAGCTGGTTCTGGTCCTGTATAGGATGCCAATTTTCTGTCGCAACTTGGAGGCAAGGTTGTCCACATGGAATTTAAATGTACATTTCTCAGCTTCCTGGAGGGTAATAAAGGAAAGTTGTAAGTTTGCAATGGCGAAAAAATCTACAAAAAACTCTTGGGATTTTTTTTTGTGTGTTTTTTATAAATTTTTTAGAAAAAATAAATTATAGAAAATATGGAACACTTCACGAATTTGCGTGTCATTCCTGCGCGGAGGCCATGCTAATCTTCTCTGTATCGATCCAATTTTATTATACGTGTTGCCTGAGCGAACACAGATAATCACTCCGAGTGCCAGTTATGTAAGCCTCCCTCCGGACAACTGCCTCTAATACCCGGAGTAACACCGACTTTGCCCCTGTCTCCTCCCAATCAAGTGTGTAAACAGTGTGTAAAGTTGGGTTATGCTCAATCAACATTTCTATAAATTTTTTATCAAAATAATTGGTAACGGTGTGCCACAGGGTTCGAGTCTAGGTCCTGTCCTCTTCACTCTTCATATTACATAATAACTGTGTCAGACTTGCGTCAGATTTACATGTTTGAGTTGTTTACCAAAATGGGCACAAAATGCGTGCAAAGAACTTTATGCTGGTGTGTGTTCTAATTCATATTAAGAAAACTGCCTCAACAACTCTCTTCCCACTAATCAAAGGAAAGCTGGTTCTGGTCCTGTATAGGACGCCAATTTTCTGTCGCAACTTGGAGGCAAGGTTGTCCACATGGAATTTAAATGTACATTTCTCAGCTTCCTGGAGGGTAATAAAGGAAAGTTGTAAGTTTGCAATGGCCAAAAAATCTACAAAAAACTCTTGGGATTTTTTTTTGTGTGTTTTTTATTTATTTTTTAGAAAAAATAAATTATAGAAAATATGGAACGCTTCACGAATTTGCGTGTCATTCCTGCGCGGAGGCCATGCTAATCTTCTCTGTATCAATCCAATTTTATTATACGTGTTGCCTGAGCGAACACAGATAATCACTCCGAGTGCCAGTTATGTAAGCCTCCCTCCGGAAAACTGCCTCTAATACCCGGAGTAACACCGACTTTGCCCCTGTCTCCTCCCAATCAAGTGTGTAAACAGTGTGTAAAGTTGGGTTATGCTCAATCAACATTTCTATAAATTTTTTATCAAAATAATTGGTAACGGTGTGCCACAGGGTTCGAGTCTAGGTCCTGTCCTATTCACTCTTCATATTACATAATAACTGCGTCAGACTTGCGTCAGATTTACATGTTTGAGTTGTTTACCAAAATGGGCACAAAATGCGTGCAAAGGACTTTATGCTGGTGTGTGTTCTAATTCACATTAAGAAAACTGCCTCAACAACTCTCTTCCCACTAATCAAAGGAAAGCTGGTTCTGGTCCTGTATAGGACGCCAATTTTCTGTCGCAACTTGGAGGCAAGGTTGTCCACATGGAATTTAAATGTACATTTCTCAGCTTCCTGGAGGGTAATAAAGGAAAGTTGTAAGTTTGCAATGGCCAAAAAATCTACAAAAAACTCTTGGGATTTTTTTTTGTGTGTTTTTTATTTATTTTTTAGAAAAAATAAATTATAGAAAATATGGAACGCTTCACGAATTTGCGTGTCATTCCTGCGCGGAGGCCATGCTAATCTTCTCTGTATCAATCCAATTTTATTATACGTGTTGCCTGAGCGAACACAGATAATCACTCCGAGTGCCAGTTATGTAAGCCTCCCTCCGGACAACTGCCTCTAATACCCGGAGTAACACCGACTTTGCCCCTGTCTCCTCCCAATCAAGTGTGTAAACAGTGTGTAAAGTTGGGTTATGCTCAATCAACATTACTATAAATTTTTTATCAAAATAATTGGTAACGGTGTGCCACATGGTTCGAGTCTAGGTCCTGTCCTCTTCACTCTTCATATTACATAATAACTGCGTCAGACTTGTGTCAGATTTACATGTTTGAGTTGTTTACCAAATGGGCACAAAATGCGTGCAAAGGACTTTATGCTGGTGTGTGTTCTAATTCATATTAAGAAAACTGCCTCAACAACTCTCTTCCCACTAATCAAAGGAAAGCTGGTTCTGGTCCTGTATAGGACGCCAATTTTCTGTCGCAACTTGGAGGCAAGGTTGTCCACATGGAATTTAAATGTACATTTCTCAGCTTCCTGGAGGGTAATAAAGGAAAGTTGTAAGTTTGCAATGGCGAAAAAATCTACAAAAAACTCTTGGGATTTTTTTTTGTGTTTTTTATAAATTTTTTAGAAAAAATAAATTATAGAAAATATGGAACACTTCACGAATTTGCGTGTCATTCCTGCGCGGAGGCCATGCTAATCTTCTCTGTATCTATCCAATTTTATTATACGTGCTGCCTGAGCGAACACAGATAATCACTCCGAGTGCCAGTTATGTAAGCCTCCCTCCGGACAACTGCCTCGAATACCCGGAGTAACACCGACTTTGCCCCTGTCTCCTCCCAATCAAGTGTGTAAACAGTGTGTAAAGTTGGGTTATGCTCAATCAACATTTCTATCAATTTTTTATCAAAATAATTGGTAACGGTGTGCCACATGGTTCGAGTCTAGGTCCTGTCCTCTTCACTCTTCATATTACATAATAACTGCGTCAGACTTGCCTCAGATTTACATGTTTGAGTTGTTTACCAAAATGGGCACAAAATGCGTGCAAAGGACTTTATGCTGGTGTGTGTTCTAATTCACATTAAGAAAACTGCCTCAACAACTCTCTTCCCACTAATCAAAGGAAAGCTGGTTCTGGTCCTGTATAGGACGCCAATTTTCTGTCGCAACTTGGAGGCAAGGTTGTCCACATGGAATTTAAATGTACATTTCTCAGCTTCCTGGAGGGTAATAAAGGAAAGTTGTAAGTTTGCAATGGCGAAAAA
Organism: Notolepis coatsorum; assembly: GCF_963971535.1. Lineage (NCBI taxonomy): Eukaryota > Metazoa > Chordata > Actinopteri > Aulopiformes > Paralepididae > Notolepis > Notolepis coatsorum. The sequence continues at coordinate 85,107,858 of NC_140173.1, forward strand.
ATCTACAAAAAACTCTTGGGATTTTTTTTTGTGTTTTTTATAAATTTTTTAGAAAAAATAAATTATAGAAAATATGGAACGCTTCACGAATTTGCGTGTCATTCCTGCGCGGAGGCCATGCTAATCTTCTCTGTATCTATCCAATTTTATTATACGTGCTGCCTGAGCGAACACAGATAATCACTCCGAGTGCCAGTTATGTAAGCCTCCCTCCGGACAACTGCCTCGAATACCCGGAGTAACACCGACTTTGCCCCTGTCTCCTCCCAATCAAGTGTGTAAACAGTGTGTAAAGTTGGGTTATGCTCAATCAACATTTCTATCAATTTTTTATCAAAATAATTGGTAACGGTGTGCCACATGGTTCGAGTCTAGGTCCTGTCCTCTTCACTCTTCATATTACATAATAACTGCGTCAGACTTGCCTCAGATTTACATGTTTGAGTTGTTTACCAAAATGGGCACAAAATGCGTGCAAAGGACTTTATGCTGGTGTGTGTTCTAATTCATATTAAGAAAACTGCCTCAACAACTCTCTTCCCACTAATCAAAGGAAAGCTGGTTCTGGTCCTGTATAGGATGCCAATTTTCTGTCGCAACTTGGAGGCAAGGTTGTCCACATGGAATTTAAATGTACATTTCTCAGCTTCCTGGAGGGTAATAAAGGAAAGTTGTAAGTTTGCAATGGCGAAAAAATCTACAAAAAACTCTTGGGATTTTTTTTTGTGTGTTTTTTATAAATTTTTTAGAAAAAATAAATTATAGAAAATATGGAACACTTCACGAATTTGCGTGTCATTCCTGCGCGGAGGCCATGCTAATCTTCTCTGTATCTATCCAATTTTATTATACGTGTTGCCTGAGCGAACACAGATAATCACTCCGAGTGCCAGTTATGTAAGCCTCCCTCCGGACAACTGCCTCTAATACCCGGAGTAACACCGACTTTGCCCCTGTCTCCTCCCAATCAAGTGTGTAAACAGTGTGTAAAGTTGGGTTATGCTCAATCAACATTTCTATAAATTTTTTATCAAAATAATTGGTAACGGTGTGCCACAGGGTTCGAGTCTAGGTCCTGTCCTATTCACTCTTCATATTACATAATAACTGCGTCAGACTTGCGTCAGATTTACATGTTTGAGTTGTTTACCAAAATGGGCACAAAATGCGTGCAAAGGACTTTATGCTGGTGTGTGTTCTAATTCACATTAAGAAAACTGCCTCAACAACTCTCTTCCCACTAATCAAAGGAAAGCTGGTTCTGGTCCTGTATAGGACGCCAATTTTCTGTCGCAACTTGGAGGCAAGGTTGTCCACATGGAATTTAAATGTACATTTCTCAGCTTCCTGGAGGGTAATAAAGGAAAGTTGTAAGTTTGCAATAGCCAAAAAATCTACAAAAAACTCTTGGGATTCTTTTTTTGTGTGTTTTTTATTTATTTTTTAGAAAAAATAAATTATAGAAAATATGGAACGCTTCACGAATTTGCGTGTCATTCCTGCGCAGGAATGACACGCAAATTCGTGAAGTGTTCCAAATTTTCTATAATAAATTTTTTCTAAAAAATAAATAAAAAAAAACATGAAAAAAAAAATCCCAAGAGTTTTTTGTAGATTTTTTGGCCATTGCGAACTTACAACTTTCCTTTATTACCCTCCAGGAAGCTGAGAAATGTACATTTAAATTCCATGTGGACAACCTTGCCTCCAAGTTGCGACAGAAAATTGGCGTCCTATACAGGACCAGAACCAGCTTTCCTTTGATTAGTGGGAAGAGAGTTGTTGAGGCAGTTTTCTTAATATGAATTAGAACACACACCAGCATAAAGTCCTTTGCACGCATTTTGTGCCCATTTTGGTAAACAACTCAAACATGTAAATCTGACGCAAGTCTGACGCAGTTATTATGTAATATGAAGAGTGAAGAGGACAGGACCTAGGTGTGTCCTGCTGCCGGGGTCACGGTGCTGCACTGTAACGGTCCTGAAGAGGTGTGTCCTGCTGCCGGGGTCATGGTGCTGCACTGTAACGGTCCTGAAGAGGTGTGTCCTGCTGCCGGGGTCATGGGGCTGCACTGTAACGGTCCCCTGAAGAGGTGTGTCCTGCTGCCGGGGTCATGGTGCTGCACTGTAACGGTCCCCTGAAGAGGTGTGTCCTGCTGCCGGGGTCACGGTGCTGCACTGTAACGGTCCCCTGAAGAGGCGTGTCCTGCTGCCGGGGTCAGGGGGCTGCACTGTAACGGTCCCCTGAAGAGGCGTGTCCTGCTGCCGGGGTCAGGGGGCTGCACTGTAACGGTCCCCTGAGGAGGCGTGTCCTGCTGCCGGGGTCAGGGGGCTGCACTGTAACGGTCCCCTGAAGAGGCGTGTCCTGCTGCCGGGGTCATGGTGCTGCACTGTAACGGTCCCCTGAGGAGGCGTGTCCTGCTGCCGGGGTCACGGTGCTGCACTGTAACGGTCCCCTGAAGAGGCGTGTCCTGCTGCCGGGGTCATGGTGCTGCACTGTAACGGTCCCCTGAAGAGGCGTGTCCTGCTGCCGGGGTCATGGTGCTGCACTGTAACGGTCCCCTGAAGAGGTGTGTCGTGCTGCCGGGGTCATGGTGCTGCACTGTAACGGTCCCCTGAAGAGGTGTGTCCTGCTGCCGGGGTCATGGTGCTGCACTGTAACGGTCCTGAAGAGGCGTGTCCTGCTGCAGGGGTCAGGGGGCTGCACTATAACGGTCCCCTGAGGAGGCGTGTCCTGCTGCCGGGGTCACGGTGCTGCACTGTAACGGAAGAGGCGTGTCCTGCTGCCGGGGTCAGGGGGCTGCACTGTAACGGTCCCCTGAAGAGGCGTGTCCTGCTGCCGGGGTCACGGTGCTGCACTGTAACGGAAGAGGCGTGTCCTGCTGCCGGGGTCAGGGGGCTGCACTGTAACGGTCCCCTGAAGAGGCGTGTCCTGCTGCCGGGGTCAGGGGGCTGCACTGTAACGGTCCCCTGAAGAGGTGTGTCCTGCTGCTGCCGGGGTCACGGTGCTGCACTGTAACGGTCCCCTGAAGAGGCGTGTCCTGCTGCCGGGGTCACTGTGCTGCACTGTAACGGTCCTGAAGAGGTGTGTCCTGCTGCCGGGGTCACGGTGCTGCACTGTAACGGTTCCCTGAAGAGGCGTGTCCTGCTGCCGGGGTCACGGTGCTGCACTGTAACGGTCCCCTGAAGAGGCGTGTCCTGCTGCCGGGGTCATGGTGCTGCACTGTAACGGTCCCCTGAAGAGGCGTGTCCTGCTGCCGGGGTCATGGTGCTGCACTGTAACGGTCCCCTGAAAAGGCGTGTCCTGCTGCCGGGGTCACGGTGCTGCACTGTAACGGTCCCCTGAAGAGGTGTGTCCTGCTGCCGGGGTCACGGTGCTGCACTGTAACGGTCCCCTGAAGAGGTGTGTCCTGCTGCCGGGGTCATGGTGCTGCACTGTAACGGTCCCCTGAAGAGGTGTGTCCTGCTGCCGGGGTCATGGTGCTGCACTGTAACGGTCCCCTGAAGAGGCGTGTCCTGCTGCCGGGGTCATGGTGCTGCACTGTAACGGTCCCCTGAAGAGGCGTGTCCTGCTGCCGGGGTCATGGTGCTGCACTGTAACGGTCCCCTGAGGAGGCGTGTCCTGCTGCCGGGGTCAGGGGGCTGCACTGTAACGGTCCCCTGAAGAGGCGTGTCCTGCTGCCGGGGTCACGGTGCTGCACTGTAACGGTCCCCTGAAGAGGCGTGTCCTGCTGCCGGGGTCACAGTGCTGCACTGTAACGGTCCCCTGAAGAGGCGTGTCCTGCTGCCGGGGTCACGGTGCTGCACTGTAACGGTCCCCTGAAGAGGCGTGTCCTGCTGCCGGGGTCACGGTGCTGCACTGTAACGGTCCCCTGAAGAGGTGTGTCCTGCTGCCGGGGTCATGGTGCTGCACTGTAACGGTCCCCTGAAAAGGCGTGTCCTGCTGCCGGGGTCACGGTGCTGCACTGTAACGGTCCCCTGAGGAGGCGTGTCCTGCTGCCGGGGTCAGGGGGCTGCACTGTAACGGTCCTGAAGAGGCGTGTCCTGCTGCCGGGGTCAGGGGGCTGCACTGTAACGGTCCCCTGAAGAGGCGTGTCCTGCTGCTGCCGGGGTCAGGGGGCTGCACTGTAACGGTCCCCTGAAGAGGCGTGTCCTGCTGCCGGGGTCACGGTGCTGCACTGTAACGGTCCCCTGAAGAGGCGTGTCCTGCTGCCGGGGTCAGGGGGCTGCACTGTAACGGTCCCCTGAAGAGGTGTGTCCTGCTGCCGGGGTCATGGTGCTGCACTGTAACGGTCCCCTGAAGAGGCGTGTCCTGCTGCCGTGGTCATGGTGCTGCACTGTAACGGTCCCCTGAAGAGGTGTGTCCTGCTGCCGGGGTCACGGTGCTGCACTGTAACGGTCCCCTGAAGAGGCGTGTCCTGCTGCCGGGGTCATGGTGCTGCACTGTAACGGTCCCCTGAAGAGGTGTGTCCTGCTGCCGGGGTCATGGTGCTGCACTGTAACGGTCCCCTGAAGAGGCGTGTCCTGCTGCCGGGGTCAGGGGGCTGCACTGTAACGGTCCCCTGAAGAGGCGTGTCCTGCTGCCGGGGTCATGGTGCTGCACTGTAACGGTCCCCTGAAGAGGTGTGTCCTGCTGCCGGGGTCACGGTGCTGCACTGTAACGGTCCCCTGAGGAGGCGTGTCCTGCTGCCGGGGTCACGGTGCTGCACTGTAAGAATCAAGAATCAAGAGGTTTATTTGTCACATACATACAGTGAAATGCGGGTGGTCATGCCTGCATCGATTGTGCAATAATACAATCATAAAGTAGACATAGGAAAGAAGAAAACAGGTAATAAGAGACATAATAATAATAATAATAATAATAATAATAATAATAATAATAATAATAATAATAATAATAATAATAATAATAATAATAATAATAATAATAATAATAATACTAATAATAATAATAATATTAATATTAATAATGCATTTTATTTATAAGGTGCCTTTCAAGGCACTCAAGGTTGTGCATGTGCATGAAAGAATTTGACATGCTAAATTCCTGAGAAGGCACTGTACTAAACTATACTATACTATACAACCATCTGTTCTTTCCTTAAAGTGACTTTTATATTCATCCTTCCTTTAACACATTGGGCGCCGGGGGTTGTGCCCAACAAAGTACCCTCTCTGCCACCGTTGAAAGATGGAGATGTTTACCTTCTTTGCAGGGCTATTACTTTTTAAATTGTATTGCTATATTGACATTACTATGGCCCATTCAACATCGATTATCTATCGTTCAGGATGTGGGAACGTTATATTTTTTCATTCATACATTGTTGTGTTAATAGCGTCGAGAATATAAGTATGTTTTTAATCTTTTCTGCTGTAATTCCAAAAACAGTAGTTATAGGCCCTGAAGCATATGACAGATTATCGATTGGCGTTTCTTTCCTATACACGCTATATAAAAAAATTCAAATGTATATGATCGGTAGGCCTATACATTATGTTTCATCATGCGTGAAGGAAAGGGGGGGGGGGGGGGGTCGTTTATAATGCCTTGATCGTCAGTAACGGCTTTATTTAGTATGGGTTGATATATTGATCAGATGGTTTGCAGTGAAATGAATAAACAATCAGGCTGAAAATAACGTTACTGTCCTCTTACCGTGCGCCGATGAGACTGGAGGAAAAAGATCCCAATTATTTGACGCCGATCTCCTAGATCCATTTCCGGTTTGTATGGCGCAATAAACGCCGAAATCATATAGATTATTACGTTTAGAAAGCGATCCAAATGCACTATAGTGTTTGTCTGGATCCACATAACAAGATATCACTGCCGGAGGGATTTCCTCGACGCACCGATCGGCACTTCCGGTTTTGGCGAGAGTGTAACTCGCCCGACCACCCACCAGGCGGCGGTATTGAGGCGTTGCAATCTCATACAGGGTCCCACTGCAGTCCGGAGGTTGGCTGGTTCTTGGCGTTCAACGCATGGCGGGCAAAATGAGTTAAAGTGGCTTTTCCATATTTAAAAAAATAAATAATAGTAAAATATTTTAAAGTATTATGTAAAATAGTAAAATAGTAACGTTCCACTGAAGAGTTGTGTCCTGCTGCCGGGGTCATGGTGCACGTACAGTATTTGTGTTGTTGCAGAGAGTGGGGTTTTTGTTTGATGTTTCGCCGATAGCAACGCTACTCTCCCCTTGAAGGCAAAATGTCTCTGTTGAAACAAAGAACTGGCCAAACTACCAACCCACAGCGAGGTGAAAGCCAATGATGTGGCAGATGTTTTGGGGTGGCCCATCAGATTATAGGGGGGACACTGGCCACCCCTTTAAAACCTTTCACTGCCGCACCAACAAACGGTTAACCTTTTCACTGTGACAATTCACAGAAGGTTAACTGTTGTGAAGGATCAGATTAAACCGAATATATATATTTATTTATGGATATATATTTAATAGTATTTGTATATCGTTTGATATCCCTTGTATATTCCTTGTACATATACACTGAATATCCCTTTAGTCTACTAACAGCCCATAATAGTTTCATTCTCTCATTGGACAAGAACTTGGCGCCAGCAGCCAAGCCCCTTGGTTCAAGTTCAATCGTGCCGACGAACATGTCGTTACTAGCCCCGGTTCCGCGTAGGAATACGTCTGCCGAAATACGAATGGTACTATTTGTTCACAGCGCATATATATATGGCGCAAGTAAAGTAGAACTTTCTTTTAGTCCTTTAGTCCATTAGTTCTTTACCCTCCAACCTAGTGGCAAGACGTTGAGCCTCACCCACGAGACACGTGTGGTGCAGTATGGTCAACTTGGCCTCAGAATGGCATTGAGACATCGTGTGGATTAATAATTGAATTGTCATCGTTTGGCACTATACCGTCGAGTGGGACGTATTTCTATTAAGTTAATAATAGTCTATTATGTATGGTGCATCGTTCGGTTAGAGTTATAAAGTGAGCAGTACCCCCATCGTTCCTCGCGTTATCTAGAGTCTTAACCAGGCTGGGCAGACCACGTGTGGTGCTTTCATCCGAGGAGTTCTGGGCCAGGACGAGTGGACCTGCACATTGGATTACTTTACCCGGACGACGGCGAGCCCTACACGGCTTGGATTATCTACTTGCTTTGGGTGCTTTGATTATGCCATGGATAACAGCCAACACTGGTAAGTGTTGGAACTACCCCCCGAGAGGAGTCCAGGTGAGACAGCGCTCTACCCCGAGTGAGGTCGCCTCACGTCTCTTCGTTGTGGACCGGCAGCTACCGTCTACAAGAGGGCCCAGCTGTATTCATCTGTGGACCGAGGTTCTGTGGGCACCGTGTTCAGCACTCTGAATTCTCCCAAGAAATCGTTGGCCAGATGGGATATCGCCGGCGGCTCTCCTAACCCCCCCCTCCTCTACTGACCACAACACACAACCCAGCTGACGTCATCACCCGGGGAATGTCCCTAGATGACCTCACCCGTCGCAACATCTACAGTGACGGACCCGAGTTCCTCAAGCTCCCGGAAGAAGAGTGGCCTACGCCCACCCCACGGGAAGCGAGTAAAGAGGAGGCTGAGAACAAGAAACCTATGTTCTGTGGACTGAGCACAGTCGCCTCCACAGACCCCAACATAGATGATTGCATTACCCTACAGAGTGCGCAGCTAAAGACATTCCTGTGGCACCACCCAGAGATTCAGTCCACTGCCGACATTTCAGCAGCTGACTACGAAGAAGCAGAACTTCTTCTACTACAACGAGCCCAGAGAGACTCGTTCCCCGATGAGCTAGACTGTCTACAGGGAGGAAAGCCCGTCCCATCAGACAGCAGATTGCTCCACCTGGCACCCGAGAGTGACGCCCATAATCTCATCAGAGTGGGTGGTCGTCTGCGGAGAGCCCCCGATCTACCGGATGACGTTAAGTACCCGATAGTCTTGAACAGCCGACACAAGGTCACAGAGCTGATCATAAAGAAATACGACGAGGATGTACACCACGCAGGAGCAGAGAGAGTCTTCGCGGAGATCAGACGTCGCTATTGGATACTTCAAGGAAGAGAAGCAGTGCGACGCTTCCAGCGAACCTGTCTAGACTGCCGAAAGTGGCGCGCGCAGCCCAGTATACCCCGGATGGCTGACCAACCTCCCTGTCGCCTCCGACTCGGCGACAAGCCATTCCACTCCACAGGCATGGACTGTTTTGGCCCGTTGTACATAAAGAAAGGAAGAGGAACCGAGAAGCGGTGGGGTATTGTATTCAAATGCATGACCACCAGAGCGATACATATCGAACTCCTTCCGACCATGAGCACAGACTCATTCCTTATGGCCTTCCGAAGATTCACATCACTGAAAGGAAAACCGTCTACATTGTTGTCTGATCACGGGACAAACTTCAAAGGCGGAGAAAGAGAGCTGAGAGAGAGCTTCCAAGCTATGGGCCCAGAACTTAAGACCCACCTCGCTCCATCCCAGATTGACTTCCAGTTTAATCCCCCGAACGCACCCCACTTCGGTGGAACCTGGGAACGAGAAGTACGTTCTATAAAGACAGCCCTGTACGCCGTGCTTGGGGCCCAGACTGTAGCGGAAGAAGTCCTAATGACAGTCCTCACGGAGATCGAGGGAGTATTGAACTCCAAGCCCCTCGGCTACGTCTCCAGTGATATAGCAGATGTCGACCCAGTCACCCCCAACACACTCTTGATGGGGCGGCTGGACCCTGCGCTACCCCAGACAATGTACAGGCCTGAAGAAGCGAACGGCCGAAGAATGTGGAGGTACAGTCAAGTACTAGCTGACAAGTTTTGGAACAGCTTTCTACTCCACTACCTACCGTCTCTACAGACCCGCCAGAAGTGGGTAAAAGAGAGAGACAATTTGACAGAAGGAACAGTCGTCATGATTATCGACCAGTCACTACCCAGAGCTATGTGGCCGGTTGGCCGCGTAAGCAAAGTGATCACCGGTGCCGATGGCAAGGTCCGAGCAGCTGAAGTGCTCGTCCAAGGGCGAACTTACACACGACCCGTGGCGAGGCTAATAGAACTGCCCAGACTCCCAGACACTATCGATGACGACCATGACCCCACGACTTTGTGAGTTGACTGACCCTTACAGCGGACCTTAAGTGGTAGACAGTGCGGTTAATCTGTCTCTGCTTAGCTAATTAGGTGGGACTAATTAGGGGGCGGCTGTTGTGAAGGATCAGATTAAACCGAATATATATATTTATTTATGGATATATATTTAATAGTATTTGTATATCGTTTGATATCCCTTGTATATTCCTTGTACATATACACTGAATATCCCTTTAGTCTACTAACAGCCCATAATAGTTTCATTCTCTCATTGGACAAGAACTGGGCGCCAGCAGCCAAGCCCCTTGGTTCAAGTTCAATCGTGCCGACGAACATGTCGTTACTAGCCCCGGTTCCGCGTAGGAATACGTCTGCCGAAATACGAATGGTACTATTTGTTCACAGCGCATATATATATGGCGCAAGTAAAGTAGAACTTTCTTTTAGTCCTTTAGTCCATTCGTTCTTTACCCTCCAACCTAGTGGCAAGACGTTGAGCCTCACCCACGAGACACGTGTGGTGCAGTATGGTCAACTTGGCCTCAGAATGGCATTGAGACATCGTGTGGATTAATAATTGAATTGTCATAGTTTGGCACTATACCGTCGAGTGGGACGTATTTCTATTAAGTTAATAATAGTCTATTATGTATGGTGCATCGTTCGGTTAGAGTTATAAAGTGAGCAGTACCCCCATCGTTCCTCGCGTTATCTAGAGTCTTAACCAGGCTGGGCAGACCACGTGTGGTGCTTTCATCCGAGGAGTTCTGGGCCAGGACGAGTGGACCTGCACATTGGATTACTTTACCCGGACGACGGCGAGCCCTACACGGCTTGGATTATCTACTTGCTTTGGGTGCTTTGATTATGCCATGGATAACAGCCAACACTGGTAAGTGTTGGAACTACCCCCCGAGAGGAGTCCAGGTGAGACGGCGCTCTACCCCGAGTGAGGTCGCCTCACGTCTCTTCGTTGTGGACCGGCAGCTACCGTCTACAAGAGGGCCCAGCTGTATTCATCTGTGGACCGAGGTTCTGTGGGCACCGTGTTCAGCACTCTGAATTCTCCCAAGAAATCGTTGGCCAGATGGGATATCGCCGGCGGCTCTCCTAACCCCCCCCTCCTCTACTGACTTACAACCAGCAGGACCCCCTTTTAGTATATCCAGCTATAATCATTTAAGTACCATCGCTATAGTTCCCTAAAGAACCAGGTTGCATACTTGCTCCCTGCGTAACCAGAGATTGGACATTCAATGTTGATTTGCCTACGAATACTCATTTGCCTTACAAGTGCATTCAAATCATAAATGTCATTAAGTGAACGTTGTATATACCCTTTGCTATATAAAATATTCGATTTATACATTTGTGTGGACTTCGTTTCATGGTGGGAAAGTGTTCATCATATCTATATCATGTACTGTGTGGCCAGTAGTTAAAGTACATAATCGGTAGTGGTTTAATGATACCATACTTATCAATACAGTCAGGGAATTGTACCCCTCAGTTACATTAACCCTTTCACTGCCACACAACAGCCGGCGACCGTCGGTTGTGTGATAGTAAAGGGTTAACCTTCTGTCGTGTGGCAGTGAAAGGGTTAAAACCGTACATGCAGAGTACTACTCAGTGATATGCTAGTGTTAAAATAAAATATAAATCATCACTCTCCTGTCACTAGAAGTTAAAGTACAGACAGATGCAATTTCTGTGACTTCTGTGTCAAATTGTACCGTAAATTGGAACGGGAGTCATCGCCCAAAGGGGGCCGAGGTGCCAATTGGTTCAGCATGCAGCTATCAGCTTGTCACGGTGAGGGACATACAGCCTCTATTGGCAGCCATGCTCTCTTAACAAAGTATATCACCTTAGGGCATTGACTCAATTCTTCTCTTTCTGCAATCCCCTGCATCAACCAAAAAAGGTATATGCAGCTATCAGCTTGTTATGACGAGGGACCTGCAGGCCCCTGGCAGCCATCTGCTCTTAGCAGTGTGTCCCCAGCCAAGGCCAGATTAAGAATTCAGAGACCTCTGGGCCAGACTCTTGTGGAGGCCCCCACACACACATACACGTGCACGCACGCACAGTGGCGTTTTTATATGTAAAACATTGGTGGGGCAGCCACTAACCAAGGCTACATACCAGGCAAACTACAGTAATCAAAATGACAGTAATCGTTTCTCACCACATATCAGGCATAGGCTACAGGTAAGCCTGCATTGTTAGTCGTGAAAGCAAATGAATCTGTCCACGCTGAATTAAACCCTCTATTTTCCTCAGACTTTCCTTTTTTTGGATTTATCCATGGTTAGCTTACTGGGGGGTCGGAAACTCAAGATTAGCCACTTGCAGATGGCAGGGAGAGGCACGGGGTGTTTTAGTTGATGAAATATTTTTGTTGACTAAATATTTTAGTTGATGAAATATTTTTTCATTTCAGTGTCACAGTATGACATCGATCTCCAAAATAAAAATAAAATAATAATAGGTACCAGTTTCCTCTCTGTGTGTTCAGTAGAAAGCTATCTGGCTGCATGTTAGCCTAGCTTAGCACAATGAATGGAAGCGGACATGGCCGGTTAGCCTAGACATTGTCCAACTAACACCTCTCCCGAAGGCCAACCGGTCAGGACGTGTGTAGTCTTTTACCAACACACTTGCAGTTCCGCGTTCGGGTTCCGCGATCTGATTGGCCAGTGACGTTTCTCTCTGCGCCAATTGCCACGTAGCTGCCCCCTCGCAGGTTCTCATTCAACTACTGTCCAAGTTGCTGTATAACAGCAGCGTGATTATGTTAGCGTAGTAATATCTATACTTTTCAAGAAAACAAATGCTGTATCTTGTCGGTGGAGAACAAAAAGACTGAGCGTGCAGAGGGATGCACAAAAGGAAATACGTCACTTCGGGAGGAAGTGACAACGGTGTCGATTTTAAAATAAAAGACTTAGCTCCCAAAAGTGCAATAAAACAAAACAAAAGCAATGAAATAAAACCAAAGCAATAAAATAAAACGTGAGGGATTATTTGTGGAATACATAACAGTATATTATATATACCTGCTACAGTTACACTGCAACAGGTGATTGCAATCTAGTAAATTATTTAAATGTAAACGGGTGGAGTTAAGCCAGTCAAATTGTAATATATCAGTTCTTATAGTGCAGCTATACGCACTCATGGAATGCCTTTTGTCCAATAATGCACAGTCAGAAATAAATGTTGCATGTAATGTTTTTTGTTACAGCAGACAGGCTTTGGACGTTTAGTGTGTGGTAGGAGCAGATGAGGCTGTGCTGTTGTCATCACCAGCTGATAGCCACAGCGTTTGTTTGGGGTAAGTTAATATCAACATTGCTGTTGCTATAGTGATCTGGGTCAAATAGCTGTTGTCAAAGACAGTGCGTCACATAGGAACGAGGAGAGGGGCGGGCCTGTCATCTACTATGTCGAGATGATAATGATGATGATGATTATTATAATGTGAGTTTTCTTTCGGGTGTGAGTTAGAACAGGACACAGCATGATACGAGCAGACGTGGAGAGAGAGACTAGAGGGTGGTCAATCAGCGCGGCTGCAAGGGATTACCTCATCAAGCGGGTCCTATATCAACTGGCAGAGCCTGTCATCCGGTGTCGCAGTGTTAAACTGCCTTCCCAGGTACGACGTCTCGACCTGAAGCCCTGCTAACCCGCTCTTGTTATTATTCCCTGTTCTAACCTCCCTCTCTTGTGCCCAAGGACTCCGTTCCAGCGTGCCCGTCTGGACCACTGGTGCTGGACTACGGAGTTCCTGCTCTCACCCCTGACACAGCCGGTGTCTACGCTTCCACGCACTGCACACGGAGTGCATCTGCTTCAAGACCATCCTCCCGCACTGCACAAGGAGTGCACCTGTGCTACCCCCCAAGAACATTCATCCCCGTCTGTTGAACATTCCTGCATGTGATTCTTGTCTGCTTGGGGGAAACAATTCAAACACCCTAAACTGCTCCATTCTCTCTCCTCCTGTGTTTGCTATTGGGCTCCGCAAGAACCCCTAACCTCACAATGGTTAATATTTGCCATTTACCGCTGCTAGATCACATTTACCAATAATGTCTGTAAAACCCAGTGTGCACTCAATGAAAATGTGTTTTATGTTCTTCATATAAGATGCGTCTCCAATAATTCATCGTATCAGTTATCTTTTAGTAAACATTGAACAAGGGTCCCACACACCTGAACACCACACAAGGGGTGTTAGGCTCCAAGTATTACAACATTTTCTGACATGATTATGAAGCATTTACCATTGATTATGATGCCTTATGAACAAAAATCCCAGTCAAGTGATTCCAACATTTCCTCAGTAGGTAGGCCGGGGAGTATATCCTGGCGTAAAGGGCAGGGTGTGGGGGTGGGGGGGGGGGGGGGGCTGTCGGCCCTTTTCCAAAGATAGACGGTGTGCGTATTTCACCGCTTCCCAGCCGCCACGTCAAGATGGCCGCGATTCATCACCCCGCCCCGATGACACTCTAAATTGGTTACGTCAGATTAACCTGATGTATCATGGTGCAATTCTGGGGGGGTTTCAAATTGGTTTTGTGCCCCATTATGAGCAATGGGAAGACATTCATCAAGATTGGTTTTTACTTGTCCCCGAGATGGGCTCTGATGCTCTCCTCTTTCCCTTTCCCACCGAGGTGAAGCTAAGGATGTGTTAATTTGTCATGAGTATGTCACGGCTTGTCTCCTGAATAGATCCAAGGCGCTGGAACTGCTCACTCAACCCCTGCGCGGATCTGACCTTGATGCTGAACTCAAAAGATTGGTCCTCATTCTCTAACATCTTCGTAAGTACCTTTGTAAATATCTTGGTAAACATTTTGTACTAACACATTTACAGAAATCCTGAACGCGTGAAACAGACTCCGTAAGTGGCCAAAATCCTCGCAGCTGGGTCCCCATTCACACCTGAATTTGCATACAGACACACCCCACCAGCTCCTTATAAGGTCAAGGAGGTGTGTACAAAACGGTGAGGGCCGTGTGCAAAACAGCAGAGGGTCGGCATTGCATCTGCACCATGTTGACCCATTCGACAGGAAGCGATTTGCGACTGATCTCAAAATGAGATTAGATTCAAATGTATTGTCATTATACAGCACAAGTACAATACAACCATCCAACCAGAGTGCAAATGTAACAGTTGACGTAACAAATTGTATTCATAGGGCCATTGATTTAAGATTAAGTTAAAACTAGCTAGATAAATAAAATTGACATGTGTATTTGAGACGTCTGATAGGCTGGAGACATCTAAAGTCAATGTAACTGGGGTGACTGAAGAAATCATCTAGTAAATTATAATATAAACAAAAGCACAAAAGACGCTGCTAGAACAAGACGCAAATATATTTGCTCATGATGTAAAATACGCTAGTGAGCAGGGGAGGTACTAGTGAGCGACGCATGGAGGACAACCCGTCACTTTCAAACATTCTATCTGCTATTAATAAGATGAACAGCGGCATGCACGAACGATTCGCCAAACTGGAGATATCTTTGTCATTTGTCCAAACCTTATTACACCAAAATGTAGCCCGAGTTACTGAAGCAGAAAAAGGAATCGCCGACCACAGCGTATCCCTCCCCATTATTTATTATTATTGTTATTATAATTATTATTATTTCTTTTACTCCCGGCTACATAATAATTTCCTGCATGGTCAGAGACATGACTTCATTTATTTGTTATTGCCGCCCTATAGCTACATTAAGCGACTAGTATTATTTGATTGGAGTTTGAGCTGAAGCCTAAACAATATGTTTAGTTATACCACCACTCTGTGTATTGCCCAGCAGCTTCACAAAGGTAATGCTTTTTTTTATTTTCTATTCCTTCGTTTGGGGAAGCGGGAGGAAGGGGAGGTGTGGGATGTGTTTATGTGTGTTATTGTGCTCTCTTACATTGTTCGTGATGTCCTATTTCACTCTATAAAGTCCGATTATGATGACTCCTAATATCAACCCTCAGGGGCGAACTGGAACACAAATTCAGCCCGGGACATTCAGACACACCAGCCCACGCACCGGCCCCGAAACCGGCACACACAACGGCCTTTATGAAAAACTCATCCAGTATTAACACATTCGGGACGGGCCACGTATATATCCGTGTTTCTAATCCATGCTTAAGGGACCAACCACGGATATCTCTGTGGCAAGGTTGTTTTGGCTTTTATACCATTTTATCAACCTATTCAAGGTCGCCGAGCTGCACTGCAGATGTACCCTATTCTTTGAATTCGAAAAAGTGCATTACCGGCCATATAGCCTGTTGCACGGAATACGTTTCGGATCGCGGATTTCACTATGCAGTAAGGGAATATATCATCAGCCAATGGACATATCGATCTACCAGATGGCGATCGATAACTGGGAAATGCTCGGGGGCATCCAACCGGCCCACGGTAAGATCTTTTTCACGTAAATTACACGCTGATCAGGCATTGTTTTGATAGCCATCCACTCGATCAATGAATGAGGCTAATGAGGCTAACGCGGTTATTGGTAATCAATAATCAGAAACGACATCCCCCGCCCCCCCCCCCCCACTTTCATGCATTCGTGGTGGACCATCATACCGATCATATGCAGTTTGAGTTTTAGCTTTAGCTTCTGTATAACCGAAATGCCATTGGATATAACGTCAGTAGCTTAGCGGCCTTTATCTCGCCTTCCAGGAAATATCCCAGCCGAAATCCCTTATAACACTTATATTCACAGCGCTATAAAATGAGAACGTATTGCTGATTTTTTTTTCTTTAAGCCATTCTAAAGGCACGGTTTATGGACTCAATTGACAATGAGAATGGACAGATAGCAATACTATAAAGTATAGATTTAGCTCTACAAACAGCCTCACAAACTATGCAAGTCTATTATGAAATGCTGGCCGTCTAGAGTGATATTAGACAGCCCCAAATGGCCGGGAAAGTGTTAAACAACCCAAGGCTGTGGCTAAGGAGTCAACATCAGGGAGACCAAATCTACACCCCGCCCCTAGATGTGCACTCATGCACAGTGCACACACACACACACACACACACACACACACACACACACACACACACACACACACACACACACACACACACACACACACACACACACACATATACCGTTACTTATTGTAATTTTTTTTTTACTAACATCTTAGTGCCTCATTAGCCTAGTATTAAGTATTAACTACACCATAATAATATTGAGGTTTTGATCCATAGAAAGGTCTGTGCTACACAATTTCAGTTAGATTAGATTTATTGTCCTTTAATTTTGCACTCATGACATTAGTTGCTTAGTTGCTTGCCGTTTAATCAACATCGAAAGACCCCCCACTCCCAGACACCCATTCCAAGAGCCTCCTGTTCGCTTTCCAGGTCTCTCTCTATCTCTCTCTCTCTCTCTCTCTCTCTCTCTGTCTGTCTGTCTGTCTGTCTGTCTGTCTGTCTGTCTGTCTGTCTGTCTGTCTGTCTGTCTGTCTGTCTGTCTGTCTGTCTGTCTGTCTGTCTGTCTGTCTGTCTCTCTCTCTCTCTCTCTCTCTCTCTCTCTCTCTCTCTCTCTCTCTCTCTCTCTCTCTCTCTCAGCTTGGAATGATGGAATCAGCCATGATAAATTAACTTTGACTTGAATGAATGCCCATTCTTTCTCTAGAACAATACAGATTGACAAACGTTTCATTATGCACTATACATCTAAGGTTAATAAGTTATAATTAAGATATCAATTGTATAAGATTTATTTAGGATAACTAAAGACAGGACTTTACTAAAGGTTGACACTCACAGTAATTTCTTCCAGAACAAGCTTAAAATAGCAAAGGATATATGGTTGATCATTTGGCTGTCTATATCGTGTCTGTCTGTTTGTTTGTCTGTCTCTCTCTCTCTCTCTCTCTCTCTCTCTCTCTCTCTCTCTCTCTCTCTCTCTCTCTCTCTCTCTCTCTCTATCTCTCTCTCTCTCTCTGTCTCTCTCTCTCTCTCTCTCTCTCTCTCTCTCTCTCTCTCTCTCTCTCTCTCTCTCTCTCTCTCTCTCTCACACCTTTGTAAAACACTCATGAGACCAAAAGAAATGCCTTTGAAAACAATATGTAAAGATATATAAGATGGTATATATATACATATTGTTCACACTATGGTGAGGCATAAGACATGGGCCCTCATTCATCAACGTGTCTTACGCACAGATTTGTGCTTAACCTGTGCGTACGACCATTTCTAAGCAAAGAGTGGGATTCATCAATTTCAACTTGAACTTGACTCCGTGCTTATATCTACGCACAGCTCGGAGCACACTTAGCTGACGCCCAGTGGTAGAATATATTATTACAACAAGGAAATGAGCTTCTGTGCATTAGTTTCAACACTGGCATGTTCTGTATGAACCGTAATTCATTATAGTTCATTGTAAAATAGCAACAGTAGTGTAATTATGGTCAAAACCCTATAAATAGCATTTGGAATAATAGATCTTTCTCTCAGAATGAATGCAGCATGGTTTATATAGCGTTATCGGAATATACGGGGTGTACTGACTGACTGCGCTCCGCGTAGCTCAACTCGTTATTATTTTTCGCACAGACCGCAGAAACACGGGAATGTTTTGATTATATTTAAAAGGCTTCACGTTAAACGAAACAAGTGGAATTTCGAAGCTGTAAGCAGAATACAAGTCATATGAACACCCACGATATAGTGTTCTTCCCCCTTTTTACTGTATAAGAAAGAATAAAAAACGCATTGCAATGACACCAGGGTGTATGTGTATTACAAAACCCTTGCAATAATGTGTCTTAAATGAATGAAAAGCATACATGCTCTGGACACAGAGCATATCGTGTGGGTGATATGACTTGTATTATGCTTACGGAATTCCACGTATTTAGTTTTACAATGTCAAAGCCTTTTAATGTAAATCAAAACGTTCCCGTATTTCTGCAATCTATGTGCAAAATAATAACGAGTTGAGTTCTAACAAAGAACATATTACATGCTGGTATGCTGATAGAGTAAACTATTATATGAATATGATATGATATAAGGTATACACTGGTCCGTCGCATACACTGGTATGCGCAAGTTACTGTTGCATAATGTAGGCTATGGCTGCTATTATATGTAATTCATATAGGCTACCTAATAGTATATGATTTTTAGAGGCATCTATTTTGTTGTCGGTAATACCGACAACAAAATAGATGCCTCTAAAAATCATATAGCCAATCGAACACACCTAATAAAGGCATTCATATTACAGCACGGTTATAATGACACACAACCAACGCCAAACAGTGGTCAACGAACGGTCTTTATTAGTATTTTGAGCTGTCCAGGCAGAATTGCAGCAATGGTCTTAGGGAGCCGTTGATATCTGACATCACCGTTTACAAGTCCGCCTTTTATTTATCCCATAACACGCGTTGTGTCTTCTTGGTTCGACAGCAGTGAACAATCTCCGTGAAGTTTCTCAGAGTTCCGCTCGGGTCAGTCCATTATTTCACATCCCATGGGGGGTGTTTCATCACTTTCATGACCATATATGGATAATCATGCACGAGCATTGACGGTAGAACAAAGTGGTATTTATCAACACGGAGGAGCATAGGACCTGTGTACGCACGGTTGATGAATCCCAATATTTCTGTGCATGCACTGATTTTTAATTCTGTGCTTACGTGTGGAAATAGAACATTTTCTATGACACGTTGATGAATGAGGGCCATGGTGTTTACACATTCAAGTGGTTAGGGCTGGGCGATATAACGATAACGATAATTATCACAATATATTTAAATAATCGATATTGGAAAAAGAAATATCGATTTTTGTTTTTGTTAAACCCAGAGACAGTGGACCGATTTGTCTTTCTTACCTGCAAATTAAAGTAATGGCTTTGCGTGTCCCAATGATAATACTGACCAAATTGAGATTTATATTTCTCTTGTCCATTTATTTTGTTTGCTTTCTAATGTAAAATATAGTTTGAAACTGTCTGTACACAGTAGGCTATGTGTGCTAGCAGAGCTAGTCTCCAGTCACGAGTCACAGTGCACATGTGCGGTGGTTTGTCCACCAAAAAAGCGCCAAAAGATAGAAAAGAAACTAGCAGAGCCAGAACTATTCAACTCCCCTGGAGCCACAGCCAGCAGAGAAGCCTGTTTACTTTCGGTTTCAAACCAGCTGCAGCCTGATAACTGGAGTGTGAGGGGTTGTAACACTAAAGATGGCGGCAACAACAAATAATTGCTGCAAAATAAACATACATCTGTTGTTTAAAATATATTTTTTTTCTTTTAATACTTATAACAATATCGATAATTATGGATATCGCGTGATATGATATTGTTATCGATATCGTTATCGCAATATCATTTTTGGCCATATCGCCCAGCCCTACAAGTGGTTATAGTGTAACCGAGTATTTTCTGTTTCCCAAATAATAGATTCTTATCAAACTGGTGAACTACACACCTGTAGCCCCTAAAGCTGCTAAAATACACATTTTGTTGACTGTTTTGTTTCTAGAAGTAGAGCAGGTTGGAAACCCTAAGTATTACTCTCCCCAAAACCAAGACTTCTCCCCAAGCAGAAACTATTTATGAGTAACGCATACCTACTCCCATTATGGGCGGTAAGTGTGTACACAAAGTTAAAACACAGATATACACATTCTCTCCTCAAGTAGATAATGTTTTTTTTGGGTTATCAATGAATAAAATGTTTTACATGTATTAACTCTAGAATTGCCACAGTTATCTACAATAGCAACGATAAAGAAGTGCCAACCACATATTATTATAATAATTCATCCAGTTTTCTTTTAAGTGTTTTGGTTAATCAGAGTGTTTACCAATCGTATATAATCGTTTTATTGTGTTCTTTTTTATTACATCACTAACAAAATAATAAAATAAAAAATACTCATTTAATCAGATTAATCACTTTATTCAAATTGAGGATTTAGTTTGAGGATATAAAAAATAAATAAAAAAATGTATAAAAATAATTAGATTTATTTTATTTAACTTTTTTTTTAATTAAAAACGAATGTTCGAAAGTCCGTTCGAAAAACCCTGACGAAGTTTGAATCACTTTATTCAAATTGAGGATTTAGTTTGAGGATAAAAAAATAAAAAATAAAAATATTATTTTACTTTTTTAATTAAAAACGAAGGTACAAAGGTCCGTTCGAAAAATCCTGATGAAGTTTGAATCACTTTATTCAAATTTAGGATTTTGTTTGAGGATAAAAAAAAAGAAAAAATAATAATACTAAATTTTGTTTTTTTTATTTAAATGTTTTTGTTAAAAACGAAGGTTCGAAGAACCCTGACAAAGTTTGAATCCCAAAAACAGGCATATTATTTATATTATTCAAATGGACTCAAACATGTTCCGTTGTGATGTCACAGTATGATGTCATAATAGAACATTCTAGACCATTTGTGATGTCACAGTATGATGTCATAATAGAACATTCTAGAACATTTGTGATGTCACAGTATGATGTCATAATAGAACGTTCTAGAACATTTGTGATGTCACAGTATGATGTCATAATCAAACATTCTAGAAAAAATTATTTTATCCACTTTTCTCCTTATTTTCTATTTTTCTCCCATCCCAATTTTGCCTTGCCAATTCTCCCTTCAATTCTCCCCTCCCCTGTCTCGAACGTTGCTAGACTGCCTCCCACTGGTCGGCTGCAGTGAGGACCAATCCTTGCATCACGTGTGCGCTCCGGTACACGAGGAGGCAGCCGTCGCATCTTTTCACCTGAACAGCGCAATCTCTCAGTGGCGAGGAGTAACGCGTGGGAGGCTCACGCTGCCCCCGATACTTCCTGATTCTGCTGTACAGGCGCACCAACCGACATGTAGGAGTCGCTGTCCACAACGTCCAATCCCCACCCACCGGCTTTCCCACCCCTAACACTGACAATTGTGTTAGTATGAACGACCAGCCAAGCCGGTAGCAACGGCGAGAGCTGGGCTCGAACCCAGCATCTCCTGCGTTAGTGGCGAGCGCCCACTGCGCCACTTAGCCGCCATTCTAGAACATTTGTGATGTCACATTATGATGTCATAATACAACATTCTAGAACATTTGTGATGTCACAGTATGATGTCATAATCAAACATTCTAGAACATTTGTGTATCTATTCAACAATTATCTCAGAAGATCTCATTGTGCATCTTGAACAGTACTGAACAGATAGACTAAACAACATAGATTGACTAAACAACATAGATTGCCTTGCCTACCATTTTGCTGTGGAAAGGTGAGTGTCCACAACGGCTAGCTAGCTGTTCTACTTGAATACTGAATGTTAATATTGAATCAGACAATATTGAATACTGAATGTTAATATCAGACCATATTGAATACTGAATGTTAATATCAGACCATATTGAATACTGAATGTTAATTCAGGTTGACAGTTGACATCATTTGACAGTTGACAGGGGGCTGGAAAGTTGATTTAAAGGGGACATGCATTATAAATGCCTTTTTTCTGTGTTTAGCATGGTTTTATAGTAATACAGGTTAGTATCAACGGGTCTGTGTCTCTAATTACCATATTGACTCATCAGTCTAGTCTTGAGTTCACGAGATCTTCCCTCACTCAACTAAACTGTTCTGATGTCGACATAGCATTGCTCTGCAGTAACGGCCCCTCTATGGTTGTAGTGCAGTGTAACCCGACACTTCCACAAACGGGTTTTCACAGGCAGAGAACGAGCGAGAGGGAGAGAGAGAGAGAGAGAGAGAGAGAGAGAGAGAGAGAGAGAGAGAGAGAGAGAGATTTTTTTTGATTTTAGAAAAACATTTATTTACATAAAATCACTACAAGGTGCGTCTCAGTACAGTTACATACATACACATTGTATCTTACATCATACATGTGTTCTTATCACAAAAAAAAAACCACATGAGATTTCACATAAAACAGTGCTAAAAAACAGCTGCCCCTCTACAACACAACAAATAACTTCCTTGAAACACCACCGAAACACAAACTCATCAATATTATTCATTAAGGAATAAAACCTAAAATCCACTCTGACCCTGGCTCTTACCAATGCTTTAAACATTTGCATCAGCTCACCACCTAAGCCATTCTCCATTTGCATTTTCCTGGTTTTATAGATGGCCATTTTGGCTTGACCCACAACAAAATTCAACATTTGCCACTTCATTACATTGTTTTTTTTGTAACCAGCCCCAAACACAAAAGCTATCTCACTCCAATTCTCACCACATTTCAAAAACACATAATTCAAATTTTCAAACAGACCTTCAAGTCTTTTGCACTCTAAAAAACAATGAAAAATCGTTTCTGGCTCCTGACAAAAAGGACAACAAATTGTTACAGTGGGGTTTAATTTAGCAACAAAACAATTAACTGCTACTGCTCCTTTCAAAATCCTCCACTGAAGGTCACCTGTTCTTTTATTCAGCGGTGGCTTATACAACACTCTCCACACTGGTGCACCTGTATCTTGTACCCTCAGTCTCTCTCTCCACACAGTGTCTGTTCTTCCACTCAATTGAAATTTATTCAACGCTTTGACACAATACTTATACAAATGTTTCCCATTTAACACATACAAGTTCGTAGGTAAAACATATGAAAAACCCAACATGGGTCCCGTCAGTCCTGTTTGATCAATTCCAATACCCAACTCAGGGAACGGATCCCCTTCGTCAGGACTTTCCGTTCCACTGGAGTATTCCCGTAACATGCTTTGTTCCTTGGTGCTCAATCTTCCAGTCCACACATTTAAAATGTCTCTGGTATGACGGGATGACCTCAGACCCAGTAGAGAAGCCACTGCCACCGTGTTATGAAGTCCTGGCCCAGCTACATCCACTATATGCCTCAGTTTTACTGCCCCCACTGAGCACAAACGCTGGACAATCCCAGGCCTACTATTGTCTTGAATGTCTAGCCGGGCCCCATAAATCAAAGGTTCTTCTAGCAGCCAGAACAGTGATGTTTCCAGCTCCAGTCTGTTCCATTCAAATAAAAACCATGCTTTAAAAAGACTCTGATAAAAAGGAGGCATTCCACACCAATTTTCAAAATTACAGTCAGTTAAAAAAAGAGATGCACCCAACCCCACCCCTCCCACTCTTTTTAAAATGGAACACATTACATGTTTCCAGACAACATTGTCACCTCCTATTAAAAACCGCTGGATATGCTGCAATCTAAAAGCTGCCTTTCTACTCTCTAGGTGCACTAAACCTTGACCCCCCTCCTCCTTTGGCAGATAAAGTACACTCTGTGACACCCAATGCAAATTGTCCCAGAAAAACCGAACCATCACAGACTGCGCTTTTCCTAGTAATCCAGCAGGGGGCTCCAGACATCTTAGTTTGTGCCAGAGAGTTGATGCAACCAAATTATTAATGATCAGAGCCCTCCCTCTGTAAGACATTTGGGGTAACAGCCACCTCCACTTGTTCAACTTCCCCTCTACTTTTTCTACCATTCCTTCCCAGTTCTTCTGTACCATCTGATCATCACCTAAGTAAACCCCAAGGTACTTCAAACCCCCCCTCTTCCAGCATAAACCTCCTGGCAACTGAGGAAGACCTGTCGCCCACCTCCCAACTGCTACAGCCTCACTCTTTGCCCAGTTCACTTTCGCAGCTGACATCTTTCCAAAATTTTCAACAATGTTGCCCAAAACTGTCACATCTTGCTGATTTTTTATGATCACAACAATATCATCAGCATATGCAGACAAAATAAAATGTGTATTAAAATCAGGTAAAAACAGGCCATTTATGTTAGAACGCACATTGTGCAACATAGGTTCAATGGAAAAAGCATACAGCATACCAGACATAGAACAACCCTGTCTTATACCCCGAGTTGCTTTAAAAGGTGCACTCAAAACACCATTCATTTTCAGCACGCTCTCAATGTCTTTATACATCACCTTAATCTTGGCAATGAATCCAGGGCTGAGGCCAAACCTTTCTAACACTTTCCATAGGTACTGGTGCTCAACCCGATCAAAGGCCTTTTCCTAGTCCAAAGAAACCAGACCCGCATCAAAACCCGCTGAACCAGAGACTTCCAAAAGATCTCGAATTAATGACACATACGTTTGTGTCCTGTGGATGACCTGGTCCATCACCTTTTTCAGTCTGTTGGCTAGTACTTTAGACAGCAGCTTATATTCGCAACATAAAAGCGACACTGGTCTCCAGTTCTTTATTTCTTGGAGGTCTCCTTTTTTGGGCAACAGAGCCAGAACGGCTCTCCTGCAACTCTGAGGCAGCAAAGAGTCCTCAAAACACTCATTAAAAACCTCCAACACATCCTCCTTCAGTTCATTCCAGAAAGCTCTATAGAACTCTGGTGGGAGCCCATCTATCCCAGGAGCCTTCCCCCCCTGCATGCTCTGCAGTGCCACGTCCACCTCCTCTGCTGTCAAAGGGTCCTCCAACTCCTTATTGCTCTCCTTTGAAACAATAGGTAGACCACTGCAGAAAGATTCAAACGCCAGTTCATCCTCCTCATATTCACTTTTAAACAAGTGAGCATAAAAATCAACAGTCCTCCGCCGGATATCTCTCGCTTCAGTTAGAACCTGCCCTGTATCCGAACGGAGAGCATGGATGAACCTGCTCTGTCCATTCTTTTTTTCCAGACTGAAAAAGAACTTTGATGGTGAATCCATCAGCGCAACATTCTGAAAACGTGTCCTAGTGCCCAACAAGTCTGCCAGTATAGCTTTTTTGAATTTGAGGTCTTCATTATACCCTCGATTTCCTGTGGACTCCGCAGAAGCCTGCAGCTCCACTATCTCAATCTCCAGATCTCTCATAGATTTGGTGATGTCACAAGAAACACTGAGAGCGTACTGTTGACAAAGCTGTCTAATCTCCACTTTCCCACAATCCCACCACTGTTTCAAGGATGCAAAATCCTAGGGGTGGACGGTATAAACGGTATACGGTATAAACGGTATGAATTTGCTCTACGGTATGGATTTTGCCTATACCGTGTAACCGGTAGTGCAGCTCTAAAATAGCAATGACGTCATGTAACCACAGCGCGACTATTTCACTCGCATTTGCCCCTAAAAATAGATAGAATTAGTCATAGATAATAGATATGTGCGAACTGGAAAAAGTTATTTAGGAGGCTTCGCGCAGTGGGCGTGCCAGCCCCTCCCGCACGCATGTAAACACGGGTCTACTAGTAGTCTAGTGGGACGGGACGTCTCCCTGAGCTAACGTTAGCTTAGCTACCGTTACAAAATGACCCAGTCAACTATTCACTTTTAGTTTAATACATGATGAGGCATTGTCTAACCGAACGGTATCTAGTCGGCCAGCTACCGATAGCTCCTGACATCAACAAACGCTCCATCAAGTCTAGTAGAGAGTAGACGTGTATGATAGCTCCGTTAGCCGTTAGCTCACGTTAACGCAAGTTAGTTCACCGTTCAAAACGAAATGTCCCATTGAACTAAATAATTCACTGAGGCGTTGTATTAACGTTATATATCCGGCTAGCAGTAGCTACAGATAGCTCCTGATATCAATGTCTTATAACACTGATTCGATGCGTATTCGAGCTGAGGGCTTGCTAACGTTATACCAATACAATAGGGTCCAGGTGCAGCGCCGGAGAATCCTGGCCGTAGCTCTGCTCGAGGCTACTCGAGTATAGGTCCAGGTGCAGCTCCGGAGAATCCTGGCCGTAGCTGGAGGCTACTAGAGTACACACAGACAGTGGAGCTTGTTGCGTGGTGGCGATGTCTCGCAGATAATACAAGTACAAGTCTAATTATATAATATATATATTTTATAAAAAAAAAAAAAATTATATAAAAAAAAAAAAAAAATTATCAAAAACGATGATACCGTGATATATACCGTTACCGTCTATGCTTCAGATTATACCGTGATATAAATTTTAGACCATACCGTCCACCCCTACAAAATCCCCTTTCCTGGTTCTAAAAATCTTCCAAAAAAATACAAAAGTTTCCTTAAAATTCACATCCAAAAGCAAAGCTGTGTTAAAATGCCAGTACGCAGACTTGTGTTTAACATTTGCAATAAAAACATTGCATGATACCATTGAATGATCAGAAAAACCTACAGGTATTATCCTGCACTCCTTCACAGTACTAAAATGATGTTTAAAACAATAAATCTAATCTGGCCATAGAAAAACGACTCTCTCTACAATGAGTCCAAGTGTATTGTCTTTGTTTATCATGGATTCCCCTCCATACATCAATTAAATCATTATTGTTCACAAGCTGCTTCATAGCTTGTTTTGAAGCAGGATGTGGTTCACTGTGATTCCTATCCATCTGATCATTCTCCATACAATTAACCCCCCCCCCCCAAAATAAAAAGTCTTCAGGCTCACACTGACCTAAAACAACTCCAATTTCACTTAAAAACTGAACCCTGGTAGATCCTACATTTGGAGCATAAACATTTACAAAAACAATATTAAAAAGCTCATATTTGGCTTTAACTACCAACAACCTACCCACAATACTCTCTTCCACAATGAACGATTTTGGCATAAAATTCCTGGAGAAAAGGACAGCCACACCTCCACTACTGTTGCTTAAGTGACTTAAAACAACTTCCCCATCCCATTCTCTCCTCCAGTCAATTTCATTTAAAGGGTCACTGTGCGTTTCTTGAATCATCATTACATCACATCTCTTCAATTTACAGAGTTCAAACAAGCGTGCTCTCTTCCTCATATCTCTGGCTCCATTTATATTGAGTGTGGAAACCTTTATATTACTCATGATCTCTAAAAGGAGTGTACAACAGAAAAAAACACACTGGAAGCGTCCTAAACTACCTGGATTCTGGTTTCCCGTCATTGTGTGTTTTATTGTGCCTCTGTACAAGTTTCTTCAACCTATAAACCTCCTGGGAAGTGAACCCCCCCTTATTCCTTGTTTTCATTTGAATTTTTGCTGAATTATAAAACATCTCCTCATCTTCAAAATAATCTCTAATTTCTAATTTCTTTGATTGTTGCAAGAATTTTTGAATCTCTTTGACTGTATACCGTTTCTTCTGTTGTGATTCAGGCACTTGTGAATCAGTGAGAAAAACTTCATCTTCTTCACCACTTGTTTCAACATCCTCCTCACCCTCCTCCATACTGGACAACTCTCCTTCCTCATCCTGTTCCACCTCCACCTGACTCCCTTTGACAACACTTTCCTCTCCTTGTCCAGCCTGCGAGCCACTATTGTCACTTCCCTCCCTTTCAACTGACTCAGGTATATCCCCCCCCCCCCACCACTGTTGTCATCCAATGTCCTACTATTTACAGTATTCACCACATTCAACCCTTCCTCCACTATCTCACTGTCAAGGCTGTCGTCATTATCCACCACATTTGGATTCCCCCCCTCTAATCCACTGTCACTTGTTGACCCATTTTCAACTGTCTGGCTGTTTTCATTAACCACCACATTCGTTGTTCTCTTTCTCCGACGCTGTAATGGAAGGACCAAACCACCACTGTTCTCCCCTGTTACCCCACAGTCACCACTGGTTGAGGGGGGGGCAGCGTCCCTCACTCCTCCCTCCTCTGTACCAAGGCTCTGCTCTGTACCTGCCGCCCCTGCTCCGCGGCCCTGCAACTGGACACTATCAGCTGCACTGCTGGCGGTCTGCAGCGAGATACTATCAGCTGCAGTGCTGGCAGTCTGCAGCGGGACCCTGTTTACACTGCTCTCAGCTCTGCGCTTCCATACCCCTCCTACCTCCACATCTGCGCTGAGCCCAGCTCTGCGCACCTCCTGGGGCTGCGCTCCACCTGGGGCTGGCGGAGGTCGCCTCGCCCCTCTCCCCGCACAATCTCGCAAAAAATGCCCGTCCTCCCCGCACTTGAAACACCTCCCCGAATTGCCAGAACTAACAAAAACCACGTAATCAAACTCATCAACTTTTATTTTAAAAACCAACTCAAGCTCCTCTCCGCTGTTGTTCAGAACCATTAAAACCTGTCGCCTGTGTGAGACAACATGCTTTAAAAGCGGAGATTTACATCCCAACGAAATTTTTTTTATAGGGGAAACTATCCTCCCATGTCGTGACAGTTGACTTATCAATAGTGCATCACTGATGAACGGCGGAACGTTGGAAATAAAGACATTTCTGCCTGGTGTGGAGAGAGACTCCACCGCAACAAAAACCCCATCCACACTCATTTCTGATTGAACCAGTGTGTGCACCTTGTCCAATGAATCAATCAATCAAAATCACAATTGTTCCATTCATTTTCGCAGCTGATTTAATGCTTCTGTGTCCGACAATATTTCCAACTGCCAAACTGCAGTTCTCTACTGACACATTAGGAACAGATACAGTGGCGGCCGGTGGGTACTTCGCCACTAGGGGCGCTATACCAAATATTTTGCAAACATGTACAGTACAGTACTGTACCACGCAAGACTCATGGCAAGACGTGAGCGATTCGACTCACGCTCACGGCAATGAATCGGCTCTTATGAACGAGTCGCTCAGCTGTTACTACAACAACACACAACCAGTCAAATAAAGTATAGTCTAGACTCTAATTCACAACTTGAAACACAATATAAATAGAAAAGTTAGAAACAAAACTCGCCCGTCTCCAAACACAGGCAGATCTCTCCCTCTCTCCTTCTCTCTCTCACACACAGCGCGACGTGGAATCGATTCGTTACACAATCAGACCTATTATATACCAAGAATAACTTCAGTATGAGTACAGGGCTGTACACATATTTTGCATATTGTTAAACGAGCCAAGGCTAGCTATTAAACTATCGATATGAATCGAAAATCTGGGACCCTGATGTAAACAAGACAAACGTCTTTCTCTGGTCTGCATCCCCTTAACAATTGTGTGTATTGAGCCGTACTGTATTGTACCCATTCTGCAATCTGTTAATAAAGTTCTCATTCATTCATTCATTCAAACATAGACGATATTGAACAAGCCATAATCCACGTATTTTCAATCCGAGAGAGCTGCAGACGCCAGCTAAGAACGGAGCTAACAGCTAGCAGTAGCTGTAACGTTACAACGTTATGCGGCATCAGTAGACAACGTATCATGTATTAAACTAGAGTTAAGATCGCTAATCTACCTTGTTGTTGGCTTGTTGATAAAGTATATCCACTCCATGGCATTGTCCATCCAGCCTGTGTTGATGTCCATCCATGATTGTCCGCATCCATATAGCTTGTTGTTAGCCAACAAGCTGTGTGAGTGAAGAGCTGTGTCTTTGTCCATTTCCGCCTCGAACAGCCTGCAAACTACCTGGCGTTCTATCGCCATGCTCTAAGACAAACTCTAACCTTAACCAACTTTGAAAGAGTGCCTACAGTAAGCTTAACAGTCTAAAGAACTTGCAGTCACGGTACGCTCGTCTAAGACAAACAGCTGCCTGCATCATTCTCACAACAACACTATCTCCACCGGCGACCAACCTAGGAATAATAACCTAGAAATTGGATTCGGCCAATGATTTGTCCGTCTTTCAAACGGTGTTGATTTGATGGATTTAACAGAATTATCCAATTCCATGGTGGTAGCTTTAGCTAACTATAAATCGAAATGAAAATACTCAGTCCTTGAATAAACCTGGCGCATTCTCTCTCTAAGCCAACCCGAGAAATGCGGCTATGGAAAAAAACTGGCATCGCGTCGGCCAATCAGAGAGCGTCTCCACGAAAATGCGGCTATGGAAATTCTTCACGGAAGTTCACGCTGCTGCCTAGACCGCTTCAAATCGCGCTCGGATTCCAACATAATAGTCATATTTCAACGCACAACGCCGTATGCACTGATTGGCTGTGACGGAGACAGCGATCAAACTGTGACGCGCACTCAGAGCGCTATCGCTTCTAGCTCGGGCGAGAAATACGAAAAAATAAAAAAAAACGTCACTTCCTGCTCATGAAAACGATGTTTTTTAATTTAGATAATAACGTTATATTGTGCATTGGAAATACAAACATACTTAAAATGAGTAAATATTATTCATTTTAAACATGTTTATATTATTTATAGGGCTATAAAACACAAAAACGAAAAAGTTTTATTGTCTTCTTCTCTGATTTAACAGCAGCTGGCCAGCAGGTGGGTCGGCACCCTTGCGCCCCTAGTGGCGAGCCGCCACTGAACAGATATCTTAATGCCATTCTTTCTACTGATTTTGGAAAAATCCATATTAGCGTTTCACGTCAGCCAGCAGCACAGCCTGGCCGACTGCCAACCAAACAAAACACTCCCACTTAACCCTATACACACCAAAACACACAGCAAACCAACACTATACTTATAATACAATATCCCATAAACAAATTAACAAAATAGATAGATAAAGATAGAAAAAAAACTCACTATACCTCCACACCTCCAATCTCCAATCTCTCCAATCTCATTCCCAGCATGCACTGAGAGAGAGAGAGAGGGAAGGCGGGAGGGACTGCAGAATTGTATGTGTATGTGTGTGTGCAAACGGGACACACATCTGTGCAATAGCACACACCACCAAAGTCACTGGCTGGCCCACAGTGTGCATGTATGTGCGTGTGCTAAGTTCGCTAACGTTATCCGCCTCAGTAACATTAGCTGCCTCGCCGGATTCCTCTTTCTCCTCGTCTCTCTATTGCTCAAAATAAAAATGAATGGGCTTCATGGCTGGCTGAATTTTTTGCGTTGTCTGATTCTGAATGTATAACTTGCCTATGCCGGTACCGTGACTTTGTTTTCCAGCGCGTAGTGTTCTCATTTCCTTTCACTCGCATGAAACCAGCCACGTCACCGCAGGAAACTACTGTGATTGGACGTTTATGCGCCTTGTGGAATGTCGGACTTGTAGTTTCTGAACTATTAACAGTGGAGCTGTTTGTAATCTTCACTCGCACACTGCGAGTAAATTATTTTTACGGTTCGCACTGTGGTATAATATATTGTCCTCATGTAAATATATCCCCCTCCCCTGTATCCCCTTACCTATGCCCCCCCCCTCTCTGTGGAATAAGATATCCCCCTCCCCTGTATCCCCTTACCTGTGCCCCCCCCCCTCTCTGTGGAATCACCCCCCTCCCCTGTGTCCCCAAACCTGTACCCCCTCCCCCCCATCTGACCTATCAAATGGGACCACACCCCCTCCTGTTAACTATATAGATCTCCTCTTGAGATCTATCTGGGTCTTTTACCTGGGTCACTTCAGCTGACTACCTGGGGAGAGCCCTCAGCCATTCTCTCTATGTAATCTATCTGTTTGGTTAATAAACCCTTGTTATTATCCAATCCTCGGTTGACTGAGCACATTCTTCATCAGGATATCCACAAATATCCCACAATTGGCGTCTACGAACTTGTGACGGACTTTTTGCGTCCTCCCGGCGTGCTGTATTGTTTTCAGCTATACAGAGAAAAGTGAGTATAATAGGATGGTCGACCAAAAATGTATGGAAGGAATTAAAACTTTCCCGCTTTTCTCTGTGCCAGGTGAATATTACAGAATGTTGTCAAATATTGAGATCATGGCTGAGTGAGAATAATGTGCATTAATATATCTGATCTGTATTGAGAATCGTACCGGGGAAACGCGTGTACCTGGGTCCTTATCTGGACAGATGTTCTGAAAGGATGGGTTGTCTGTGCTATTCCCGGATTTGGCTGTTGCCAAACCGAAAGTTAGGGCACAAAATAATCGGTTGTTGGTTTGCTAACCCAAGTCTAGCTGATGCAGGCTAAAATATAGGCAACAAGGCAAGAAGCGTGGGCTTATTATGATGTGATATCCATGGAAAACGCTACTCTATTGGAACCTATTAATTACCAGAGTAGCGTCATAATATTCATTGTTTCAACCTCAAACTAAACCCACAATATCTTCCATTCCTGAAAACGATGTATTTGGATTGAATTCCAATTGATTATACAGATAGCGGGAAGATGACCTGTCTCGGGAGTACGTGAATGTACATTTAACGAGTCGCAGGTCGAAGGGACCGTGAGTGTGATTAAAAGGTATATATAATCTAATATATCGCTGGTAAATTTCGAAGTCAGGTTCGGTCGTTATGATTTTAATAACGATGTGTAGTTATATATCAAGGGTATGAATGCCTTGTCGCAACAGATGTTGGACAACTAAACGTACAGCGATCCAATACAGTCAGATATACACACACGTTAACTTATATGTATTAATGTTTGTTTGTCTGTTTTAAGTCTCGTTTGTATGTGCACAAGTATTATAGGACCCGTCGCGTTGCTTTATTGAGTCAAGAACCGGCTACGGATAGCGCGACGAGCATTGAGAGACGAGTTACCGATATACAAAGAATAACATTGAAGTGCAGTTCACGGGAACAAACTAGGATAGTAATTTCCGGATTCCGCAGAACACCGGCCCACAGGAACGGCCATTTGGGGAAGTATAGTTTTATCGTTTCAGTTTGTTTACGTTTCACATATGCACAGGCGCGTTCATTCGGTAACAAAACGCTGGTATAGGAATTCCAGGCTATTGAGAGCTCGTGGAAAAATACTGTATGAATTGCAAAGCGTTATTTCCGAGGTGAATGAGAACACACGAACGTCGCATGGAGCAATGACGTGACGCTATGCGCGCCGTGAAGTTATTATTTTATATTAAACTATCCATAAGCGAACGTAAAGTGTAATGTACCCAAGGCCAAGGGTGCGTGAAATCCACGTGTAGTATATGTTTTATTTGTATATGTATGTGCGCGCTGCCATTGGAAAATGTTGAGTTGCAGTGACGAGATGCAGGTTGCACCATCCCAGACCACCGGAGAAACGAACCGAACATTGCAGCTTTCCCCGGTGAGTATGAAAAATATAAATATAGATGCTTTGATTGATTGATTGAAAACTTTATTAACAGATTGCAGAATGGGTACAATACAGTACAGCTCAATACACACAATTGTTAAGGGGATGCAGACCAGAGAGAGACTTTAGTCTTGTTTACATCAGGGTCCCCCATTTTCAATTTATCAGAACATATTATGACATACATGACATACAGATAGTCAGTACTGCTACATCTGTACATTTATGACATACCAGATTTGCAAATTTAGTACTGTTTGTGATACAAAAGGAGTCAAGAAAAGGGAGTCATTTGACGTAGAAACTGTACATATACACAACTATCAGTTACAGCAAATTACAACTATCTCAGATCACTTGAGTGTTTATGTTGCTTTAATTTACACATTATAAGTCACATAAAGCTAATTACAATGTCTGTTTCAGAATTATAATACATCTATGGGCGTACCTTGTAGTCCACATAAACAGCGTTAGATTAGACTTTATAAGCTTTCAATGTTAAAAAACTTGGGCACAAACAACATAGATCATGTTTAAAAGTAAGATGTTTAGGTTATATTCACTTGAGTTAATGTGTTTATCTAAAGAACCAATGAAAGATAACTAGGCCTTTCCATTGTAAGACATTTTTAAACATGATTCAAAATGTTATGATGCTTGTGTACATATGCGATATGATTGATAAATGATAACACTATCATTACATCCAAGAACGGGATGGATGAGATCTAGCTAATGTTTGTTGAGCACACAGACAGTCAAACCCAGGTCTTAGAAAAGAGTGGAAAATTAACATGTGTTTGTATTTACAGATCTGGCTCTGAGGCGAGATGCAAAACAGTGAATGACTACACCCAAATTGTATCACAAAAGACAGAAAATCCAACAATTTGCATGTCAACCGAGAGACAGTGCAGAGCTGAGAGACAATCGATTGACCATTTGGAACAAATCTGCATCCAAATACCCACATGTAAATTTCTTCAGAGTGGGCACTTGGGAGACAAAACAATGCAAATGCCTAGAGAGGACTCTGACCACACCTAGAGACGACGATAGCAGACACCATTGGATGGGCACTTGAAACCCACAGGGTATGCCTACACTCTGACCACAGACTTGGTGGACCAACAGAGAACCACTTAGTTAAACATGAAATCAGACACAAATGATGATGTTGCAGTCATGAAAGTCTACCTAATTCCCATACTAACAATAACTAACCAGTTGTTTTCATCATCTCTTTTCAAGAGGCACACGAATTAGAGATATGAATTCTGAATAAAACCAAACAAAGTAGAAGTGCCTGAGATGAAAGATCAATGATGAAAACAATTTAACATACTATCCCCCTCCTTCTATTCTCTGCTTAACCACTAACTCCTTGCAAATTTCAAGTACTTTCCACGACTGCAAAATTATCAACCACCAAAATTGCAGCACAATTATCTAAATGTACAAGATATCAACAACATTGATCATTTAGCTGACACTTTTATCCAAAGCGACTCACAGGTTCTGTACGACAGGACATCAGGCAAGGCACACCTCTATCAGCTGAGTAACAATGGTCATCAAAGTGTTGAGTGCTACAGTGTAGATTAGTTTATTAGGACAAATGCATGACAGTAAGGTTAGTTAGGGTTAGATGATAAGAAATTATTGTTTTTTATGCAAAATTAACTGGCTACCTAGATTTTATGTTTTTTCCCCATGCTATGCTATGATGAGCCACACTGAGATGTGAAGAACAACCGAGAAGTCATGGCGAGGTAAGTATCTTGAAGAAGCACACCATCGTACGCGGCCTGAGGTAAGATCAACTTCAATTTAACACCACAGACTATTTTATCTGATTCAAGACTTTGGCCATTCATTTACAAATTTTATTTAAAGCCTAATGCTGTAAGATCTAGTTAGATACAAAATCTGATAAAATTGTAGTGAATGTGACCTTCTTGACGTAAAGAATCACTGCTAATGCAATTGGCTTGCATTTCTTATTGTCAATTAAGTGATTTTATTTACAATGAATTGAATTAATCCCAAAATGATTTTCCACTTTAGCAGAAAGGCGTTGAATCATTTATGTGAGGAGTTTTCTAAGGCAGTGTTTATCACCCTCAGATCACGAATTGGTGAGAGGACAGGACGAATGAGACGACGCGTGACTTGAGCCAAGGAGCTGCGGACACAACCAGAGGCGACGACAACAACCGTGGGAGAACCATCCAACCCAGCCCACAGACATCCCCAAGAAAGTGGAGCAGGGGACCACGAATGAGACTGACCAAGGAGACACTGACGAAGAGGAGATCAACCTTTGACGGCCTCCACCCCGGCACTGCAGACCAAACCCATCACCTGCAGATGGGAACCAAAGCCCCGACCATCAAGGTGGATTCCCATGACAAGATTGTCATCCGTGTGAGAGAGAGCGTCCTACTGACTAGCCACTACACCGGCGGGCCCTCGCCCTCCATCAAGTGGTACCGCAATGACGAGAAGAGGACAGCGAAACCAGCACAACACATTCAAAAACGGCCGCCCCCTCGCCCCTCTAGTACCGCGATGACGAGGAACGGGGGGGACCAACCACCACGTTCAAGAACGCCCTGACCACCATGTCTCTAGGCCTGATAGGGGCCAAGCGTGAGCACAGTGGCAGACATGTGATGGTGGTGGAGAACAACATAGACTGCAGGAAAAGACCACTATAGTTGACTGCTACCGGTGACCCTTGACAAGGTACACAGGGAGCGGACGGCGACCTCCTGTAGGCCCCCTCTGAATGAACGACGACCAGTGAATGTTCCCGACTGCATCGTCAAGAAGAGACATCATCAGAGACCTGTAGACCAAGAGACTTCTGAACACACATTGTCCACATTGTTATGTATGTATTTAATTTTTACTGTGTTACTGTTTGGCCCTGCCACACAACAGACCGAGAACAGATGATCAACACGACACAGCAACTGTCAGATTCACAAACAAGAACTGTTTCACAGAGTTCATATGTATCTGGAAAATTATGGACTAAGAATATGATGAAATACAATCAGTAAGATTGCATTAACCAATTTTATAATAGCAATGAGAAATGATCAGAGAGTCACATTGCAAAATGCTATTGTTAAACAGGGCAGAACCAGTTGGGTTGTTCCAAGACACCAAGTTTGGTTACTGTATTACATCACATTTGAATTACTTAGGTTACAAAATTGTATTGTCAGACAAGAAAGAATCAGTTGTTTTATTCTTTCATAGAAGAGGACATGTAACGTTGTTTTGCACCTGTATGGTGAACCATTGATAGTATATGCACTAGAATTACATACAGAAGCGATGCATAAGACGTTTTATCTCCTCATTTATAGAGAAGAAATGGAGAAAATTGCCTGATTCTAAGTAAAGACCAACAAAACTGAGGCAATCACAGATGAAAGTGACACTCAAACTCAGGTTAAATACAACTGGATCCTAAGTAATTTAATCATGTTAGTTTTATTAACCACCAGGTTAACGGTTGTTAAAATGTTTTTGTACACATTAGCCTTATGTGCAAATCCTATTCCTAATAATTATGCACACGATTTTGTTTTTCACCCTGTGCACTCTGACCACACAGAGACAGTGCTCACATGTATGTAATAGTTGTATTACTATGCCTGTATGCACAACCATCAC
The DNA here is from genome assembly GCF_963971535.1 of Notolepis coatsorum. Taxonomy (NCBI): domain Eukaryota; kingdom Metazoa; phylum Chordata; class Actinopteri; order Aulopiformes; family Paralepididae; genus Notolepis; species Notolepis coatsorum. Next base: position 85,144,575 of record NC_140173.1, read on the forward strand.
ATTAGCTCCCCTGAATCACGACATGAACGACTGAAGGTATGCCAAGATATTTGCACAGCTATAGCTTCTAATGATTATGTTAATTGTTGTTTGATATCAGAGTTGAGGACCACTCATTGATATAGATATTTTGAGCGATTAATAAAAGAAAATGGTGATATCTATTCCCACATCTCTGATATCAAAATAACACAGACCGCAGTCCAGTCGATCATGTCATGAATCAAGTATGTAAATAATACTATTTTAAACTATTAGGCCAACCAACAGAACACATTGGCGAACATTTTCATTATTTTAATTATTTTCTATTTTCTGATAACCGATGGATTACATCGGTCCCCACTTTTACCTGTTCCAAACAATCCTGGTATATTATACATTAATCTCACCCACATTATAAGAAAGAAAAGTGAGTATTGTGGTATAATATATTGTCCTCATGTAAATATATCCCCCTCCCCTGTATCCCCTTACCTATGCCCCCCCCCCCTCTCTGTGGAATAAGATATCCCCCTCCCCTGTATCCCCTTACCTGTGCCCCCCCCCCCTCTCTGTGAATCACCCCCCTCCCCTGTGTCCCCAAACCTGTACCCCCTCCCCCCCATCTGACCTATCAAATGGGACCACACCCCCTCCTGTTAACTATATAGATCTCCTCTTGAGATCTATCTGGGTCTTTTACCTGGGTCACTTCAGCTGACTACCTGGGGAGAGCCCCTCAGCCATTCTCTCTATGTAATCTATCTGTTTGGTTAATAAACCCTTGTTATTATCCAATCCTCGGTTGACTGAGCACATTCTTCATCAGGATATCCACAAATATCCCACAGCACACACATATTATTAGGGGCAAACACGAGTGAAATGCATAATTATATATATATATATATATATATATATATATATATATATATATATATATATATATATATATATATATATATATATATATATATATATATATATATATATATATATAATTAGTAAACTGTCTGGGACTTTTCTTGCCCCCCTTAACTGATTTTCGAGGGCATTTGGTAAATTTTCGAGGGCATTTTGCCCCAAGCCCCCCTTAATTTCTAACCCTGCTTCACAGCCTAGAATATGACAGGCCCACTGATGATGTCACGGTTCGCTAGGAAAAAACAACTATTTTTCTGTGCCAGCTGACCCACCGATTTGTCACGTTCTGAACCAATATTCTGTGAACGCGCCGGCCGGTGCGAGATTACGTTCGGGAACCGGCTCCAGCACGGAGCCGGGCTGGTGTGAAAGGCCCAACAGAGAAGTAGAGAGCTAGATAGAGGGAGAGATAGATAGATAGCAAGGTAAGTAGATGGAGCGGTAGACAGACAGACAGTATGTGTCTTCCTTCCAGATGTATTAATAAGGAGGTCTGGAGAGGAGAGAGAAGCCCTGGAGAAGACAATCACTCAGCTAGAAGAAGATACAGAGGAGCTCCATACACACACAGACTACAAGAAAAGACCTTGCACACACACAAGACATGTTGACAAGGTGGGTGTACACACACACACACACCCATCACAACACCACAAGACCTCATAGACCCTATGTTAAATGTGTATGCACTTCTGTGTGTGCGTGTATGCATGCATGCCTGTATGTGTGTGTTTGCGTCTGTCGTGTGTGTGTGTGTGCGTGTGTTTGTGTGTGTGTCTGTCCAGGGAGATGGAGAGTGTGGTCTTTCTGCAGAGCCAGTTGGAGGAGATTGAGAGAAGACGGGATGAGATTAACGGCAGACTGAGAGGAAGCAGAGAGAGGGAAGAGGAGAAGAGGAGCGACCTGGAGAGAGAGAGACAGAAACGGTAGCTCAGATTATTACCACCATCACAACTTATATCAGCCTGGTTCTCAATGTCAAGCATGCTACATAGGTTTGATATTTTCTTTGTACTTTATACATTCATGCATATCTATCGGAGTTATCACCCAGGGGGGTCATAGAGCAACACAACAAGTTACCACCCAGGGGGATAATAGAGCAACACAACAAGTTACCAACCAGGGGGATCATAGAGCAACACAACAAGTTATCACCCAGGGGGATAATAGAGCAACACAACAAGTTACCACCCAGGGGGATCATAGAGCAACACAACAAGTTACCACCCAGGGGGATCATAGAGCAACACAACAAGTTACCACCCAGGGGGATCATAGAGCAACACAACAAGTTACCACCCAGGGGGATCATAGAGCAACACAAAAAGTTACCACCCAGGGGGATCATAGAGCAACACGACAAGTTACCACCCAGGGGGATCATAGAGCAACACGACAAGTTACCACCCAGGGGGATCATAGAGCAACACAACAAGTTACCAACCAGGGGGATCATAGAGCAACACAACAAGTTACCACCCAGGGGGATCATAGAGCAACACGACAAGTTACCACCCAGGGGGATCATAGAGCAACACAACACGTTACCACCCAGGGGGATCATAGAGCAACACAACAAGTTACCACCCAGGGGGATCATAGAGCAACACAACACGTTACCACCCAGGGGGATCATAGAGCAACACAACAAGTTATCACCCAGGGGGATCATAGAGCAACACAACTAGTTATCACCCAGGGGGATCATAGAGCAACACAACAAGTTACCACCCAGGGGGATCATAGAGCAACACAGCACGTTACCACCCAGGGGGATCATAGAGCAACACAACAAGTTACCACCCAGGGGGATCATAGAGCAACACAACAAGTTACCACCCAGGGGGATCATAGAGCAACACAACAAGTTACCACCCAGGGGGATCATAGAGCAACACAACAAGTTACCACCCAGGGGGATCATAGAGCAACACAACAAGTTACCACCCAGGGGGATCATAGAGCAACACAACAAGTTACCACCCAGGGGGATCATAGAGCAACACAACAAGTTACCACCCAGGGGGATCATAGAGCAACACGACAAGTTACCACCCAGGGGGATCATAGAGCAACACAACAAGTTACCACCCAGGGGGATCATAGAGCAACACAACAAGTTATCACCCGGGGGGATCATAGAGCAACACAACAAGTTACCACCCAGGGGGATCATAGAGCAACACAACACGTTATCACCCAGGGGGAGCATAGAGCAACACAACAAGTTACCACCCAGGGGGATCATAGAGCAACACAACAAGTTACCACCCAGGGGGAGCATAGAGCAACACAACAAGTTACCACCCGGGGGGGTCATAGAGCAACACAACCATTTACCACCCAGGGGGAGCATAGAGCAACACAACAAGTTACAACCCAGGGGGATCATAGAGCAACACAACAAGTTACCACCCAGGGGGATCATAGAGCAACACAACAAGGAGGCAGAGCAGGACATGGACAAACTGACTCCTCAGCCACACCCTATGACCATACAGACGCACCCACTGGTAGCACAACAAAGAACATGTGGTTGTACTGATGCTGATGAACTAAATCACTTCAAAAGTATGTACCTAAAATCTTGCAATACCTTACTGAAGTTAGCTTGAGAACTGCCAGCGTACTTAGAGATACAAGCACACACTCATACACTGATAACTAGTCTCTGCTGTCATTTCAGCATGGAGTCAGCTTTGTTGGAGAGTGTCCATCTCAGTGAGAGAGAGACACACAGTTGCATGGAGCTTACCGATCTGAAGGTACCTCTATTTTTTCATTTGAACATGAAGGGGCGACAGTGGTTCATATTTATTCAATGTGTATTCTGACAACAAGGGAAAGACCATGTGATGGCTTGGAAAGACAGCTGACAGGAAGGAAAGACCCCAACGGGGCTGTCATGGACTAGCTATCCATGATGGCAGGCTCTGTCATTTAATGCACAAAAGCCACCCCTCATTGCTACGAAAAATCTAAAGGGAAAAACACCCCTAGAGTCTGCGAGAGCGGGGGCGGAAGATGACTAATCGGCTGACCACCCGGTAACTGACCCTGGAATGAACATGACGATGAACCAGATAATCGGCACATCAACTGAAGGACAGGAGCACAGAGTATGTAGCTGTGGCTGGTCCAAGGTAACATCCATCAGAGGCCTACGAATACATCAAGGGCGGATGAAGTGCTTGAAGAAAGTGAGGCCGGGACCTCGCATTGACCATTATCTTCTGAGAGAAAGGTCAAGTCAGGCGAGTGAAGCTCAGCGGCAGGATTTATCTCACAGTCCACCGAGCATCAATACCCCAGTGGCTGAAAGTAATTCAAGCACATCAGAGCACTTGGAACCAAGTCACTTGCAACCTTCTTTGGAGAAGAACATGCAAGGCCACAGACCTCATGTCAAGTGGCCAAAGTCCAGCAGCAAGAAAGAGTGGGCGACAATCGATGCAGACCTGATCAAAATCCTGGACGGAATCAAAGGAACAGTGGAAAAGAAACTGGATAAAATGGGTGATCTGATCTACTTCTATGGAGCAGAAAGGTTCGGAACAAAAGAGACAGGAAAGAAGGACATGACACCAACAACCCCTCCCAAGTCCAGAAGGCAGCAAGAAATCCAGCGCCTTGTCAAAGAGAGAAGGGACTTGAGGAAGCAATGGAAGAGAGCCTCATTGGAGGAAAGAGTGGGCATCGACCTCCTGCAAACAGACCTGAAGGGACGCCTGGGAAGACTGTGGAGAGCTGAAAACCTCAGGACTCGACGCAAGATGAAGGAAAGAGCGAGAACATCCTTCTATAAGGATCCCTTCAGATTTATGAAAGGACTCTTCACAAAGGAAACGAGCGGGTCACTTAAGGTGCCAAAGAGGGTGTTTGAGGACCATCTGAAAACATCTCACACAGACAGCGAAAGATATGAACAGAGGGAACTACCACCAGACATGCCACCAATTCCTCAACCAGAACACCAGCTGGATGCCTGTCCAGCAAGGTGGAGGGAGGTTGAGGAAGCAGTGAGGAAGGCAAGGGCAGCTTCAACTCCAGGACCAAATGGAGTTCCATACCGGCTGTATAAAAACTCCCCAAATATCTTACGCTTTCTGTGGAGGCAAATGAAGGTGATGTGGACAAAGCAAACCATCCCAAAAGTGTGGCGAAGAGCAGGGGGAGTAGTAATCCCCAAGGAGAAGGATGCCTCAAACATCGATCAATTCCGGCAGATCAACCTGCTGAATGTTGAAGGGAAGGTCTTCTTTAGCATTGTTGCTAAAAGGATGACAACATACCTGAAGCAAAACAACTTGATTGACACATCTGTGCAGAAGGCCGGCATTCAGGATGCTTGGAACATACAAGAATGATATGGCACCAAATCCAATCTGCCAAAAGGGAAGGAAGAGACCTGCACGTCTTATTCCTGGACCTAGCCAACGCTTTTGGATCCGTCCCTCATTCTCTCATCTGGACAGCCTTCAACTTCTTCCACATCTCAATACCATCACAAACCTGGTGAGAAATTACTTCCAAGATCTGCAATTCTGTATCAAAACAACAGAATACACAACATCATGGCAATCTTTGGAAGTGGGAATAATGGCTGGATGTACCATCTCCCCACTAGCCTTCACCATGGCAATGGAAGTGGTCATTCGAGCTTCCAAGTGGGTTGTGGGAGGAGAACGTCTGCAATCTGGACAGCGTCTATCTCCTATTCGCGCCTACATGGATGACATGACCACCTTGACCTCAACCTTCGCATGCACCAAACATCTGCTGGGAAAGCTTCATGCCAACATTACATGGGCACGGATGAAGTTCAAACCCAGCAAATCCAGGAGCATATCCATCGTCAAAGGAGAACTCGTGGACCAGAGGTTCCACATCAAGGGTACACCCATTCCTTTGGTGTCAGAACTGCCGGTCAAGAGCCTAGGGCGATGGTACAATGCGAGCCTCAAAGACTCAGACCAGAGTGATCAGCTGAGGGAAGAAACCATCAAAGGCCTTGTCAGCATAGACAAGACCTTGCTCCCTGGAAAGTTGAAACTCTGGTGCCTGCAGTTTGGATTGCTCCCCCGCCTGATGTGGCCTCTAACGGTCTACAAGATCCCCATGACCAAAGTCGAGAAGCTGGAGAGGAAAGTCAGTTCATTCATCAAGAAGTGGCTTGGCCTCCCGCGTTGCCTCAGCAACATCGGCTTGTATGGACACGGGGCCCTGGAATTGCCTGTCTCTAGCCTCATAGAGGAGTCTAAATGCACCAAAGTGAGGCTGAACATGACCCTGACCGAGTCTCAAGATGAAGTGATCCGAGCGGCTGCTCCCAGACTGGCAACTGGGAGGAAATGGATCCCACCTGAGGCCGTACAGCAAGCAAAATCTGCTCTCAGGCATGGAGACATTGTAGGACAGGTGCATCATGGAAGAGGTGGGTTTGGACTTGGGACAAGTCGACCCACATGGCACATGGCAACATCAACCCAGAGGAGTAAGCTGGTGGTGGCTCAGGTTCGGCAACAAGAGGAGGCAGACAGATGCGCAAAGGCAGTCTCACAGTCCAAACAGGGCCAATGGACTAGCTGGGAAAACCTGGAGCATCGTAAGCTCACATGGAAGGATCTTTGGGAGATGGAAGGAAGCCAAATCAGCTTCATCATCAGAGCCACCTATGATGTTCTCCCCATGCCCAATAACCTAAACTAAACTAATCTTTCCACCTGAGATCATTACAACTAACCTCAGGCCGGACCTGGTCTTGTTGTCAACCTCCCAGAAGTCTGTATTCATTGTGGAACTAACTGTACCATGGGAGGCTGCAGTTGGTGAAGCATATGAACGTAAACGACTGAAGTACTCCAACATAGCAGCCGAGGCAGAACAACGCGGCTGGCCTGCCCAGGTGCTTCCGGTTGAGGTTGGATCTAGAGGATTTGTTGCCATGTCCACAACCAAGCTTCTTAACCCTTAGGAGTCAACAGGGCTTATTGCTCCCGTGGGCGGAGAACAAAATAATTAGAATCTCTCACAAATGCTCAGGAAGTCCCGTTTTTCAAAAATCTGTAAAAATAGAACAAAGACAATTTCGAGTGCATATAGTGTAATCTATATGTATCCTTACTTGCTAAACATAATACGACTTGTAAATATGTTTAATTCTTGCTAAATTGTATAGTTCTAAATATCCCTGTATTCCCCGAAACTACAACGCGTCACGTACATGCACGCGCGCACACACAAACAGCGCATAGGTGTTAATCACTGAGTGATCTAATATGCATATTCTTCAGCGCGAGAGGGGGGGGGGGGTTGTGTTTCTCACTGTCTGTCGTTGATAATATAATCTGAATAGGTCCTGCATTATTATTATCATTCTCGAGAATACACGCGGACCCGACCGAACGTTAATTTATGAATTAAAAGTAGTCTAACATGCTTAAGCTTTTCATCCTCGCCCGTGTATATACCCACGTCGCGCTAAAACAACATAACTACTGTATGGCAGAGACAGAGTGCGTGTGTGTACGAGTTATGAGTTATCTCGCAGTTCATTCAAGCGCGCATCACGGTGATGACAGCTCTCTAGTCTAGAGTAGAGAGGTGGCCTGTTACTGTTCCGCAACTATAAGTTACTTCCGGGGTAGGCCTGATTGGCCCCGACAAGCACGTGACGCGCAACTTTCTCGGAATTATGTAACCGCCCTAATCCGCCATGATTATCATTCGGCGCTTCAGCTCACCTGGCAGAGCTGCAGTCCTGCGGTCCGTTGTTGACGAGTTCGAATCCCATCAAATCTTTTTTTTTAACGTGATTTTTTTTTTAACGTGTATTCTTTCGCCGGTTAAGGTTAGGCATGGTTAAGGTTAAGGTTCTAGAATGTTCGATTATGATATCATACTGTGACATACTCCTCCTGTAGTGTGAAAAAACATGCATTCTCATAAATATTATGATCAAATCTATTTTGTACTTGATGATACATTTGAAATTGGTTTGGTTATGATCATGTTATTAGTGTGTGTGTGTGTGTGTGTGTGTGTAAAAAACTAATTAATAATATAATTATTATAAATGTCTCTCTCTGTATATATCTCTGTATCTCTTTCTTTCTTTCTTTCTTTCTCTCTCTCTCTCTCTCTCTCTCTCTCTCTCTCTCTCTCTCTCTCTCTCTCTCTCTCTCTCTCTCTCTATTACTATACTATTATATATCTATATATATATCTAAATGTCTAAACCTCTGTCTATCTAGTGTGTGTATACACCAGTATCACTGACTACCACGGCAAGCCTATAGAAAATGATTATATTTAATAATAATAATTATTATTATTATTATAAATGTCTCTCTCTCTGTATCTTTCTTTCTTTCTTTCTTTCTTTCTTTCTTTCTTTCTTTCTTTCTTTCTTTCTTTCTTTCTTTCTTTCTTTCTTTCTTTCTTTCTTTCTTTCTTTCTTTCTTTCTCTCTTTCTATTATATTACTATTATATATCTATCTAAATATCTAAACCTCTGTCTATCTGGTGTGTGTATATGCATGGCATCAAATCAAAGTGTGTGTTGCCTGTATTGATCAGTCACACTATACCCCCATTCAGCTGTAATTGTTCCCTGCTGGGCCTTTGTTTCATGGTGTGAATTAGTCATTGAAATTAACATTGACATCACATTGAATTCTGGGAAGGAGTGTAGTTCCCTTATCATTAGCTGAATTCACTGAATTCTCTTCAGAGGCTCCTGCTGCAAATTGGTAATGACTGTACCAGAATGTTTGATAGGACATTGATTGAAAACTATCGTCTCAAATTTGACAATTGATGGCTTATTTTGAAGGTATGAATATGTAATTTTATATTATGTAACAAAAAAAAAGGGGGACATTCTCAGGAGGAGGAGCTCTTTAGGTTAGACTCCTAAGGGTTAAGGGGATGGGAGTGCGAGGACAGGCGTTCCGACAACCTGTCAAAACACTGTCAGAGGCTGCCGAACGAAGCAGCAGATGGCTATGGATTAAGAGAAAGGACCCCAACTGGGCTGCAAAATGACCATCAAGGGGTAAAAGCAGAGGGGGGCACACCTGGGATGCCAGGTGTTGCCGTTGAGCCCTTCGTAGGTGTCGTGGGCCTGTCAACGAAACACCAATGAAGGAGCGTGCCCACCTGAAGACCCCAGTGAAGCTTTTACCACTACCCCATTCAATAAAAAGTGCTGATTATCTAAGGGATTGTAATATCTAGTCCTATAAACTCAACCGTTATTCTTTTATGTATTTAACTATGTATTTCTTTATATTCATGTATGCATTTATTTATGTATTCATCCATTCATGTATTTAATATGTATTTATCAAGTTCTTTATTTATTTATTACATAACTATTTAGTTCGTTTTTTATTTATTATTATTTACCTGTATCAGTCAACTGTGCATGTATCTCAATTAATATGTATTCCTATTTATTTTTCTTCTTCTTCCTCTCCTCCTACAGGGGACTTTGGATAGAAAGCAGCTGGACAGACCGAGACCTGAGGAAGAGGCTGCTGATGCCAGAGACGCTTTGCAGAAAGTAAACACACAAACACCAAAGTTATTCTAATGAACTAAAACTAATTGTGGAAAAATATTTTAGTTAAAGGCTCGACTTTAGAAGAAACTGAAACTATGAACTAACTAACATTTTAATTAATTAAAACAATCTGAAAATGTCATTAGTTTTAGTCTTCGTCAATTTGGTTAAACATGAGGAGTCACTGATGGTGTATGATGTTCATTGAGACTGGGATGATGTCTACATGACATGTCTACATGTATGTCATAATGGTTATTAACACTTTCCGCGCCAGACCCGATGATAGTCGGGTTAACTCGCCGAACGTTCAGCGCCAGACCAGAGTATAGTCGGGTTTTGGTCGTTATTTATTTTATTCGATATTTCCATTCATTATCCATCCATCATCGTTATCATTGGGAATGGGTCTGAGATCACAAAAGTACAATACCGCCGCCTGGTGGGTTGCGGTCGGTATTGCACATCCTTTGAAACTATGTGTATTTGGGTGTGTGTCGATTATATAGGTCCGGGCAGACTTTTCCTGGTCGGGCATGATGAGCGGTTACAACTCATGGATTGATATAAATCAAACACTCCCGATTCATGTTCTTTGGTGGATTATGATGGCGACACGATCAACATCAATACTTGGAATGCCGATCAGATAATTGGAATATTCTTTTTGGGGTTCATCCTAGTCAAGGTAAGGGCTATATGTTATCAATCTTGCATTGATCCAATAATTCCTTCATTGTGATCAGAGCGTATGTGTGTAATCTACTGTGTAACGTATTCCATTGGTGACGATCAAAGCATAAAAAAACGACCCCCCCCCCCCCTTTCATGCATTCATGATGAAACATAATACCGATAATATAGATGTGATTTCAAAATAGTAGCGTGTACAGGCGAGAAATGACAATGTTTTTAGTGAATTCCACGTAATGCTGCATAGCATACTGCTGACACCTGTCTCTCAATCTGTGTCCCTCACTCTCTCCCTCTCTCTCCCTCTCCCTCCCTCCCTAGGCCAGAGAGAGTATCTTATCTCTGTCCTCCAATGTGAGTTTGTTGAAGAGAGGTGTCTGAAAGCAGATATGCTCTGGAGAAGATGGCCGCCCTCAATGGAGCTCTGGCCAATGACAAGAGAGAACTGGGCTCACAGCTGCTGCAGGTACGGAGTGATATGCCCACACTTGGGGCTGGGAGGTATACAGAACACGAAGATCATCCACGATATATATACATATTGTAAAACATTTATAAATAATAATAATAATAATAACAAGTTAATCAAAGAAATATTAATTGCAGCAGTATTAAAAAGTAAACAAAAATAGACTGATGATGACAATTGTATTATATTATATTGTATTACAATTTACAAGATAAAGACATAAAGAAAAGATGTCATGGTGTAACTAGTACTGGAAAACTATGCCATCACATACTGTTCCGTCAAAACTAAGGAAAATATTGTGATATGATATTTTGGTCATTGCCCAGCCCTAATCACAAACATATACAATGATATGATAGTGATTTGACCCATTGAGGGTCCAGCCAACAAAAATTAATAGATAGATATAGATAGAGATCTTTATTGATAATGAAACATATATACAAGTATACATATGAGGCGCACCATTATCAACAGGATAAAAACACAATCAAGCTTACAGCTTATTTCCATTGCGGTCCTTCATATTTCTGTGAGTAAAATGTACTGGTGAGTGTATGCCTGGATGTGTGTAGGTGTAGGTGATACAACATGCACTTGTTAGAGGCTGTGGGTAAAGCGAGGGTGTGCCCACCACGCAGGGGGGGGAAACATAGGGAGATTGTCAGGATGGAGGTAGGTGAGTTCCAATTGTTGTAGGCAATCATAGAGACGGAGATGGTATACTCTTGAACAGGTTCGACTTTAATAGTAAAGAACACAAAGAGTAATACTAGGATACTATGCCAAGGGCAAAGGAACAAGAGAATGAGATAATGGAGCTTAGTGGTGGTCCAGAACTGGAACCGGCCGCGTTATCTCCGAACGCCTATAGTGAAGACCTGACGAATAACAAGCAGAAGGAAGGAATGTTAAATAGACACCAAATACCAACATTCCACACACACCCCCGTGACAGCCAATCAGAAGCCAACCCCTAAGTGACAGCACTAAATGACAGGGAAAACAAGTGACAGTAGTCAGATAACATGTGACAGAAATGGTGGGTGGTTCCCGACCGTAGTCAGTAACCAAAACGTAACAGTACCCTCCCCCGACGAACGGCACCAGACGTTCACCTGGGGGCCTCGGGATTCAGCTGCCGGAAATCAACGATCAGGCTGGGATCTAAAATATCCCTTTGAGGCACCCAAGAACGCTCTTCTATCCCGTACCCCTCCCAATCCACCAAGAACTGAAACCCCCTACCCCTCCGCCTACAACCCAGTATCCTCCGCACCGTGTAAATGGGCTGACCACCAATAAACCGAGGTGGAGGAACCGTAGGCAGTGGCGGGGCCAAGGGCGATGAGAGGAATGGCTTCAACAGGGTCACATGAAACGTCGGATGAACCCTCATAGAGCTAGGAAGCCGCAGCCTGTAAGCCACAGGATTCACCCGACGCACCATTTTAAAGGGGCCTATAAAGCGAGGAGCCAGCTTCCTGGATTCCACCCGGAGAGGGAGATCCCGGGTGGAAAGCCAAACCCGCTGCCCAGGATGGTAAACCGGAGCCGGACGGCGCTTGCGGTTAGCCTGCCGCTGGGTACTAACCGAAACCTTCTGCAGCGCCGCCCGGACCCGCTTCCACGTCCTGCGGCAGCGAGCCCCATGTGCCTGGGCCGAGGGCACCTCCGCCTCCTGCTCCTGCTCGGGAAACAGAGGAGGTTGAAAACCATACTGACACTGAAAGGGAGACATACCGGTAGAGGAGGAGAGGAGGGTATTATGCACGTACTCAGCCCAGGCCAACCTCCTACTCCACGTTGCCGGGCTCCGTCTGCCTGTTCGACTGCGGATGAAACCCAGACGAAAGGCTGACGGAGGCGCCGAGTCCGGCGGCAAACGCCTTCCAGAACCTGGAGGCAAACTGAGGACCCCGGTCCGACACGATATCCACCGGAAGCCCGTGGACCCGAAAGACATGCTGTATCACCAGATCAGCAGTCTCTCGGGCCGATGGAAGCTTGGGGAGAGGAACAAAGTGAGCCGCCTTAGAGAACCGGTCCACCACCACCAAAATGGCGGTGAACCCGTCCGAAAGGGGGAGGCCAGAAATAAAGTCCACGGATATGTGCGACCAGGGCCGTTTAGGAATAGGAAGCGGCCGGAGGAGACCTGCTGGTGCACGGCGAGAGGTCTTACTGCGCGCGCACACCGGGCAGGCCGCCACAAAGGAAAGCGTATCCCCCTCCACTGTGGGCCACCAGAACCTCCTACGGATAAATTCCAGGGTCCTGGTGGCCCCAGGGTGGCTGGTGAGGGATGAGGCATGTGCCCACTGCAGCAAACGTGAGCGTGCCGACTTGGGCACATACAACCGCCCCGGAGGGCCCCCACCAGGATCGGGCTCCCGCGTCAGCACCGACCTTACCACCTTATCTATGCTCCAAGACACGGGTGCCAAAATCAAGGCCGGTGGAATAATGGGATGGGGCTGCTCCTCCCGACCAGGAAGATCAAACTGGCGCGATAACGCGTCGGGTTTGATATTCTTGGAACCGGGCCTATAGGAGATGGTAAATCGAAATCTTGTGAAGAATAACGCCCACTTGGCCTGGCGAGCGGTAAGGCGGTTAGCCCCTTAGATGTAAGCCAAGTTCTTATGATCGGTCCAAACAATGAAAGGATGTACCGCCCCCTCCAACCAATGTCTTCATTCCTCCAGTGCCAACTTGATAGCCAATAACTCCCGATTACCCATGTTGTAGTTACGCTCGGCTGGTGACAGACGGCGAGACAAAAAAAGCACACCGGTGCACTTTCCCATCCTTTAAGTATCTCTGAGAGAGCACCCCCCCCACCGCGATGTCAGAGGCATCCACCTCCACAATGAACGGAACCTCTGCATCGTGGCGGATCAATACAGGAGCGGAGGTAAACCAACGTTTGAGGTCGCAGAAAGCCGACTCTGCCCTAGGCGACCATTCAAAGCCAGGGAGAGAGGACTTGGTGAGAGCTGTTAACGGATTGGCTAAGGCGCTAAAGTTGCGAATAAAGCGCCTGTAAAAATGTGCAAAGCCCAAAAACCGTTGTAACCCCTTGAGCGACGAAGGCCGTGGCCAGTCCAAGACTGCACTCACCTTGGCCGAATCCATGCGCAGATCACCCTTTGTCAACACAAAGCCCAGGAAAGAAACGGTATCGGTGTGAAACACACACTTCTCAGCCTTAACGAATAGTTGATGCTTGAGGAGACGGTCTAGCACCTCTCGAACGTGCAGTTGGTGTTGCACCATATCGCGAGAAAAAATTAGGATATCGTCTAGGAAAAACAAACACCGACACTCCAATCAAATCTCGCAGCACGTCGTTAACCAGGGCTTGGAAGACTGCCGGAGCATTAGCCAAACCAAAGGGCATGACCAAATACTCATAGTGACCATTAGGCGTATTAAATGCAGTCTTCCTCTCATCTCCTTCTCTAATCCTGACCAGATTGTATGCATTACGTAAGTCAAGTTTAGAAAAGACCTGCGCCCCCTGTAAGCACTCGAAAGCAGTGTCCATGAGGGGTAAAGGATATCGGTTCTTGATGGAAACGTCATTCAATCCCCTGTAATCAATGCACGGACGCTGATCCCCATCTTTCTTATCAACAAAGAAGAAACCAGCGCCGGCAGGGGATGTGGAAGGACGTATGTGCCCCGCAAGCAATGCCTCCTCAATGTAGGTGTTCATGGCCAAGGTCTGCAGGCGTGAGAGAGAGAACATTCGCCCGCGAGGCGGGGAGGTACCGGGTAGGAGATTAATGGGACAGTCGTATGATCTATGAGGCGGTAGTGCTTTAGCACGCGTTTTGCTAAAAACGTCCGCCAGGTCCCAATATATCTCAGGAACCCCTATCAAATCGGGATTAGAGGGTAGAACAGAATCTGCGACGCTCCCCACCATCCTGGAGAGAGAAGGAGGAGACAAAAGAGAAGAGGGGGGGGAAGACAAGGGAATGGACAAACTCTCGCCGACGACCGACTTCACGTCGACCTCCGTTGAGAGCTTGCCCGTGCTCCAATTAATATGACGTATACATGAAGACAACCAGGGATGACCCAACACCATAACGGAATAGGGGGAGACAATGACAAATAATTGAACCCACTCCCACCCCCCGCCCGCCACCCGGATGTGTATAGGAACAGTGCGCTGAGTGACACTCCCACTGCCCAGGGGCTGACCGTCCAGGGCGTAGATAGGAATAGGAACCCCCAACTCCTCTACCGGGATGCCCCATTCTCGCACCAACCCCAAGTGAATGAAATTGCCCGCCGCGCCTGAGTCAATGAGCGCCTTAGTTCCCCTAACGTCACCCCCACAGTTAACCGCCACCTCCAGAAATGTACGTGTGTCAGATGGTAGTGCAGGGATGAGCCCACCTGCTGGCGCCCTCTCGAGGCCCGGCGAAGCACCTCCTCTTCCCGACTGGCGCAGAGTTGAGCCAGCCTGGTCCCGACAGCTGCCGAAACGATGACCAGTGCGGCCGCACCGGAAGCAACGTCGCTCCTCGATGAAGCGCCGCCGCTCGTCGTCTGAGAGCGACAGCGCCCCCAGCTGCATGGATTCATCACCCAGTGGCCCACTCGTGTACTGCAGGAGATTATCAACACCGGGAGGAGAAGGGACACGTACCTGGGTAGTATTTTCACGCTCCCTCTCTCTCTCCCAATGTCGGTTGTCCATCCATATGGCGGTGTTGATGAGCACTTTCAGCTGCTCAGGGATCTCACGCACGGCGAGCTCGTCCCTCATCCGTGCGGAGAGTCCCTTGACGAACAAGACCACACAGGGAATTTCCGGCCAAGCTGCCTCCCGAGCCACGATCCGGAATTCGATGGCGTAATCTGAGACTGTGCGGAGGCCCTGCCGGCAGGCAAGAATCCGCCCACCGGCCTCGAAGATCGAGAGTACTCGGGAAGTATCGAATACTCTTCTCAACTCCCCGGTAAAGGCATCCACACTGTCGCAGATTGACGCCCCGCTCTCCAGTTCGGCAGTAGCCCAGGAGAGTGCTCGACCGGTGAGGAGGGTGATAATATATGCGACCTGTGATCTGGAAGAGGGAAATGAACGTGGCTGCAGCTGGAAAACGAGTGAGCACTGGGTGATGAACTCTCTGCATCCCTCC
Source organism: Notolepis coatsorum (assembly GCF_963971535.1). Lineage (NCBI taxonomy): Eukaryota > Metazoa > Chordata > Actinopteri > Aulopiformes > Paralepididae > Notolepis > Notolepis coatsorum. Next base: position 85,160,378 of record NC_140173.1, read on the forward strand.
GGTGCTCCCGCGTAGCAACCTGGTGGGGGTAACCATGGCTCCTGGGTCCGCTTCTTGTGCCCAAAAGCTCCCCGATTCTCCTCTGTGTTGAACGCCGCCTCTCCTGCCATGGTCTCTCCCACCGTCATCCTTACCCCAGCCACCTCGACTTGTGCCTGCTGGGCTGTGATTAGCGCCGAATGCGCCGTCTCCTGCGACGCGCTGACGATTCCGCCCAGCCAAACCAACTCGGCGCTGACCAGCTGCTGGTGTCCCTCCATGCGCTCCTGTGCACTCTTCTGTGCCCGGAGCATCTCCATGACCGCCTCCATGGAACTCTGATGGTCAGGTCTTCTGTCAGGATGGAGGTAGGTGAGTTCCAATTGTTGTAGGCAATCACGGAGATGGTATACTCTTGAACAGGTTCGACTTTAATAGTAAAGAACACAAAGAGTAATAGTAGGATACTATGCTGAGGGCAAAGGAACGAGAGAATAAGATAATGGAGCTTAGTGGTGGTCCAGAACTGGAACCGGCCGCGTTATCTCCAAACGCCTATAGTGAAGACCTGACGAATAACAAGCAGAAGGAAGGAATGTTAAATAGACACCAAATACCAACATTCCACACACACACCCGTGACAGCCAAACAGAAGCCAACCCCTAAGTGACAGCACTAAATGACAGGGAAAACAAGTGACAGTAGTCAGATGACAGGTGACAGAAATTGTGGGTGGTTCCCGACCGTAGTCAGTGACCAAAACGTAACAGAGATAAAATACAGTAAAAAATTATCGGATACAATAAAAAACAATGAATACAAATAAAAAATATACCCCTAAAAACCTATTAAAATAATATCATGAATTTATGATTTGACGTTTTCAGGATCATTTTAATTCTTCAGAAAGAACCATCAAATGCACTCTGTCGAGGGCAGTGTAAACATTTAGCTTTGAATCCCCTAGGACCTGCTTTTTGAGAACGGTTTTAAAGCCACTGAAGGCTTCTAGTTGTGGGTGTGCAAAGGGAACAGAAACGTTATCCTGGTTAATCACTCATTAGTCTGCTGTTTGTTCCATTAATTACTTTTGTGTTTATGTTTTTATCTCCATGTAATTTCAGATTGAGTTGGAGTTATCAGAGAGTCAGTCCCGTCTCCAGGCTGTGGAATCAGAAGTGACCTCTCTACGCAGGGAAATCTCACCCTGGATAACACTGAACTAAGGTGGGTTAGTACCCTGGACAACACTGAACTACGGTGGGTTAGGACCCTGGATAACACTGAACTAAGGTGGGTTAGGACCCTGGATAACACTGAACTAAGGTGGGTTAGGACCCTGGACAACACTGAACTAAGGTGTGTTAGGACCCTGGATAACACTGAACTAATGTGGGTTAGTACCCTGAATAACACTGAACTAAGGTGGGTTAGTACCCTGGACAACACTGAACTAAGGTGGATTAGTACCCTGGATAACACTGAACTAAGGTGGGTTAGTACCCTGGATAACACTGAACTAAGGAGGGTTAGTACCCTGGACAACACTGAACTAAGGTGGGTTAGTACCCTGGATAACACTGAACTAAGGTGGGTTAGTACCCTGGACAACACTGAACTAAGGTGGGTTAGTACCCTGTGTTAGATCCTGATGGTTCAGCCAGTATCACCTCCTCATCTGTTGGCTTGTGTAATCTCTTTATCCGTTGACCCTGCGTTGTGTTTTATCTCTCCGACGTCTCATACTGGCTGATACAATCTTTGTCATTCCCCTTTAATGCAACTCCGTAACCATAAGTATTCACACTGGACAGCGCTAGTACCTTTCTTGAAAAACGTTGTTTATTACATAAACAAAGGCCTCAGATCAGATGTTATCAGATTGTATTGTCCTTGCTATCGTCTCTTCTGCTCGTAATCGGATGGAAACTAATTCTGTATTGTCCTTGAGAAAGTCTTTGGAAGAAAACTAAATTCATTATTCTATTGATCTCTCCTGTCACCCCGCTCGTTGTGGCCTGGTGGTT